>NC_092741.1:62895072-63214795 GCF_047496795.1 Chiloscyllium punctatum | reverse complement strand
AAAAATGTGAAGTCATATCTACTTTCCATTGCCAAGCTAATTCACCAACAACTCTGCTTCTAACCCACATGAACTTACACCTTACAGTCTTATGAACCTGGTTCTCTATAATGCATATCAAATGACATTTGTAAATTTGAAATTCTAGGCCTAGAATATCCTTCATCTTATCCTTTATGCTTAATCCGGATATAAATCACATGCATGGCTTAAACATTGACGATTCTTGGTTATGAACTATACTGAAGTCTCAATGATCATTTATAATTGCTTCCGTTGGCTAAACATATCTCTGTCCATAATAACGGTTTCATCTCAGAAAGCTTTAGTATGTAAGATTCTTATAAGTATTTGGAGGATCTCTTGAAACTGCAACCAGGTTTTCAGATATATAAATGAAAAGAGTAGTTTACTTTTGTTATGTTTCAATTTTTTCAAATTTATTTATTAGCCACGCTGATATTTGTACTGTATTTTCAGCTTCATTTAATCTTTATAATAGATGTATAACTTACATTAAAAATTAAAAAGTTTAATTATTAGAGGTACTTAAACACACTGTGCCTAATGTACATAAATGATGGATGAATTGTTGAAATATTAATTTTCACAATTAGGAAAATATGGCGCAGTTTTGGCATTTTCCTTGACCTGCTTGTTTCTGCTGATTTAGCTCCATTGACACTACTGTAATGTTTTGACAACAGAATGAACACAGGCTGAGGGCACTTACAAGTCTAACTTCCAGGTTTAACATTAACTAGAAATAAGGAGTTTAATGTGCTCAGTACAAAGGGATTAATTTTTGAATATCTTCTGCAATAGCCTTCATTAAAAAGCTAGAAGTAGCAAATTTCCATATTGCTAAGGTGGAGTTATTGTGTTATTGATGCTTATTGGCTCATTGTCCTGCAATGGAAGATCCAGGTGAAGTTTCTTATCCAAAACCTTTCTTTATTTCATTGTAATATGTACAATTTCACATCTTGCTTTCCTTTTTTTGAAATTAGTAAATCAAATCAACTTAGAGTTATGCAGCATCAAAACAAGAGCCTTCAGCCCACCATGTCTATGTCAACTAACAAACACCAAGCTTTACTAATCCCATTTACTTTACTTGGTCACAGTTTAAAACTGTAAGTACAACAAACTTTTATCCACCCACCTCCCTAACCAGCGCTCCTCAAACATTCCAGAAGATTCCCCTGGCCTCGGAAACGCCATTAGCCATGTGGCTGATGCAGCTACCACCCCCACGCTGAGTGATGATGTCACTTCCGCCCCGATCATGGTCACTCCCACAGCCACTTCCAGCCCTCACATCATCGCTGATGCCACACACTCAGTGACTTCCCCTACTGCCATGATCACCACCACTTCCGCCTCCACCAGCGCCACTCACCTGCATTCTGCTGACACGCCCCCCACAGACCCCACTGTCACTATCCCCACACCCCAGAACCCCGAGGGCGATATTACCCCTGCTCATGCCTCCACCCCCATTCCCCCCACCATCACACCCACTCCAGGTACTGGCTCCGATCCCACTCCCAGCTCCACACCCGCACCAGATCCCAGGTCCCGGCCCTGCCGAGTTTTCACCATCCCTCCAGACCTCCCACTCACTGAGGACGAACGATCAGTCCTCAGCAAAGGACTCACCTTCATCCCCCTCCGTCCATGCATCAATGAATTTAATACACGACGTGACATCGAACAATTCTTCCGTTGCCTCCGCCTCCGAGCTTACTTTCACAATCAGGACTCCCGCCCACCTTCCGAGGACCCCTTCGCCCATCTCCAACACACTGCATCCACCTGGATACCCTGCGCTGGCCTATTACCTGCCCTCGACCTCTTCATTTCCAACTGCCGCCGGGACATTAACCGCCTCAACCTGTCGTCCCCCCTCCCCCACTCCAACCTCTCACCCTCAAAACGCGCAGCCCTCCAATCCCTCTGCTCCAATCCCAACCTCACCATCAAGCCAGCGGATAAAAGGGGGCGCAGTGGTAGTCTGGCGCACTGACCTCTACACCGCTGAAGCCAAACGCCAACTCGAGGACACCTCTTCCTACTGCTCCCTCGACCATGAGCCCACCCCCCATCACCAAACCATCATCTCCCAGACCATACAGAACCTCATCACCTCAGGAGATCTCCCACCCACAGCTTCCAACCTCAGAGTCCGGGAACCCCGCACTGCCCGGTTCTACCTCCTTCCCAAGATCCACAAGCCTGACCACCCTGGCCGACCCATTGTCTCAGCATGCTCCTGCCCCACTGAACTCATCTCTACCTACCTTGACACTGTCCTATATCCCCTAGTCCAGGAACTCCCCACATACGTTCGAGACACCACCCACGCCCTCCACCTCCTCCAAGACTTCAGTTTCCCCGGCCCCCAACGCCTCATCTTCACCATGGATATCCAATCCCTCTGCACCTCCATTCGCCATGACCAGGGCCTCCAAGCCCTCCATTTTTTCCTCTCCAGACGTCCCCAATAGTACCCTTCCACTGACACTCTCATTCGTTTGGCCGAACTGGTCCTCACCCTTAACAATTTCTCCTTTGAATCCTCCCAATTCCTCCAGACCAAAGGCATAGCCATGGGCACACATATGGGCCCCAGCTATGCCTGTCTCTTTGTTGGCTATGTAGAACAGTTGATCTTCCGTAATTACACCGGCACCACTCCCCACCTCTTCCTCCGCTACATTGATGACTGCATTGGCGCCACCTCGTGCTCCCGCGAGGAGGTTGAGCAATTCATCAACTTCACCAACACATTCCACCCCGACCTTAAATTTACCTGGACTATCTCTGACACCTCGCTCCCCTTCCTGGACCTCTCCATCTCCATTAGTGACGACCGACTTGACACTGACATTTTTTACAAACCCACTGACTCCCATAGCTACCTGGATTACACCTCTTCCCACCCTATCTCTTGCAAAAATGCCATCCCGTATTCCCAATTTCTCCGCCTCCGCTGTATCTGCTCCCAGGAGGACCAGTTCCGCCATAGGACACACCAGATGGCTTCCTTCTTTAGAGACCGCAATTTCCCTTCCCACGTGGTTAAAGATGCCCTCCAACGCATCTCGTCCACATCCCGCACCTCCGCCCTCAGACCCCACCCCTCCAACCGTAACAAGGACAGAACGCCCCTGGTGCTCACCTTCCACCCTACAAACCTTCGCATCAACCAAATCATCCACCGACATTTCCGCCACCTCCAAAAAGACCCCACCACCAGGGATATATTTCCCTCCCAACCCCTTTCCGCCTTCCGCAAAGACCGTTCCCTCCGTGACTACCTGGTCAGGTCCACACCCCCCTACGACCCACCCTCCCATTCTGGCACTTTTCCCCTGCCACCGCAGGAACTGTAAAACCTGTGCCCACACCTCCTCCCTCACCTCTATCCAAGTCCCTAAAGGAGCCTTCCACATCCATCAAAGTTTCACCTGCACATCCACCAATATCATTTATTGTATCCGTTGCTCCCGATGTGGTCTCCTCTACATTGGGGAGACTGGGCGCCTCCTAGCAGAGCGCTTTAGGGAACATCTCCGAGACACCCGCACCAATCAACCAAACCGCCCCGTGGCCCAACATTTCAACTCCCCCTCCCACTCTGCCGAGGACATGGAGGTCCTGGGCCTCCTTCACCGCCACTCCCTCACCACCAGACACCTGGAGGAAGAACGCCTCATCTCCCGCCTCGGAACACTTCAACCCCAGGGCATCAATGTGGACTTCAACAGTTTCCTCATTTCCCCTTCCCCCACCTCATCCTAGTTTCAAACTTCCAGCTCAGTTACTGTCTCCTTGACTTGTCCGACCTGCATATCTTCTTTTCCACCTATCCACTCCACCCTCTCCTCCTTGACCTATCACCTTCATCTCCTCCCCAACTCACCCATTGTACTCTATCCTACTCTCTCCCCACCCCCACCCTCCTCTAGCTTATCTCTCCACGCTTCAGGCTCACTGCCTTTATTCCTGATGAAGGGCTTTTGCCCGAAACGTCGATTTTGCTGCTCGTTGGATGCTGCCTGAACTGCTGTGCTCTTCCAGCACCACTAATCCAGTATTTGGTTTCCAGCATCTGCAGTCATTGTTTTTACCACAGTTTACTATGTCCCAGTATTTTAGGTATTCATCCAGATGTTTCTTAAATGTCTCTCGTCTACCTGTCTCCACCATTCTCATAATCTACTTTGTCTCTCTATACCTCAATCAGACCCCTCCTCAGCCTCTTCTGCTCCAAACAACACAACCAACCTATCCAGTCTCTCCTCGTAACTGACACTTTTCACTAGAGGCAGCATCCTGATTAATCTCCTCAGCACCCTGGACAGTGCAATCACTTCCTTCTGATAGTGTGGCAACCAAAACTGCGAACAGTAGCCCATCTGTGGCCGAACCAATGTTTATAAAGTTGCAACAAGACTTTCTCGTTCCTATATTATATGCCTCAGCTAATGAAGGCAAGCATCTCAAATACTTTCTTCCCCACCCTGTGTACCTTTGCTGACATCTTCAGGAATCTATGGATTTTTACACTAAAGTCCCTTTGTTCCTCAGTACTCCTCAGAAACCTACTATTCATTGTGAATATCTTTCCCTTATTTAACTTGTTAAATATATGCACTTCATATTATACTGTCTCATGTTACAATGCCCTGAGATAATCATCCTTATTTTGTTGTCCACACAACAAAATCTAATTGATAATTAGTGCCTCAAAACTCCCAATTTGAACTTTGCATGGCTTAGTAAAGATTCTCCAATGTGATTGGTTGGATCCTTTTGGTATTGCTTGCTTACAGATCACCTCTAGAAGCACAAAGCATTAAACAATTGCGTGTGTCGGTCCCTTGGAACAAGTATAACATTCGTGCATAGCAAGAACTTGAGAGCACAGTCTTTTAATGTGGGCAAACCATTGTGCTACTGCTACCACACAGTTCTGATTGACCAGGAAATTCTCCTGATCTTACTACCTGCTAGAGGCATATCTTGAAAAATTTACAGATTAATAATCAAGCTGGTTGACTATGTTATGATATTTCTTCCTTGATTAGCAAGCCCTGAAGTGGGAGTTGAACTCTGAGCTTCTGCCCCAGAGATAGGGTCACTATGACTGCGCCTCAAGACCTCATGGCTACCAAACACAACTCTAGAAGAAAACTGCTGCCAGCTAACAGTGAGGTGAAAAACAGTGACCTTCCTTTGTTCTGTTGCCTGTGTCTTTCTAGGCAGTAGAGGCCACAGGCTTGGAAGGTGGTGTCTATGGAGCTTTGATAAGTTGTTGCAGTGCATCTTGTAGAGGGAACACTCTGCTGCCACTGGGCACCCATGTTGAACAGGGTGAATGTGGACAATATTAGGTAGGTACCAATCAAGCGAACAAAGCCAGAGACAAAAAGATTTTTTTCACTAAAAATACTGTGAAACCTTGAACTCTGCTTCAGAAGGCAGTGGGAGCATGTTCATTGAATATTTTTAAAGAGATAGATTCACGTTAGACAAGGGAATCAAAGGTTATCAGGTAGTTGGGAATGTGGAATTTGGAACACAAACAGACATTCAAGAAGAATAGAAAGCTAGCAAAGGTGGAAGGGTAGCACTGTCAATATTACATTTCTGCAATATATACAGATAACATTGTTTTAGTAGATCATGACATATAATTGGCTGGTGTAGTGATAAAGAATAATAAGGGAAATAAATTACTAGTGGGAGTGATCTACAGGGCCCTGAATAGCAACCACAATCTGGAACAAAGTATACAAGAAGATATATTAGGTATTTATGATAAAGGGGCACCTAAAATAATGGATATTTTTTACCTACATATGAATGGGAAAAATCAGATTGGCAATGGTCTAGATAAGGAGTGATAGAAGAAACTTGAGGTAGTTTACAGTAGCTCATTCTGAAAGCAGCCAGAGAGAGCAGTCTGTGTTAGACTTAGCATTGTGTGATGTGGCAGGATTAATTAGTGATGTCAGAGCAAAGACACCCTTAGGTAAAAGCAATTGCAATGTGATTAAATTTTATATCCAATTTGAAAAGGCAAAGATTGAATCTGAACTCGTATTTTAATCCTAGATAAGGGCAACCATGTAAGAATGAAAACTGAGTTTGATTAAGTATTCTGGGATACTAGACTAGGGGATACTGACTAGATAAGCAATGGCAGATATTTAAGGGGATATTTCAGAATACTCAGAATAAGTCTATTCCTATTCTAAAGAAAAATTCTAAAGGTGGACTCATGATCTGTGACTATGAAAGAATCAAACTTAAGGAAAAAAGCATATAATTATGCAATGATGAGTAGCAGGTCAGATGACTGGTCAGAAAACAGAGAACAGCCAGAAATGACTGAAAGGTTAATTGAGAGCAACTAATAAGAGTATGGGACAAAGCTAACTAGAAGTACAAAATGTCCAAACCAACTGATTCTACAGGTACTTAAAAAGGAAAAGAGTGAGTCGAGTCAGTGCTCATCCTCTAGGGAGTGAAAATAAGGAATCAATATTAGATAATAAAGAAATGGCAGATAAAACTAACAAATATTTTGCTTCTGTCATCACCACTGAACTTACATAGGTGTCAATCAGGAGGAAGGGAGAGAAGAACTTTGTGTTAATTCTACCATGAGGAAAGTGGCACTAAATAAACTGATGGAGCTGTGAGCTAACAAATCTCCAGGTCCAAATGGACTTGATCCGAAGGTCTTCAAAGAGATTGCGATTGGGGTGGTACATGCATTCTCATTAATTTTCTAAACTTCCTTAGGGAAGGTAGCAAAGTTAACTCCTTTAGTTAATAGGGAATGAAGATAGAAAAGCAAGGAAACTATAAACCAGTTAGCCTGACATCTGTCATGGTTGAAGTGCTTAATTATTACTAATGAGATTACTGCTGTGCACTTAGAAAACCTCAAGGTAATTGGGAAGAGTCAGCATGGTTTTGTCAAAGGGAAATCATGTTGCACCAATTTATTGGTGTTCTGTGATGGATAAAAGGGAGCAGATTTCCAAAAGGCATTTGTTTCATCAAAGATCATGCAGAAAATGAAATATTCAAGGTATAGAGGGTAACATATTAGCATGGATTGAAGATTGGCTGGCTGGCAGGAAGAAACACAACTTGATTGAGTTTTTTATAGTAACAAACAGGCTTGATGAAAACAGAGCAGTGGACATAATTTATGTGGACCTCGGTAAGACGTTCAACAAGGTTCCTCATGGTAGGCTGGTTAACAAGGTTAGATTACATGGAGTACAGGCAGAATAAGCCATTTGGATACAGAACTGGCTCAAAGGTAGAGGATAAAGAGTGGTAGTGGAGGATTGCTTTTCATACTGGAGGCCAGCGTGACCAGCGATGTGTCACAAGGATCAGTGCTAGGTCCACTGCTTTGTCATTTATATACAGTGGAATCTTGATTATCCGAAGGACAATGGCGGGAAATATTTCGTTTGGTTAATCAAATGCCAGGTGTCATAGTGAAGCCAAACATCTGGACTTTGCAATCTTGCCAGATAATCCAAAATACGGATAATTAAATGCCACATAATCAAGGTTCCTCTGTTAAGGATTTGGATGTGAACATAGGAGGTATGGTTAGTAAATGTGCAAATGACACAAAAATTGGAGGTGTAGTGGACAGCAAAGGTTACCTCAGGTACAACAGGATCTTGATCAGATGGGCCAATGGGCAGAGGAGTAGGAGATGGAGTTTAATTTAGATAATTGGGAGGTATTGCGTTTTGGAAAAGAAAATGAGAGCAGGACTTATACACTTAAATGGTAAGATCCTGGGGAGTGTTGCTGAACAAAGAGACCTTGGAGTGCAGGTTCATAGCTCCTTGAAAGTGGAGTTGCAGGTAGACAGGATAGTGAAGATGGCATTTGGTATGCTTGCCTTCATTGGTCAGTGCACAGAGTATAGGAATTGGGAGGTTTTGTTGCAGCTGCACAAGACATTGGTTAAGTCACTTTTAGAATATTGTGTGTAATTCCGGTCTCCCTCTTATTGGAAGGATGTTGTGAAACTTGAAAGGGTTCATAAAAGATTTACATGGATGTTGCCAGGGTTGGAAAGTTTGAGCTATAGGGAGAGACTGAATAGGCTGGGGCTATTTTCCCTGGAGCGGCAGAGGCTGAGGTTTATAAAATTATAGAGGTTTATAAAATTGTGATGGGCATGGATAGGGTAAATACCAAGGTCTTTTCCCCAAGGTGGGGGAATTCAAAACGAGAGGGCATGGGTTTATGGTGAGAGGGGAAAGATTTAAAAAGGACCTCAGGAGCAAATCTTTCATAATGAGTAAGAAAGTGGTGGAGGCTGGTGCAATTACAATACTTAAAAGGCATCTGGATGGGGATATGAATAGGCAGGCTTTAAAAGGGATATGGGCCAAATGCTGACAACTAGATTAATTTAGGATATCTGGTTGGTATGGATGAGTTGGATCAAAGGGTCTGATTCCATGTTGTACTCTAAATGGTTCTTTGACTGATTGGCGGTGTTTGACAAGTGGAATCCTGCTGTGGTTATTGCTGAAGCTTAAATGTTTTACAATTTACATCAATGACTTAGATGAGTGGAGCAAAGTCGTGTAAGCAAAGTGTACAGATGACACAAAGATAGGAAAAAAAAGATTTTGTAAAGAAGACATAAGGAGATCGTGGCTGGACATAGACAGGTCAAGTGAGTGTATAAAAATCTGTCATATTGAGTATATTGTTCTAGTATGAGTCACAAGACATTAGTATGCAGGCACAGCACATAATCAAGAACTCCATGGGATGCTCACCTTTATTATGAGTTGAATTGAACATAAAAGTAAGGATGTTACAATTCAGTTAAATAGGCATTGGTGAGACAATATCTCAAATCTGCGTGCAGATTTGATTTGCTTATTTCAGGAATGTTCTGCATTGGTTTCCCAGATTTACTGGAATGATTGGGTTGTCTTATGATGTTAGATTGAAAGTCTGGGCTTGTTTCCACCGGAGGTTAGAAAAGTAAGGATCAACTCAATCAATGTGTATACGATCCTGAAGGGCCTTGATAAAATGGTTGTGGTAAGGACATTTCCTCTTCTAGGTCAATCCCAAATAAGGGGGCACTGTTTTAAAATTAGGGATCACCCTTTCAAGTCAGAGGAGGAATTCTTTCACTCCGAGGGTTGAGAGATTTTGGAATCTCTGCCTCAGATGGCAATCAAGGTAGATCATTAAATATTTTTATTATAGGTGAATAGATTCTTGTTAGGCAAGGGAATCAAAACTTATCAGGAGTTGTTGGGAATGTAGAATTCCAAACACAGACAGATCAACCTTATTGAAAGGCAGAGCTTGAGGGGTCAAATGGTCTACTTCTGCAGCTATTTGTATATTTGTATGTTCATATTTCAAACACTTTCCAACATGAAACTAGAAGTTATTACTGGTGACAACTGTCAACAAGTGCTGAATCAAATTATATTATATTTATTTGTCCACATTATGAATTCAGGGGTTAACCTAAAGTGGATTTGTGCTATTACAAAAAAATAGCAAATAGAGGAAAGTCATTTGAGAGATCAGAACTTACCTGCTTTTATTAACAATGTTAATTTCTGGCTTACTGTTCTTTTTAATCTTTCTGTCATATTCAAAACAAAATACTCTGCAAAACTTAAAAATGTAAAATGCACATGAATGACATTTTCAGGAACGGTTTGCTAATTCTGCACAATGTGATGAGCCCAGTGACTAGCTCCAGTTTGGGAGTTGTGCGATGTTTTTAACATGAATAAGGGGGACACAGTGGGACAGTGGAGCTCATGCAGAAATTCAGCTGATTCTCATCAAATGGAGGAACTGGCTCAGTGGGTTGTACGGTTTACACCTGCTTCTATTCTTGCAATCCTGTGTCACCGCCAAAGTTTCTCCATCACTCTGATGAATTTCGCAATAAATCTGATCAAAGCCTATTCCAACCGGACCCGTCAACAACTAGGAACAGTCTGTTTCTATCGACTTTGTTCAACACAATCAAATCATAACTTTCTGTGTTCTATTGAATTGGATCTCCAATTTCTTTTTAAGTTTTGATTTTTGTATTTCTAGAAGACCAATGGATCATCTTTAGAATGCAACTTTGCATTAGACTGAAGGTGGTGGTATTCTCTCCAAACAGTGCAAGATATAAATATTGAAACGTCGATTTCGCTGCTCCTTGGATGCTGCCTGAACTGCTGTGCTCTTCCAGCACCACTAATCCAGAATCTGGTTTCCAACATCTGCAGCCATTGTTTTTACCTCCTAAATATTTGTACAGTTAATAGTAGTTTAAATTAATATTTCAGATAATAATGTCCATTTATCACTCATTAGTTGATTAAATTATGTTGTCTTTGTATGGTCAGAGTAAGTGTGATTTTATCACATATTCAGAGAGAAATTAGTGAATCACATAAAAACAAACACAAGAGAATGGCCAGGCTCCCTATCCTAATTTATACATAAAGAATGACTCTGAATGATCCCCATCTCCAGGGTAAAATCTGTTAAAATTCAATTCAAACAACATCCACTGCACTATCCTCATGAATCTTCACACCTTTTTTGAATAACGTTAAGACGTTAACATACCTCCAATCCTCTGGCACCTCACCTGTATCAAGTGAGGATGCAAAATGATCCTCAGATCACCTACTATTTCCTCCTGGCTTTCTTTTATCCATCTTCAAGGAGGTAGGTACTGACAATATTTACGTTATGCTTATTTAAATTGCACCAATCAGCTGACATGTTGGGATTTGAACCCACGCCAGAACATGAAGCTGGACCTCAGTACTACTACAGCAGTGACGTTAACACTACACCTTCACGCGTTACGTTTGCTAAAAAGATGTGCACATCTCATTAAAGCTACTGGATCGGAGCTTTAATAGAACGGAAAATGTAGATGAGTGAATCAAATGTTTGCTGACATCACAATGCTAAGTGGGACTGGGAGTAGCGAACAGGATTTAAAGAGATTTCAAGGCAATTTAAACAAGTAAAAGTTTTAGACAAGTGAGCGAACAAATATTTGGCATACGCATTATTACATGGATTAAGTATGAAGTTGTACAATTTGGTGGGCAAAACAGAGTGACAGAGTTTTATTTAAATAATTATAGATTAGGAAATATTGATGTACATAGGGATCTGTGTGTCCTTGTATACTGGTCATTGAATATAAGCATGCAGGTGCAGTAAGCAGGCAGGAGAGCAAATAGGGTGTTGGCTTTCATTTCAAAAGGGTTTGAATATAGGAGGAAGGAAGTTTTACTGGAGGTGTACAGGGCCTTAGTGACATCATATCTTTCGGGAATCTAAATTTTGGCTTTGTCCCTAATTAAGCTCCCTTGTCCCACCTTATTTCTCATGCTCTCTAGTATCAGAATATGCTGTCCCAAGTGCCATTGCTGTGCCTTCCACAGGTCTAATTTGAGATTAGACTGACATTTTTCAAAACCAAATTTTGACTCACAAAGATATTTCTGCACCATCCAAAGGTCAGTCTTGACCGTCAGCCCATAGCAAAGTTTCAGGCTAGAAGTTGAATGAGTTTTCTCTTCAAAGAGATAGGGACAAGTGAGACAGAGACAATATTGTATTTTATTATGCAATATTTTTAAACTTTTCTTTACGGATCTTTCTGAAACTATTGGCAAATTCGCTTAAAGAAATACAAAAGACTATTCACATCATCCATTGCGTGTGTGCATACCTCACCTATTCCCTTAACTGTATCTGAACATTTAAGACAAAATGTTCATGGCAAACCCAGATAAACATCTGATAATCGTAATAACTCATGACGTAAGAGTTTGTAAACATGTGCAATATATTTTGCCTCATGTAGTTTGCCAAGTCGGCTTAAAATGTAGCTTTATTCCTGGCGGTTCTCTCCTGTGTATGTAGATTTTTTTTTAAAGAAGCCATTACTATACCAGCTGAAATTGTGTTGCTGGAAAAGCGCAGCAGATCAGGCAGCATCCAAGGTTAGCAGGAGAATCGACGTTTCGGGCATGAGCCCTTCTTCAGGAGCACATTTTCAGCTCTGATCTCCAGCATCTGCAGTCCTCACTTTCTCCTATTACTATACCAGCCTCTAGGAATAAACTTTGCAGAGCCAACATTAATCACATTCTAATGATTCACAGTCCAATCACAGTCCAAATTTAAAGTTAGAGTTTGGGCTTATTGCTGTTAACCTGCTTATGACACCATCAAGACAAAAAAAAACTCATGTTCCCATTTGAGATGAAGTACTTTATTAAGCTTATTTGGCAATGACTGAAATCTGAAACTGAGTCCCATAGAAAAAGTACTTTATCTACAGTATGATGAAAAGCAGATGGGAGTGAAATGCATCGCCTGCAGCAGGCTCTAAGTATCTGCAGGTTAGTGCTTACGTGCGCCCAGCTTTAACACAATCAATTTTTAAAGCAAGTTCAACTATATATTTCCAAAATTATTTTTCTGCAGTATACTAGTTATTTGAGGATAATTCATTAGTCATGGAAAACATAGAAAATGTTAAATTTCACAACATCCACGCCATTAAGACACAAACCTACATTTACTGCTTCTGCATGTTTTCCATATTGTCTTCTCTTATTAAATAAGGTATCACAATTAACCATGTTAACATGCTCTTCGTGACAGTATTTGTGCTACAGCAGCCTCCCATTATAAACAATAATCCATTCACCAGACCTGTCACTATTGTACACAGTTGCAGAAAATGTTCAGCTTAGAGATGAGTTTTGTTGAGAAAAAAATGCTAATTTTATCTATCCCTGAGAACTGAGAATTACTTGTTTCCCCTCTGGTTGCATTGGTTCTGCGATGATAAGTCTAATATGGATTTGCAGACTTTGCCACTTTGGGTATTTGTTAAGTGAATGGTTTGATTGATAGCTTTAGCATAGAATAGAAACATTTGTCTTCACTAAATCCCTTTGGGAAGGGAATTAATGAAATGCTTGTTCATATTAGAAATTGTTTAAAAGGTATTTCACCATACTTATGCTTTTAAATAAAGTATCACTTTAAAAGTGATAACATCAATAGACACATGACTTTATTTTACATCGGAATGGACCCTGAGGTATTCCTATGGTGGATACTAGGTACGTTTACAAAGAGTGGGTAAAAGCAAAGGGTGGTGTGTGTTAGGCATGGTTCAGCATGAGTTGGCATAGGGACTACAAAGGACCATGTAGATGATTGGGGCATTACAGGTGGATAGAAGAGCATAGGGTAGTATGGGGGTGTGTAAGGAACAGGAAATAATGTGGGTTGACTTGGAAGGGGCATGAGAAGTGCATAGAGACAAGGTGATTGGGTAAGGGCTCGAAGGATGTATCACATTTTATTCTTTACTTTTAAACTGTGGAGCTGATCACTGAAGTTGACGTTCTGCCAAGCCAACTTCTGTGCTTGGCAGTCTCCTCCTGGTAACTTCTTCACGGTTCACCAACCTACCACAATTTCTAATCCAGCAGCCTCAGCTGGGTAGCCATTCTTAAAGGGAAGGATCCCAGAGCCGGGATTTTGCCTGGCTTCTGCACATCCAATCCCAGAGCAAATGTCCAATCATTACACTCGAGATAATATTTTGTGCTGCTGCTTGTGCTGAGCCAGATGGATGTGTGGCAATAACAGGAAAAGGAGAAACTCAAGATCCAGAACATTAGTGGGCCTATAAAGATTGTGGGAACATTGGAGAAAATAACAAAGAAGAAACCAAAATGGCTTGGTCATCTGTTGCAAACAGAAGGGAAAAGTAAGGAGGTGAATGATGGAAGAGAAGAGAAAGGCTTAAGTCCAGAAAGAAGAATCATCAGGGTATCCCAAATGTAAAATTAGCATAGGCACTCTTACACACTGCTACTGGCCCTACTGTAACATCCAGAAGATACTGGAGTGGTATAGTTAGGGAGCTAAAGGACATACTGGGGATTGAAATTAACATGTTTCTGGTTTTCTGCTTTTGGGATTGCCAAATTTGCCCTCTCTGGAGGAACATGGGAAGGGATTGTGTAACATTCTGACCCACTTTGCGAGGAATAAAATTCTGGAGCATTGGACGTCAGAAAAGCCACCAGATCTTATGGGGTGGTGTAGGCTGGTGACAGAGCATCAATCCCAAGACTACCTCACAAATATGGTGCATCACAAAACGGAATAGTTTTACAAGATGTGGCAGCCCTTTTTAATTTATATTCATGCTGACTTATCAGCAATATTAATTACGGCCGTGGTATAGCCATGGGAATTAGTATGGGTGCCTGTGGGGCCCTGGGAAGAGGAGACTGGGGTAAAAGGAAGACTGGTACTGTAGATGGTGCTCCCAGAAATGGGAGCCTCAGTGGAGGTGTGATGAGTGAGATAGAATAAAGTAGTGAGATATTATTTAATTTATTTGAATTTAGTTTAGGTTAGTATTTATTTAATATATTTGCAGTTTAGTTTAATTTAAGTAGATATGTTTGTTCTGGTAGAATAGTAGGTCATTTATTAACAATAGTACTGTGTTATGGCTTTTATTGTACTGCTTTTTTTTCTGTTTTGATGGTGTTATCTTTTCTTTGTATTAAATGTTTTGTAAAAGACTTTAAAAGATTTTAAATAAACAGTTATATAAAAAAAAGAATGGATTACTGACAGGTACAGATGGAGATGAGTGATCAAAAGGATGTCTGGCGACCCCAAGTAAAGTGGAAGAAGCCAACAGAAAAGGAAAATGATGATCATATTGAGCTAGAGAATTTATAATCAAAACATTACACACAGCTTTGGGACCTATAAAGATGGTTTACAGTTGAGAAAGGATTTCAACATTTAGCAGTACATCAAGAGAAAATGGGCTCTGAGGGTGTCCCAGTAGGAGGGTTGGGTCAAAGTGAAGATATCTGAGCATCTGGAAGCACTGAAAGGTCATTCCACAAGTTTGGAAGCACTTAGGGGAGAACACCCTTGTGCTGAGGAAAGGTGGAAAACTATTTAGGTGATCAACTGGGGTCTAATCGGAAAAGGAAGTGAAGAGGATGAACGCTAATCGAGCCTTAGTAGCTTTTGAACCTATTTGTATTTGCCAGGATCTTGCTTATCAACTTCATCTCCCAATTTGCTCCTTTTGTGTAAGCTGGCATCCCACCATTTCTACCACAGTCAATCAGTTCCTGCATTTTCCTGTAACCCTTGATTTACTAATTGACAAGAATCTACCTACCTTAGTTACAAATATACACAATGTCTTTGCCTCCACAACACTCTGTCGCAAGGGAATTCCAAAGAATCTCAACTCTCAAAGAGAAGAAATCCCTCCCCATGGCAATCTTAAACAGGTGCCCCTTAATTCATGCCCTTTGCTCCCAGACTCTCCCACGACAGGAAACAATCCTCTGTCAAGCATTTACACCGTCAAGCCCCTTAAAAATACTGTATATTTTAATGAAATCACCTCTCACTCTTCAAACTTCCAGTGAGTAGAATCCTTAGCTTTTGCTCATGAGACAATCCCTCCGGAGCAGGGATCATCCGAGTAAACCTTTTCCAAACTGCCTCCAATGAAATTGTGTCTCTCTTTAAATAAGGGGACCAAACCCATTCACAGTACTACAGATGTGGTCCCACCAGCACCTTGTTAAGTTACAATACAACTTCCTCACTCTTTCACCCCAGCTCTCTTGAAATAAGGGCCAACATTCCATTGGCCTTCCTGATTACCTGTGTTTTGCCTCCAAAACACAGAAACCTTGTATGCTAGCTCTCTGTGTTTTGTGCATAAGTCCCTCCGGGTGCAACGTTGTGCAGTTTTTCTCTATTTGAATAATGCTTCGTTCTTTTGTTCTCCCTTCCAAAATGAACTTCACATTTCCCACATTTGTGCTTCATTTGTCAACTTTTTGCCCACTCACCTAACCTATCAATATCTCAGTGTTGAAACCTTGCAAAGCAAAGTAGGTGCTAGTGGCCCATTTGCTTGATGGAAGAAAAAATGTCTCTTAAGATCGGAGTTCAAACCATCCTGATGGATGCTGCAGCAGAGGAATACACATCATGAGCATCAACCTTCCTTCTGCCATACCTGGAAACACAACCTACTTTGTTCGCACTTTTGTCAGAAATAGACAGCAAGCTTTAAATTGATATTTTGTGTTGATAAAGTCAATTATATGAATACTAGAAATACAAGCCAACACTGACTTTCACCAGAGGTCATCAAGTTCAGAGTGAGAGTGTGATGGAAGATTAAAATTGTAACATTTTCAGAATTACATCTGCATACAGCACAAAGATATGGAACAAATCAAATCATCTAATTTGTATATATATAAAACATCTATATGTGTCTGGCCTTCACAATACAGAGAAAACTGCATCTTGAGCACCAAACCCAATCCACTAAGTTGACAGAGATACAACTTAATTGCTATCTTCAAAGAAATGCTTAGAACACTGGTCAAGCCATGGGATGAAGCAAATGAACAAATGTTACAACAACAGCACTTGCAGGCAATCAAGGAAGCTGTTGGAGATTCTGGCAGAGTGCAATAGTGAATCACAAAGGAGAGGTCCTTCTGGAATGCTTAAGGCAGAGACCCATTTTATGGAGGGACAACATTCACTTCTTCCATTTTCTCAACTCTTTCTGTCACCTCTCCTCATAAAGTATTACCTCCTATACCAGAACAATGGGAAAGCTAGGAGCTTGTATCACTGTGATAGACAAGAAGCTCGACTTGGTCTCTCATTTCCATACTTCGATTCTCAAACTGTTCTTTCCTCTTCCAACGTCACAATTATTAATTTCCCACAACAGCTTACCAGTCGAGCTCTATTCCGCTCTGTGGGACTTGATTGGCCAGGACCTGCTGGAGGTGTATGTCAATATGCTTCTGGCAGGTACCATGAGTGAATCCATGAGGAAAGGCATCATCACCCTCATCTACAAGCGGAAGGGGGAGAGGGAGGAACTCAGAAATTGGAGGAGACCAATCTCACTATTGAATGCGGATTACAAAATTTTGTCAAAGGTTATCGCCAACTGGGTCAGATCTGATCTGGGGTCAGTGATTCACCCTGACCAAACCTGTGCTGTACCGGGCAGGAAGATTGATGAGAGTCTCGCACTCCTCAGGGATACGATCGCCTCCATGCAGGACAGGGGGCTGGACACCTGCCTCATCAGCCTGGACGAGGAGAAAGCCTTTGACAGGATATCACACACGTATATGAGAGATGTTCTCTCCAAAATGGGCTTTGGGGAGGGAGTCTACAATTGGATCAGACTGCTCTACACCAACATTGTCAGTGCAGTCTCAATCAATGGGTGGGAATCAGATAGCTTCCCAGTCAGATCTGGAGTCAGGCAGGGCTGCCCTCTCTCTCCTGCCTTGTGTGTGCGCTACATAGAGCCATTTGCCAAGTCCATCAGGAAGAATGAGAGCCTGAGAGGGGTGACTATTCCTGGCAGCTGGGGCCTACAAGTTAAGGCCTCCCTGTACATGGATGACGTCACCATTTTCTGCTCGGATCCGCTATCCGTGCACACTTATGTGCATATGTGACCAGTTCTCAGGGGCCAAGGTAAACCGAGGCAAGAATGAGGCCACGCTCTTCGGGAACTGGGCCGACCAATCTTCGATTCCCTTCACCGTCAGGACCGACCACCTGAACGTGCTGAGTATTTGGTATGGGGGGGCTGGGGCGTGCGCCAAGTCTTGAGAGGAGCGTATCAGCAAAGTGAGACAGAAACTGGGCAGATGGAAGCTACGGTCGCTCTCCATCACGGGAAAAAACCTGGTAATCAGGTGTGAGGCACTGTCATTGCTGTCGTACGTGGAACAGGTCTGGCCTATTCCCAGAACCTGTGGCGCTACAGTCACCTGGGCCATCTTCCATTTTATATGGAGATCAAAGATGGACCAGGTCCGAAGGGTCTCGATCTGGGCAATGAGGGAAAAAACACACCCAATGCCATCCTCACCTTGATGGCCACCTTTGTGCGTGGCTGCATCAAGCTATGCGTGGATCTCCAGTACGCAAACATCAAGTGTCACTACATACTGAGGTTCTACCTGTCCCCAGTGTTGCGAAGGATGGGTCTGGCCTCGCTGCCGCGGAACGCTCCAAGTAGTTGGACCGTTCCGTACCACCTGTCCTTCGTGGAGAAGTTTACGAAGAAAAACACCTTTGACCACAAGTCCATCGGGAAGTGGTCAGCACGTAGTGTCCTTGAGACCCTTCAGGAAAAGGAGAGGGCAGATCCTATCAAGCGGTTCCCTGAGCAGACTGTCAAAGTCATTTGGCAGAATGCCTCATCGCCAGAACTTTGCAGCAAGCACGAAGACATGGCTTGGCTGGTGGTGAGAAGGGCTCTGCCTGTGAGATCCTTTATGCACGCCCGGACCCTCCGCCGCACCGCACGCTGCCCTCAACGCGGCTGCGGGGGGGGGAACGAGACTGTCACACACCTCCTTCTGGAATGTGCCTATGCAGAGGAAGTCTGGAGAGGAATGCAGTGGTGCTTGTCGAGGTTCATCCCGAGCAGCTCTATGACGCGGGACTCCGTGCTCTATGCACACCGAGACGAACATCAACTGTGCCTGGAGGATCATCAACTCGGTGAAAGACGCTCTTTGGGCGGTCCAAAACCTGTTGATCTTCCAGCTGAAGGAGTTGACCCTGCCTGAGTGTTGCAGACTGGCACATTCCAAGGTCCAGGACTACGTGTTGAGAGACGCGCTGAAGCTTGGGGCAGCTGCCGCCAAGGCGCGGTGGGGAAAGACCACCGTGTAATGTCTGCCTGCCTAAAGAACAGGGGGCCCACCCAGTCATTTGGGCTCCGCTGACGCCTCAGCAGAAGAGCTGGATAGTAAATGTACAGACTTGTATATAGGAAAAATAAATTGCGATGTCTGTATGTGGAGCAATGTAATGTGTGCACAAGAATGGCATGACCAATTGTATAGAGATCCAAATAATTTTATGAATAAAGTATATTTTTGAAATCAAAAAAATTCCCACTGCATCAGTCCCTATATTTGACAGATAATTGTCTATTCCCAACATAATCACAGCACAAAACAGATGCTCTGCTTACATGACCTTTGAACTTTTTGAAACTTAACAACCTGCTTTCATTATTTGCACATTCTTTGAACTTTTATATGTTTCTTATGTTTCTAATCTACTTTACCAGTTATGCTATTCACAGTTCATTTTTTCTTTCTTTTGTTTACCTTTCCGAACCATTATCTCACTATTTCTTTATTAACAACCTCTTACAGTTCTGCTGAAAGCTATGCCTACAACTTGGACATTTTCCCATTTTAACCTGATTTTGAGCATTTACAGCATTTTGATGAAGGTGGTAAAAGACAATTTACCTTGTGCCAATCTAGAGATTCTTATTCTATGCGTTTTTTTCTTATTTAACTCTGTACTGCTCATAATCCATCAACAGAACCTCTAAGCCCCACTCTCCGCAACTGGATCCTCAGTTTCCTGACCCACAGGCCACAATCAGTGAAGATTGGGGTCAATGTTTCATCCTCACTAACATTGGAGCCCCCCAGGGGTGCGTACTCAGCCCCCTACTGTACTCACTGTATACCCATGACTGTGTCACCAAATACCAGACTAAAGCCATCTACAAGTTCACTGATGACACCACCATAGTTGGTCGAATCTCAGATGCTGACAAAACAGACTACAGATGAGGGATGGAAGATCTGGAAAAATGATGCAATGAGAACAATCTAGCTCTCAATGCTGGCAAAACCAAGACTTTCGGCAGGATGTTACTCATGCCCCCCTATACATTAACAGCACAGATGGTGGAACAAGTTGAGAGTGTCATGCTCCTGGGAGTGGTCATCCACAACAAGCTTTCTTGGACTCTTCATGTAGACGCATTGGTTACAGAGGCCTAAGAACATCTCTTCTTCCTCAGGCAGCTGAGGAAATTTAGCATGATGGTGAATACCCTTGCCTACTTTTATAGGTGCACCATCAAGAGCATTCTGTCTGGATATATCACTACCTGGTATGGCAACTGTACCATTCAAGATCAGAGACAGTGACAGAGAGTGGTGAACTCAGCCTGGACAGTCCCAAAGGCCAACCTCCCATCTATAGAATCCATCTACCAGGCCCACTGTCAAGGAAAGGCCGCCAGCATTCTCAAAGATCCATCCCATCATGGCAATGTTTTTCTACAACCTCTACCATCGGGGAGAAGGTACAGAAGCCTGAACACACGCACCAGCCGGTTTCAAAACAGTTTCTACCCTACTGTTGTTGGAATACTGAATGAACTCACAAACTCTTAACATTCGCCTGTACCTGTGTTTTTGTTTTTGCCGCTGTTTACCTATTATTTACGTATCGATGCTGCTTAAATACGTAATCTGCCTGTATTGCTCACAAGACAATGCTTTTCACTGTGCTTCGGTACACGTGACAATAAACTCAATTCAATTCAATTCTTGCTTAGTCCTAGATACGTCGATGGTACCTACGTGAGGTTCTGAGGGGTGGGAGATGTCATGGTTTGCAGAGCCCCATATGGGACAATTCAATGAAAAATTCAATTCAACCAAAAAAATTTCACTTTGCATAATTTAAGATGCTCTTCAAATCAATGAGTTTGGAAAACCGATATAGAATTCTTAACCTTAACCCCCTAAAATTACATTTGCTATTTATTGAATAGAAGATAATCAAGACAAATTCATGACCAAATTAACATTAATGAAACAAATACAATGAATATTTTGTTCTTCAAAATTAATGCAAAAGAAAGTATCAAAGTTGCATGCTTTAAATTTTATACCACATTTATAATCCATGTCATCTTGTTGCATACTCACTTGCAATCCCTCCTTACTGCCTTGCTGTTTCCACCTCACAGCTTACATTCCAACCTACCTTTGTAATGTCAGTAAGCATAGATGTATTACTATTGTTCCAAGTTAATTACATAAGTTGAAAATAACTGAAGCTCCAGCACTGACCCTTGATGTATTCCACTAGTTATAGTCTGCCAAGTTTAGAGTACCATTTATGCAGTATCTTTTCTTTTCTGTTAATTAATCTTCTATCCATGTCAATATATTAGCCCCAACTCCATGAGATCTTGTTCTGCCTATTAAATTTTGGCATGGTGACTTATCAAATGTGTTTTTCAAATCTAGGCACACAATATCTATTGCTGAAAATGTGTTGCTGGAAAAGCGCAGCAGGTCAGGCAACATCCAAGGAGCATGAGAATCGACGTTTCAGGCATGAGCCCTTCTTCAGGAATGAGGAGGGTGTGCCAAGCAGGCTAAGATAAAAGGTAGGGAGGAGGGACTTGGGGGAGGGGCGTTGGAAATGCGATAGGTGGATTGACGTAAAGGTGAGGGTGATAGGCTGGAGTGGGGGTGGGGGCGGAGAGGTCAGAAAGAAGATTGCAGGTTAGGAAGGTGGTGCTGAATTCGAGGGTTGGGACTGAGACAAGGTGGGGGGAGGGGAAATGAGGAAACTGGAGAAATCTGAGTTCATCCCTTGTGGTTGGAGGGTTCCTAGGCGGAAGATGAGGCGCTCTTCCTCCAGCCGTCGTGTTGCTATGGTCTGGCGATGGAGGAGTCCAAGGACCTGCATGTCCTTGGTGGAGTGGGAGGGGGGAGTTGAAGTGTTGAACCACAGGGTGGTTGGGTTGGTTGGTCCGGGTGTCCCAGAGGTGTTCTCTGAAATGTTCCGCAAGTAGGCGGCCTTTCTCCCCAATATAGAGAAGGCCACATCGGTGCAGCGGATGCAGTAAATGATGTGTGTCGAGGTGCAGGTGAATTTGTGGCGGATATGGAAGGATCCCTTGGTGCCTTGGAGGGAAGTAAGGGGGGGAGGGGTGGGCGTAAGTTTTGCATTTCTTGCGGTTGCAGGGGAAGGTGCTGGGAGTGGAGGTTGGGTTGGTGGGGGGTGTGGACCTGACGAGGGTGTCACGGAGGGAGTGGTCTTTTCGGGACGCTGATAGGGGAGGGGAGGGAAATATATCCCTGGTGGTGGGGTCCGTTTGGACATGGCCGAAATGACGACAGATGATACGATGTATATCGAGGTTGGTGGGGTGGTAGGTGAGGACCAGTGGGGTTCTGTCCTGGTGGCGATTGGAGGGGCGGGGCTCAAGGGCGGAGGAGCAGGAAGTGGAGGAGATGCGGTGGAGAGCATCGTCGATCACGTCTAGGGGGAAATTGCGGTCTTTGAAGAAGGAGGCCATCTGGGTTATACAGTATTGGAACTGGTCCTCCTGGGAGCAGATGCGGCGGAGACGAAGTAATTGGGAATATGGAATGGCGTTTTTACAGAGGGAAGGGTGGGAGGAGGTGTAGTCTAGGTAGCTGTGTGAGTCGGTAGGTTTATAGTAAATGTCCGTGTTGATTCGGTCGCCCGAGATAGAAATGGAGAGGTCTTGGAAGGGGAGGTAGGAGTCTGAGATGGTCCAGGTAAATTTGAGGTCAGGGGTGGAAGGTGTTGGTAAAGTGGATGAACAGTTCAACCTCCTCGTGGGAGCACGAGGCAGTGCCGATACAGTCATCGATGTAGCGGAGGAAAAAGATCGGGGGTGGTGCCAGTGTAGCTGCGGAAGATGGACTGTTTCCACATATCCCATGAAGAGGCAGGCATAGCTGGGGCCCATGCGGGTGCCCATGGCTACTCCTTTGGTTTGGAGGAAGTGGGAGGATTGGAAAGAGAAGTTGTTCAGAGTGAGGACCAGTTCAGTCAGTCGAAGAAGGGAGTCAGTGGAAGGGTACTGGTTGGTAAGGCAGGAAAGGAAGAAGTGACATCTATTGGTTTCTCGTTACCAAACCTGTTACTTACACCTGGTATAAAGTTATTGAGAAAGCTAGCTTGCAGTGAAAACTAGGGAAAATGGCATTTTAGCCATCATTGTAAGCGGTTTAGAATTCAAGAATGAGAAAGTTTACTACAGCTATACAACAGCAATACAGTTTGCAGTTTTAGTTTCCATATGTAGGCAGGATACACTTGCATTTGAGATATAACAGATAAGACCATAGGACACAGGAGCAGAAGTAGGCCATTCAGCCCATAAAATCTAATTGACATTCAATGAGATCATGGCTGATCTGATCATCTTCAATTCCACTTTCCTGCTTTATCCCAAAACATTTGATACCCTTAATAATTCGAAATTTGTCTATCGCAGTCTTGAAGGTACTTAACAGCTCAACGTCAACAGTTCTTTGCAGTATAGAATTCCACAGATTCACTACCCTCAGAGGAAAAATAAATCCACTTCATCTCTATCTTAAATGGATGACCTCTCACTTTTAGATTATGACTTCAGGTCTTACACTCTTCCACAAGGAGAAAATTATTTCCCTCGTCTATCCTGCCCAGCCCCTAAAAATCTATGTTTCAGTAAGGTATTCCTCATACTTATCTAAACTCCACTGTGTACAAGCCCAGTCTATTTAGCCTCTTATCATAAGAAAATGTTTCTACTTACATGATTAACCTAGTGAACCTTCTATAGTCTGCCCTCAATGCAGAAGATCTTTCCTTCGACAAGAGGACTAAAATTATTCCATGTTCTTGATGTGGTCTGACTAGCATTAAGCATTGTTTTAGTAAGCCTTCCCTATTTTTATACTTCAGTTGATTTGAAATAAAGGCCTTCCCTATAACCTGATGAACTTGGATGCTAGCTTTTTGTGATTCACGCACGAGGAGTCCCAAATCCTTCTGTGCTGCAGTTTTCTGGATTCTTTCCCAGTTAATTAGCTTAAAAAAAAAGTTAAGGTTTACTCAATTGGGCTATATGATGAAGCAGAGTAACCTGGTCCCTGTATTCACTGGAGTTGAGAAGACAAAAGGCAATTTCATAGAAACAACAAAGATTCTAAAGTGGATTGTCAGGACAGGTACTGAAGACGTGCTCCCCTTGGCTGAAGAATCTAGAACAAGGAGGCAGAGTTTCAAGATAAAACCTTGATCATTTAGGATGAAAGTGGGAAGAAATGCCTTTACTCAAAGGATTGTGAATCTTTGGAATTTTCTACCCCAGACAGATGGAGATTCACCCGTGTTGGAATAGAAAGATCTTTGGTCAATTATGGTGAGCGTGCGGGAGTGAAGCTAAAACACAAGATCAGCCATAATTATATTGAATGGTGGAGCGTAAAATAAGTAGAAACAGAACCTTTTTTTAAAAAAAGGATTTCTACCAAAGAACACCGAGAATAAATCAGGTTTCACGCTAACGACGAATGTATTAATTCTGATCGTGGAGCATAATACATCTGGTAGTGAGAAGTGGTGATGTTCTCCAATATGAAAATTCAGAATTAACTAAACTATGAATAAAAGTTTACTATTTTCAAAGAAATTATCCACTTCTAATCAATCTTCAATCTATAGGATTGACCCAAAGATAGCTCATGTGAATATGTTTAAAAGTGTACTGTGATGAAGTAGTCTTCCACATAGCACCCAACTATCTCACAAAAGTAAAGCAGTATCAAAACATGAAATGGTTTAATTTGACATATGTGACCATAATTGCTTAATGATTACATTTCCAAAAGTGCAAAATAATCTTCAAAGAGCTCAGAGGCATCACGAACTCAGCCAAACCTCAAGCAGATTTAGGGATTTCTTAGCAGTTCAATAAAACCTTTAAGCGTTCAAAGTTTCATTCCAATTATGCATTACTGAATATTGTAAGTTCATACTGGGGTGACAACATAATGCAATCCATAGAGCAATATTTACTGTACATTACAGGGAAACTGTAAAATATCATTTTAGAAAACAAACTGCAAATATATCTTATCTGGAAATTTTATAAATGCTTCAAAAAAAAAATCATTGTGCAGTGAAAGGATCAAGGATCACTTGATATAGAGTCATACAGCACGGAAACAGACCCTTTTGTCAAACCAGTCACAGAGTCATAGAGCTGTACCGCAAAGACGGACCCTTCGGTTCAACTCATCCATGCCAACCACATATCCCAACCCAATCTAGTCCCATCTGCCAGCACCCGGCTCATATCCCTCCAAACCCTTCCTATTCATATACCCATCCAAATGCCTTTTAAATGTTGCAATTGTACCAGTCTCCACCACTTCCTCTGGCAGCTCATTCCATACACGTACCACCCTCTGCGTGAAAATGTTGTCCCTTTGGTCTTTTTCTTGGCTTTCCCCTCTCACCCTAAACCTATGCTTTCTACTTCTGGACTCCCCTGCCCCAGGGAAAAGACTTTACCTATTTATCCTATCCATGCCCCTCACGATTTTAGAAACCTCTATTAGGTCACCCCTCAGCCTCCAATGCTCCAGGGAAAACAGCCCCAGCCTATTCAACCTCTCCCTATAGCTCCAAACCTGGCACATCCTTGTAAATCTTTTCTGAACCCTTTCAAGTTTCACAACATCTTTCCAACAGGAAGGAGACCAGAATTGCACGCAATATTCCAACAATGGCCTAACCAATGTCCTGTACAGCTGCAACATGTCCTCCCAACTCCTGTACTCAATACTCTGACCAATAAAGGACCATACTATATCCTTTTCTTCACTATCCTATCTACCTGCGACTCTACTTTCAAGGAACTATGAACCTGCACTCCAAGCTCTCTTTGTTCAGCAACACTCTCTAGGACCTTACCGTTAAGTGTATAAGTCCCGCTAAGATTTGCTTTCCCAAAATGCAGCATCTCACACTTACCTAAATTAAATTCCATCTGCCACTTCTCAGCCCATTGGCCGATCTGGTCCAGATCCTGTTGTAATCGGAGGTAACCTTCTTCGCTGTCCACGACACCTCCAATTTTGGTGTCATTAGCAAACTTACTAACTGTACCTCTTATGCTCACATCCAAATCATTTATGTAAATGATGAATAGTGGTGGACCCAGCACGGATCCTTGTGGCACTCCACTGGTCACAGGCCTCCAGTCTGAAAAACAACCCTCCACCACCACCACCCTCTGTCTTCTACCTTTGAGCCAGTTCTGTATTCAAATGGCTAGTTCTACCTGTATTCCATGAGATCTACTGGATTAGATCCTGATGAAGGGCTTTTGCCCGAAACGTCGATTTCGCTGCTCGTTGGATGCTGCCTGAACTGCTGTGCTCTTCCAGCACCACTAATCCAGTATTTGGTTTTCAGTATCTGCAGTCATTGTTTTTACCTTCCATGAGATCTACCCTTGCTAACCAGTGTCCCATGGGGAACCTTGTCAAACGTCTATAGATCACATCTACTGCTCTGCCCTCATCAATCTTCTTTGTTACTTCTTCAAAAAACTCAATCAAGTTTCTGATACATGATTTCCAATGCACAAAGCCATGTTGACTATCCCTAATCAGTCCTTGCCTTTCGAAATCCTGTCCCTCAGGATTCCTTCCAACAACTTGAACACCACCAACATCAGGCTCACTGGCTTGTCCTTACCACCCTTCTTAAACAGCTGCACCATGTTAGCCTCCAGTCTTGCGGCACCTCACCTGTGACTATCGATGATGCAAATATTTCAGTAAGAGGCCCAGCAATCACTTCCCTAGCTTCCCACAGAGTCCTAGGGCATACCTGATCAAGTCCTGGAGACTTATCTACCTTTATGCATTTCAAGAGATCCAGCACTTCCTGTAATATGGACATTTTTCAAGATGCCTACATTTCCCTACATTCTATATCTTCCATGTCCTTTTCCACAGTAAACACTGATGCAAAATACTCGTTTAGTATCTCCCTGATCTCCTGTGGCTCCACACAAAGGCTGCCTTGCTGATCTTGGAGGGGCCCTCTTCTCTCCCTAGTTACCCTTTTGTCCTTAATGTATTTGTAAAAACCCTTTGGATTCTCCTTAACTCTATTTGCCAAAGCTATCTCATGTCCGCTTTTGCCCTCCTGATTTCCCTCTTAAGTATACTCCTACTGTCTTTTTACTCTAAGGATTGACTCGATCTATCCTGTCTACACCTGACTTATACTTCCTTCTTTTTCTTAACCAAACCCTCAATTTCTTTACTCATCCAGCATTCTTGATGCTTACCAGCCTTTCCTTTCACTCTTACAGGAATATATTTTCTCTGGATTCTTGTTACCTCATTTCTGAAGGCTTCCCATTTTCCAGCTGTCCCTTTACCTGCGAACATCTGCCTCCAATCAGCTTTTGAAAGTTCTTGCCTAAAACTGTCAAATTGGCCTTTTTCCAATTTAGAACTTCAACTTTGAGATCCGATCTATTCTTTTCCATCACTATTTTAAAACTAATAGAATTATGGTCGCTGGCCCCAAAGTGCTCCCCCACTGACACCTCAGTCACCTGCCGTGCCTTATTTCCCAAGAGTAGGTCAAGTTTTGCACGTTCTCTGTTGGTACATCCACATACTGAATCTGAAAATTTTCTTGTACACACTTCACAAATTCTTCTCCATCTAAACCCTTAACACTATGGCTATGCTCGGAAAGTTATTCTTATAGATAACTGAGATCTCCTTACAAGTTTGTTTCTCAAATTCCCTCTGGCTATTAGGAGGTCTATAATACAATCCCAATAAGGTGATCATCCCTTTCTTATTTCTCAGTTCCACATAAATAACTTCTATGGATGTATTTCCAGGAATATCCTCCCTCAGTACACCTGTAATGCTATCCCTTATCAAAAACGCCACTCCCCCTCCTGTCTTGCCTCCCTTTCTGTCCTTCCTGTAGCATTTGTATCCTGGAACATTCAGCTGCCAGTCCTGTCCATCCCTGAGCCATGTTTCTGTAATTGCTATGATATCCCAGTCCCCTGTTCCTAGCCTTGCCCTGAGTTCATCTGCCTTCCCTGTTAGGCCTCTTGCATTGAAATAAATGCAGTTTAATTTATCAGTCCTACTTTGTTTTCTGCTTTGTCTCTGCCTGCCCTGACTGTTTGACTCGCCTTTGTTCTCAACTGTACAAGTCTCAGATTGATCGCCTTCCTCACTATCTCCCTGGGTCTTCCTCATCACATCTCTCCCCCCACCCCAACATTACAAGTTTAATTCCTCCTGAGCAGCTCTAGCAAATCTGTCAGGCAGTATATTTGTCCCCTTCCAATTTTGGTGCAACCCATCCTTCTTGTAGAGGTCACTTCCAACCCAAAAGAGTTTCCAATGATCCAAAAATGTGAATCCCTCTCCCATATACCAGCTTCTCAGCCATGCATTCATCTGCTCTATCCTCCTATTCCTGCCCTCACTAGCTCATAGCACCTTACCAGCATCTGGAATAATCCAGATATTACTACTCTCAAGAACCTCCTTTTTAAATTCCTACCTAAGTCTCTGTAATCTCCCTTCAGTCTCTCAACCTTTTCCTTCCATATGTCATTGGTTCCAATGTGTACAATAACCTCCTGCTAGCCCCTCTCCCCCTTGAAAACATTCTGTACCCTCTGAGATATCCTTGATCCTGGCACCAGGGAAGCAACACACAATTCTGATTTTTCATTGCTGGCTACAGAAACATCTGTCAGTACTTCAGACTAAACAGTCCCTAACATAATTGATCTTTTGGAACCCGACGTACTCCTCATGGCATTAGAGCCAGTCTCAATACCAGAAACTTGGCTGTTCGTGCTACATTCCTGTGAGAATCCAATATCCCGTACATTGCTGAACATAATCCCAAACTAAACTAGTCCCTCCTGCCTGCTCCTGGCCCATACCCCTCCAAACCTTTCCTATTCATGTACTTATCCAAATATCTTTTAAATGTTGTAATTGTTCCCACATCAACCACTTTCTCAGGAAGTGCATTCCACACGCGAACCACCTTCTGTGTAAAAAATATGCCTTTCACATCTTTTCTAAGTCTCTCTCTTCTCACCTTAAAAATGTCCCACCTAGTCTTTAAATCCCCTATTCTAGGGAAAGGACAACTACCATTAACTGTATCTATACCCCCCATTATTTTATAAGGTGGCCTCTCAATGTCCTATGTTCCAGAGAAAAAGGTCCCAGACTATCCAGTATTTCTTTATAATTCAAACCTAGCCAGCAACATCCTGGTAAATCTCTTCTGAACTCTCTCTAGTTTAATAGTATTTTCCCTATAACTGGGCATCCAAAACTAGAGAGAGTATAATAGAAAAGGCCTCACCAATGCACTGTACAACCTCAACATAATTTTCCAACTCCTTTCTCAAAGGACTGAGCAATTAAGCTAAATGTGCCAAATGTCTTTTTATTCAATTATTCCTGCCCTTACTAGCAAAATGTGACGCAAAATATTATTTTAATGTATCAACTTGGAAGAATAAAAAATGTACCTGAGGCTGAGGCAAAGCAACCTGGGATGTGTGGTGACCAGATTGTGCTGTAAATGACACTTGCATGGCCATGGAACGTAGACACTGAATTGTTAACCATCGGATCCCACTATGAGAAACATAGATATAATACTGATAAATGTCTCTACAGATAACGCCATGCCCATAACAAATGTAGTTGGTACTTCAAATAAATAGTTTCTGTCAGGCAACCTGTTGAGCTACTCACAAACGACCATTATTTAAATAATAAGCTTCAAATTGATACACTGAATTTGACAGTTGTTTCAATATCTTTTGAGAATAATCTAGGTTCATTGATTGGAAAGAGCCTTCATTGCAAACAGTTTTTGGAGATAGAGATTTCATCTTATAGGAATTATATGAGAATCCACAGGGAGTTTTCAAGGCATTATTGTGAATGTAAATTTTCACCAGAAAGCTAGGAGTTCTGAACTATGAAAAATAGCTTTGGAAAGGGTAATAAAGATAGATTCTGGCTTGGAAATTATGATTTTAGGGAAAAATCAAGTCACTGCATCCAAGAGAATAGTAAATTATAAAATCCATTGTGTCACGCTTATTGTATGTACAATGTCGTCCCACCTGTCCATCTTCCTTCCCACCTATCCGCTCTACCCTCTGCTCCGATCTATCACCATCACCCCCCCCCACCCCATCTCCATCCATCTATCTATCACCTTCCTAGGTACCCTCCCCCCAGCTCCACCCACCCCCCTCCTATTTATGTCTCAGCCCCATGGACCTCCTCTCCCACATTCATGATGAAGGGCTTATGCCCAGAATGTTGACTCTTGCTCCTCGGATGCTGTCTGACCTGCTGTACTTTTCCAGCACCACACTTTCTGACTCTAATCTCCAGCATCTGCAGTTCCCACTTTTTTCTATATTGTAAGTTATTGGTCCAAAGCCACAGTCTTGATTTGGTATGAGTATTTATGCAACTTCCTGTCAGAAATCACAGGAAATTCATATGACAGCACACAGCATACTCAGGCAGACTGTGTAGAATATAAATTCTGTTTTTAAGATCCCTTGCATTTCACAATCCCCCTTTTCATGAATATCAGGCTGGATTTCGGACCACTTGATTACTGATGGTGAACTTTGAGAAAATAAAATTGACACATTGCTGTGAAACATTACAAAATACTTTATAAAGTAATGAAATCAAAAAATTAATTAATTCTTCATCTAGGGTTGAAACTTCATGCATTTCCAAGTGCTCAACTCTTTATCTATTTAAGTTTTTTAAATAAATCCAGTTGACTACTAATTATTTAAATTATTTGCTTGGATAGCGACTCAGTCATTAGCTAAGAGTTTATAGAAACAAAATTCAAAAGATTAATGATAAAGTTGTCACTTCTGCCCTAGTAAGTTCCTCATTAGTAAAAGGACTCTATTGTTTGTCAAAGCTTCAAGTTACAGATAACTTAAACTCTTTGTCTCTACCTAACATCTCCTATATTTGTGCTTCATTTTCCTTTCTCCTTGATCCAATTAATGTTTGCCACATACACTTTTTTTTAAAAGTTCTAATCAATTTTAAAAAAAGTTTCTTAACATCACTTTGTCTCGTTCTCTTTTCATATTCTCCAATTACTTTCTCTTGTTACCTTACTGTCTTAATTTCAACTCTCTTGAAAACTGCTGTATCAGATGTACGATTTACTGTTGGATCACTGACCTCTTGTTCAACAAAGGTGAAGAGAATTGGTATCCAAACTCAGAATTCACTGCCATATTCAAGGTTAACTGACACAGTTTGTTCACTGACATTTTTGTAAATGTGTTGCTGGGACTTTTTTTTTTAAATTTAAAAAAGTTCAATTTGAACAGGCTCTGAGATGGCTTCTTGAATGCAAAGGTAATGGCAATTCTGCATTTCCATTCATCTTTACTCTATATTTTTCCCCCAGAAAGCATGTCAGATTGCCAAATGTGGCAGTCTGGTTATTGCATTGATGCCTCCTGCTGGTCTGCAGGATGAAAGGACTTACTGTACCAGAAGAATTTCAGCTTTCTGCTTGTTCCCCATAGGCTCAGAAAAATCAGGCAAACCAACATCCTTCTTTAAAAAGCAATCCCAAGTAGATATTGGAACACTTGCCCTATGTAAAGGGTTCAGTGATGTTAAGATTTTAGTTTGTTATTATTCTGGCAAGAACCCAAATGTTTCATCAGAACAAAATGTGTCGATGAAAATGAAAGCACAAGTCTCTAAGAAGTTGAAAAAAAAATTTTTTGAAGTGTGTTATGATCGATCAAAGAGGCATGGTACTTTTCTGTAGAATTTCCACACCTTTACAGGAAAATAACAATTGTTCTAAATGCACACTGCTCAAAACTCTTTCCATTAGTTTGCCAGTTTATTTAAACATAAAACTATGTACTGAGTAAGCAACTCTGTCAGATTCTCAGTGCTTGTAATGCATTGAATGCTTCCTTGCTGTCCTGCACGGAAATATTACTGAATTGTCATCTACGTGCCTGTAACAGTAGAGCAGCCAGAGCAATTCATTATCACATAGGATTAAAAACTGCTTTGTAGAAGCTTTTACTGGTAATGACAGAACTGTTTTGGGTTGTGAACTAGTTAAGAGAAATTCAAGCAGTCTTCCAAATTTCAGAAACAACTTCCCATTGTTTTTGCACCGAAAGGGTCTGGGGATGAATGTGAATCACATCCAAATGTCAACACTCTGTCTTTGCAAATGTAAATACCACACAGGCCCAATTGTGGTAGGAAGATAAACAAAGGCTGCATAATTGACATTTCTTTTGTTAAGAGAACCTAGTTCACAGAATTATAAACCTGGTAGGACACTGAAACAGACCAGTTGATCAACTTATCCACATTAGCATTTAACCTTTATATTGGGAGTAGTCCCAACGCTATGTACCTTCCTTTTTCATATCTATCTCTTCCCTTCAGCTACCTGTATAAACTGTTTTAAATGTTAACGTCTTCACTGTTTCAACCACTAACAGTGCGTTTCAAAGCCTCGCAATACTGTTTAAAAAGACTTCTATAGCTTGCAAAACAAAATAACTTACATTTAGACTTCCTTCTTTGCAATCACTCAATTTTATGTATCAGCCTCATGACATCATAATTTTAAATAACTTTATCAAATAGAAATAAAAAATGACATTGCATTTTTATATTATCGTTCACAACCACAGGACATTTCAAATCATTTGAAAGTGAATGAAATACTTTTGAAGTATAGTAACAGTTGTAATGTAGGAAACATAGCAAGCAACATGATCACAGCAAACTTCCACAAATAGCAACATGATAGGGACCAGATAACTGTCCATGTGATACTGACTGAGGGATAAAAAATGGCCACAAAAATATCAATTTTTCAACACTTTCTTTATAATTATGATTCTTTATAACAGTAAGCATCCAAATAAATCTATCTTGAGCTACTGCTTACTTTTCTTTTCTTTACAAGGCATGGAGCAAGGAGAGCTATACTGTGGTATAATTTTCCTGCTCCTTGGATGCTGCCTGATCTGCTGTGCTTTTCCAGCACCACACTCTCGACTGTGGTATAATTATCACTTTAATCATGTTTTGAACTGAAGTCAATCACAGGACAATGTAAGCAAAATAAAATGCACTTTTCACCAAAAAATCACATTCATGAGTATTCTCTTGTACTTAATCATCAATAATTATTATCCAGTTATTATAGTTGCAGGCGAGTGGCTTGAGCCACAACAGTAGTCTTTAAACTGACTTTTATGTGAAAAAATGTATCTAGTGAAAATTCAATGTGCTATCCTACAGTGATGCTATCTCTGCACTCCATAAAAAATGTCTACCACTCAGCTTTAATGCAGTATTTTTAAAAAAGGAATCACTTGATTATATTTCCAATTTTCTGGTGCTTAAAAAAGAGCCTATAGCAAGACTGTTGTTTATCCGTTATTTAACTTGCAAGAAAAATAAACTTACTATTTTTATTGTTTGATCCCACGAACCAGATACAATCAGATGTTCTCCTCGTGTCTGACTCCAATCAACACTGTAAACCTACCATAGCAGAGAAAATGCTCAGTTATTAATCAGAGAATTTACCTGTGGATGGATGAAAATAGAACATGGAAGACTTTTTTCAAGAGAAAAGAGAGATGGCAGGAGAATGAGGAAACAGGAGTTGGAATGGAGATGGAGTGGGGGTGTTGGGGGGGTGGAGAAAAACACACACAGATCCAGGAGAGTAGTTGACAAAACAGCGGGATGGAGACGATATGGAGGAAGTGATGGGAGCTGGGAACCTCCCATGCCTGCTCCCCATCCTGTCTTCACTTCACCATGGAACCTAGTTTCAAAATTATGTTTCTTCTGTGCACATGAAAGGTGTGGCCTTTGCAAAAGACATAAGGTTTTGGGTCTGGAATTGTGCACATGCACATTTCCAGATTTGTGTGCATGCACCGCGAGCCACAGTTGAAGATGTCAACAGACACTGCCATTTTGGAAGGGAGAAAGATTAGTTTACAACTCTATTTACACACACTTAATTTGAAAACCATATCAGCATCAGCAGGATGCATATAATTTGTTTATCATGTCTCTCACATATGAACAAGGAACAGGAGTAAGACTGCTCCAACACACAGTAAAATCATGGCTGATCTAATTGTGCCCTCAAATCCTCATTTCCACCTACCCCTGCTAATTTTTCACCTCATTGTTGAGCAAGACTCAATCTACCTTTGTCTTAAAAATATTCAAGGACTCAGCTTCAAACACTTGATCATGAAGGAAGGGAGTTCCAAAGACTCCCAAATAACGGAGAAAATATTTTTCCTTATGTTTTGAATAAGAAACCCCTGATTTTTAAATAGGGGCCCCATGGTTTGTCCACAGTTTACAATATGTCAATAATTATATACATGTAAATATCCCAAGGAATCTAACCTACAGTGTGAATTCTTTAGACTTTTTTTCATAGGGCTTTATATTACAGTGCTGGGAAAATCTCAGAGTTATTAGCAAATTCTATTTTATAGTTTCCTCAGCAAATCACAGTATAATTTTTCTGCTTTGCATTGCTGAGCAGTTTCACACACTACCCCCGAGTTAAGATTTTCTCTGTGTGTCATTGTGCCAGGAGGAGATATTCTGACAGTCAAAAGTGGGTCACTCATTTAAATACAAATTAAATTAAGTAGACTTCCTTCAGAAATTAACATTTGGTGATACCACTGCGCCATAAGAATCCTTGCTTAATCAGAGTGCATATCATTGAAGACAGCTGAACAGGTTGGAAGAACAATTAATAAAGGACAAAACCTGAGGGCCCTCTTGTAGCACACTGGCAATGTCCCTACCCCTGGACTGAGAGCCCTGGCTTGAAGTCCCATCTGTTCCAGAGGTGTATCTCTGAACAGGTTGATTTGAAAAATATGTTAACATTTTAGAAAGGATAAATCCTATCGAATTGACTTGAGGTTTTCTGATGAGTTTACAGAAATGAGGGCATTGATGTACATTAGATTAGATTAGATTCCCTACAGTGTGGAAACAGGCCCAACAAGTCCACACCGACCCTCTGAAGAACAACCCACCCAGACCCATTCCCCTACGTTCACCCCTGACTAATGCACCTAACACTACAGGCAAATGAGCATGTCCAATTCACCTAACCTGCACATCTTTGGACTGTGGGAGGAAACCGGAGCACCCGGAGGAAACCCATGCAGACACGGGGAGAATGTGCAAACTCCGCACAGACAGTTGCCCAAGGCGGGAATTGAACCCGGGTCCCTGGCGCTGTGAGGCAGCAGTGCTAACCACTGAGCCACCATGCCGCCCAAAGATAGCAGCAGGTTTGAAGGGAAAGTGGATAATTTATATCACAAATAGCAGCCTTTGGATTCCTCATACCCAAGTTTATGTTAACCCTTCAACGAAAGATGTGCAATTTAATCCTAGACTCCTCGCCTTTCGGCACCTACTTATCCAACATGGACCTCCAACAGTCATTTGATAAAGAACTGTTCAATAGAAGTTTCAGCAAAATTAGACTATATAGAATAAAAAGACGTTCTAAATTTTATAAATTGCGGCATAGAACACAAAAGCAAGGAAATGATGTTAAACCTGTATGAGATTAAGTCTCAGAGTATTACATGCAGTTTTGGGCACCATATATTTGGAAAAATATGAAGGTATTAAAGAGGATCCAGAAATTATTCCCAGGAATCATTGCAGAGATGAAGGACTTCAGTTACAGATTGGAGAAGCTGGAACCGTTTTCCTTGTTGAATAAAAGCTTGAGAGGAGAAGTGATCGAGGTATTCAAATCATGAGAGATCTTGACAGAGAACATAGAAAAACACTGTTTCCCTTGGTCAAAGAATTGAGACCCACAGATTTAAACTTATTAGCAAAAGAATCAATGACAACAGCAAGAAAAAATATTTTTACGCAGAGAGAGATCAGGATCTGGAATACACTAACTCAAAGAATAATGGAGGCAGCAACCAAAAGGGAACAGGATCGTTATCTATGAAGGAAGAATGTGTAGGGCTACTGGTAAAGGTTGGGGCAGTGGCGTGAGTTAGACTGTTCCCTGTAGAGGGTCATCATGGACACAACAGGCTGAGTAGCCTCTTTCAGTGCGTAACTATTCAACGATTCTGAGTTACTATTGTCTCTGTTTGTTCTTTTTAAAATGCATTTACTTTTGTCTATTTACTAAATCCCATTTATTCTCCTCTCGTTTGTTCCTCTTTACTCTCTAACTCTATATATACTCCACAACCACCGGATGAAGCAACAGCACTTCGAAAGCTAGTGCCTCCAAATAAACTTGTTGGACTATAACCTGGCGTTGTGTGATTTTTAATTTTGTCCACCCCAATCCAACACTAGCATCTCCAAATCTATATATATTTCATTTAAAGTGCATATAGCCAGTTCTTTTGACATTACTTATTGTTTATATATCATATTATTTAACTGGTTAGAAGATAACCAGTTTTGCAAAATGTCACCACAAGATCCCAAACAGTGCACCATTATTGGATCACATTCAGCCGTTTGCAATTCATAAATACTGCAAAGTCAATATTGAGCAGAAAAGTCCAACTAACATCATTCATGGCCAAGCTTGCCATTGATGCAATATCTGGTCCAGTAAACTCTGACAAATAACATAAAACTTCTGAATAACAAGTCAAACGGTTGGCAATCAAAAATCTGAATCAATTAAATTTGCCGAATTAAGGCTACAATTCATTCAGAAAGGGAATTTACTATATAAATTTGACAAGCAACTTTTGTTTACCTCTTGAGAGTGCTCTTTGAAGACCTGTAATGGTCCAGTAGGGTTTGCAGTGTCCCAGATCTGCAGAGACCCATCTCCACTACCAGTGACCAGGACATGCTCATTGTTCTCACTCCAAGTAACGTCAAAAAGGCTATCATTCCAGTCAAAACTAGACAGGAGAAAAACTTTTTTAAAATTAATTTACAAATCTATTTTCTAAAATGAGTGCATAATGTCCACTGCATAATGGATAGGGAGACTTTCTGCTGCTCGAAATCTAAGGATTAAATGACAGTTATAAATAAATAGATGCTTTATTCATTTTCATACCACTTGTCATTATTAGCATCACAAACTTAGTATTAGAATTAGATTTTTTTTTAAAAAAGGAACAGAATACATACAATAAAAAATCAAATTACCATACCCTGCACATTTCAAAAGCCCAACTTTACTCAGCTTTTTTCTGCTAATACTTCATGACAATATTTGATATTAGAGAAAACAAAAGGCTGCTTGTTCATTTTACAGTACCTCCTGAAAGGGATAATTCCAGCCTCTGTCTGTTCCAGCACTACTAACGTTCCACAGCCTGAAAAGTAATGCATACAAAACGTATCAAGCAATAAAAGTCAAGAAAATCTTTTTTTTAAGCAGTTAGCAAATGCACAAATTCCAAGAGGTTATTTGTTACTCGAAGATGTTAATCTGCTCTATTAATTTCATTCACTTAATTCCATGTTCTTTTTTATTAGCAGGACAGCAGCACTTCACATACAGCACAACTAATTACAAGGGCAGAATCAAAGTGATCACATAATCACTGAAATCTTGATAAAATAACTTAAATTCAAATTTGCAGGAATTATACAATTGCATTATACAGCCAATTTGGAGTTATTCTATAGTTCAAAAGATAGTAACAAAACATTTTCAGAATCATTTCATATGATAAGTAACTAAATGCAGATCAGGCATGCACATTTATGAAAAACAGCAGAATTTACTGCAATCTACCCAAGTTATCAGTATGTTACAGCCAAATCCATAAAACCCTCAAATAGTATTGACTAGTTTCATTTCAGGCAGCTGCTCTACCATAACTTCAACACCAAACAGAGTAATTCCTCTCTCTTCAAAATAGGATTTTCTGAAAACTGCATCTTAGTTTCTTTCAGCTGCAGCACACTCACAACTAAGAATGTAAAAATGTTTGCTCAGCTATTCCTTCAGAGTCTCCACCAATGCATGCCACAAAGATATCACCTGCAAAGAGATGAGCCTTAGCTATCAGAAGTCACCAAGATGAAAGACACTTGCATAGTAATGGGATGGGATGAATTTCAACTACATTGATAGACTCACAGATATCTCGGTGTTACATCCATTTTTCAAACAAAACCATTCAGAAAATAAACTCCATATTAACCCGACTCAGTTAAATGAATTGGGTAGGACTGAACATTTCATCCAATTTCACCCTTCTGGGGAGAGTTAGTTTTCGGCATAAATACCCAAAATATTAGGTAGCTGTGCTTTATGACTTCAACTGCCTAGTTTAGATTCTCTTTTAGATCCCATTTTTCTTGGATATTTTTCCTTTATTTGTTACTACGGGATACTGTCCACTTCATCCTTTCCAGATACCACCTGGTAGAATATCACAACAACTATTAGTACTTCCACTGAAGATGCTCTGCTCAGATGTCTTTATCAGCATCACTGGGGAGCAGAAGTGCTTATGCTTCAAAACTGCAGCTCAGCGAATCCAATGTATTCACATATAATCAAAAATGGTGTCTCTATATTGCAGACTACTGCCCAAATCTTCTTTTGTAGAGTTACAGAGGCATACAGCACAGGAACAGACCCTTCAGCCCAACTTGTCCATGCCATCCAGGTTTCCTAACTGGAGTTGTCCCATTTGACTGCATTTGGCCCATATCCCTCGAAACCTTTCCTATTCATGTACCTGTCCATGTCTTTTATTCAAAAGGTGTAACATATGAAAATGACAAAGATCACCTCAGTAGTTTGAGTATTATTTGCTCAGCAAGGGGTGCCTGGAAAAATAATAGGAGTGCAGATATTTTTTAATCAACCTTCTGATATATAGTATTATAACATATCTGGATCAGAGAGGATTGAACCTGGATCTTCTAGCCCAAAGGTAGGGACACCATCACTGTACCACAAGATCCTTATACTCGCTGTCATAGACTCAGAGGTATACAGCATGCAAACAGACCCTTCATTCCAACTCATCCATGCCAACCAGATATTCTAAACTAATCTAGTCCCATTTGGCAGCCTTTGGCCCATATTCCTCTAAACCCTTCCTATTCATATACCCATCCAGATGCCTCTTAAATGTTGTAATTGTACCAGTCTCCACCACTTCCACTGTCAGCTCATTCCATACAAGCACCACCATTCGCGTGAAAACATTGCCCCTTAACTCCCTTTTAAATTTTTTCTCTCATCCTAAACCTATTTCCTCTAGTACTGGACTCCCTCATCACAGGGAAAAGACCTTGTATATTTACCCTATCCATGCCCCTCATGATTTTGTGCATACTATACTTACATTGTACACTTAACCTTTGACAGCAGTTTGAAATTTCAGAATAAAGTAACTGACTGCTGTGAATAGGGGGTGTGGTTTGCCTTTCTCGGACAGTTCTGCACTAGGAAAGAACTGTCAGGATGGAAGTACAACTCTGCATTTCAGAGAGAGCCCTCGGCGGAATCTCCTCGGAGAAATGCAGATCTCTCTTCTACAGTCTATATGGCCCAATAAGTGACAGAGAGTTTAAGGAATTCAATGAACAGTATGGGTCCAATGTCAGCACATTACCTTTGGGTACACGAGTTACAGAAAGGTATGTCCAGATGGTCAAGAGAACTTTCACAAAATGCCAAGGGGTAAAGGAACATCGTTGTCTATTGTCATTCGGATCTATATCTTTCATGGCCATCATGAAAATTGCCTACAGAGCTGTTCACTGGAATAAAGTATGACAACTTCATGGAGCAAGATACCCCCTCTAAATGAGTCGAAGGAATAAAGGCAACAACTCACAGATACACAAGAGAGGGTGGTCAAAGCTTCAACAGGTATGCCTAAGCCCTACCTGAGTTGTTGAAAAGGACAAACGTTAAGTGTTCAAGTTCCAGTCACAAAAATCTGAACACCCAACAAACATCGTCAGTGAAGTCTCAACTCCAAGCCCATAAGTTGTTGAAATTGAAACTGGTAACCAAATTAGAAGGAACAGAGCCCATAACCCACCCAAACCTGAGCTGGGAAAGCAGAAAAGATCATCAACAATACCAGCAACACCAACATGGTCACCAACTAGTGACACAACATCAACATCAAGCATGACTGTTCCAATACCAGAACCAATGCCCATAATACCAGTGTAGTGGGATATGTCACCACTGACAGCAGCGAGCCCCAAGTCTATAAATTGAAAACATTATGTTCTAAAAACCAAGCAATGCTGTGAACAATATTCTAAGAAAAATGTTAAGAGTTCACTTATTGATTTATTTTTGTAATTAATAAGGTTTAAGATTATCAAATTATATTGTGCATGCGTTTAGTGACGAAAAGCGTTTTGTCTCTTTAAGTACCAAAACTGTGATGAAGGGTTGAAAAGTTATAGAGTCATACACCAGGAAAACAGACCCTCCCATCCAACCCATCTGCATCAACTAGACATCCAAATTTAACCTGGTTGCATTTGACAGGATCTGGCCCATAACCCTCTAAACCCTTCCTATTTATATACACAACCAGATGCCTTTAAATGTTGTAAATGTACCCACACCTTCTTGCCCGTCTTTTCCACTGGTGTTGCCACTTTCAGGAAACTCTGGATTCCTAGGCCATGATCCCTCTGTTTGTCAATGCTGCTAAGGGTTCCACCATTTACTGCATACTCCCCCGCCCACCCGCACCCCCCCGCCACCACCACCGCCCCGCCCCCCCCTCCCCCGCCACCTCCCCACCACTGCCCCCGCCGCTCCCCACCTCCTCCACATGACCTTTCCAAATTGTCCTCTCAACAACTTAACCTCATTGCCAATGACGGATCTTCTCCATCAACTGCCCATCACTGTCACTTGAAACCTAGAGTGAGACTTGAACCAGCAACCTTAGATCAAGACACAAAGATGCTGTAACTGAATCAAGGCCGAAACCTACTTAATGTTGGAAGCTACCTTTAAAAGACAAGGTTTTGAAATAAAGTCTACTATATAGACAGTGCTCTCAAAATATAGTGTCTCAGTATTATCAACTCAGCTTTTTCACAAAAGCGTGAGGTTTCTGAAACGTTATTTCAGGAGTTTGCATACATTTGTGAAATCTTGCTTTGTCTTAAAGAACAAATGGCTTCATAACTGCTGCACATCTAAATCACTGTTCTCTTTAGACATTTGTCACTCCATTTATTTCCATTAAATCAAACTTCTGAAGTACTGTTTATTTAGAATTTATTGTCATGATTGTAACAAAGTCAGCCAGTTGGACTTTACAGAATAAGAGTTCCCTGATTGGGGCTGTTAATCTGATCCAATCAAGGAGCCGTGGCTGACAAATAAAAACAGTGCCAGAGATTCTGACACTGGGTGCTGATTCTGATGAGGCTTTGCCAGCATCAAGGACTTCCCACATGTAAATAGATCATACAAACCCTACGTTGTGGAAACAAGCCATTCAGCCCAACAAGTCCACACCAACCCTCCAAGGAATAACCCACCCAGAACCATTCCCCTACCCTATATTTACTCCTGACTAACGCATCTAACCTACACATTCCTGAACAGTATGGGTAATTTAGCACAACCAATTCACCTAACCTGTATATCTTTGCACTGTGGGAGGAAACTGGAGCACCCAGAAGAAACCCACATAGACACAGGGAGAATGTGCAAACTCCATGCAGGCTGGCTGGAATCGAACCCAGGTCCCTGGTGCTATGAGGCAGCAGTGCTATATACTGAGCCACAGTGCCGCCCCAAGGGTAACTTAATGAAGAGATACTGGACTCCGTGAAGTTATTTCAGTTCTCCAACAAAATTGTTTACAGTTTTGTTCAGGCAAATTTGTGAGGGGAATCCAAATTAGGTATGCACATTTGGTAGTCAGTATTTACATATGACATTGCCAATGAATGTTTTTTTGGTCTGGACTTGGGGTTGCCATAAGAATCCAAAAGTGACTAAAATGACTGTCACAGGTTGGGGATTATATGCACTTACAGTTCAATCGGCTAACCTAATATTTCAAAAGACATTGTACGTCAAGAAACCAAGTTCATGGAACCAAAACAAAAGACCCCAGAAGATCTAGAATGAATGGAAAGTTAAAACCAAAATGTGCTGAACTTGTATATCATGCCATATGTTTGGTCAGTGAAATGTCTAGTATTAATCTTTTTTGCCACAAAAAAATCTTTACTTTGCATTCTGAATTAGTAAACGAGATTATTCTACCAGAGTTTCATTACTCTGGGGTTTAGTGTACAGTCCTAATTCCTAAAGAAAATACACTGTAAAAGTCTCTTCATTTACAAAAGGAGATAGTTAATATTTAGTTTCAGAAAAAATAATAATTTGAATAACTTTAGTTAAAGAGGCATAAAAATGTCTTTCATCGTGCAATATTATTTCTAAAGAGCTAGGAATGGTCTATATCCTCATGGTTTGGAGGTGCCGATGTTCGACTGGGGTGTACAAAGTTGAAAATCACACAACACCAGTTTATACTCCAACAGGTTTATTTGGAAGTACTAGCTTTCTGAGCGCTGCCGAGTAACAATGTCAATCTATTCGTCCACCATCCCCATGGCGAGTAACAAGAAACACCTCATAAAGCTCCAACATCTGAGTAAAACACGCTGACTTGTTGGAATCAGTAATTTAATAAAGAAATTCACATAGCTGTGTTCCCAAAATGAACCCTGTTATTCGTTTAATGCCGTTTTAATCAAACGTTTGTAACAGAATTATTTGAAAGCGAAATAAAACACAGAACTGCAGATGCTGAAAACTGAAACAAAACAGAAAACGCTGGAGAAACTCATTACTATTTTCATCTCTAATAATGACATAGTATGCAAAAATGCAAAATAATATTCTTCGGCAGTGCATTAATATTGCCAATTAATATGGCCTATCAAATTCCATTATGGTACTTCTGAATTGACTGCTCATTCTTGATGTGAAAATGTCATCTGTGTTTGAACGTTTCCTCAACTCTTAACTTACAATTCCACCTACTAAACGACGTGAGACAGCGTAGGTCACAGACGCATCGAGCATTTCCCTGACAGTTGAGTTAAGACACAAACGAGCTCGTTCTCCCATACACTGCCCAGCACAGTACCTGCTATTCCATAGTATTGAGAGGTAGCGCAGGCCAGCCTGGAGGGGAAATAAGGAGAGAGCTCCACGGCATAACCGTGTCGTGCAGGCACCCGGAAGGTTTTAACTAAGGCACTGTCCACCATTCTCACGATGAACTGTCCAAAGTTAGTCGTCAGCCACGGAATTCCTACTCCATCTCTCCAGGCCCTTGACCTGCGGAAGGGGAGGAGACTAGACGCCCTGGACAGAAGGCCGCATGATGCGCTTACCCGGAAATGTTGTGAAGCCCGAGCCTTCGGGGGCCGCGAGCGCTGGAGGGGAATGGGACCCGAGCCCGGGGGCCGCGAGCGCTGGAGGGGAATGGGACCCGAGCCCGGGGGCCGCGAGCGCTGGAGGGGAATGGGACCCGAGCCCGGGGGCCGCGAGCGCTGGAGGGGAATGGAACCCGAGCCCGGGGGCCGCGAGCGCTGGAGGGGAATGGAACCCGAGCCCTCGGGGGTCGCGAGCGCTGGAGGGGAATGGAACCCGAGCCCGGGGGCCGCGAGCGCTGGAGGGGAATGGAACCCGAGCCCTCGGGGGTCGCGAGCGCTGGAGGGGAATGGAACCCGAGCCCGAGGGCCGCGAGCGCTGGAGGGGAATGGAACCCGAGCCCGGGGGCCGCGAGCGCTGGAGGGGAATGGAACCCGAGCCCGGGGGCCGCGAGCAGGAAGTAGAAGCTGATACCGCAGCTGCGGAACAAGCTGGCAACCAGCACGATTAGCTTTCCACTGACTAAAAGAAAACAAAAGGTGCTGTTTAGCTAATCATGGCAGCAGGTACTGAGAGTTTGTCGCAACAGTTATTTCAAACGAAAGAAAACACTGTCAAGTGTCATTCATCCGGAAGCAAAATAACATTTATTGTAAAGTAGGAGTGAGGGTGAACTACCAAGCACAATAAAAGCAAAATGCTCCCTCAGTGGAGGGCTCTCTCCGCGGGAGTCCTCTCCCTCTCTCTCAGGGATATGGGGTGGAAGGTGCTGCATGCAGCGGTCCCCTGCAACCGCAGATTGCGATGGTTTACCGACTCTCAGCCAAATGGCTTGTTCTGTGGTGCTGTGGAGTCCGTGGATCATGTATATTTACAGGGTATTTACATGTGGATATTTACAGTCCCTTTCTGATTTGCCTTAAATCCTTCTGTTTTTGGTTGCACTTCAATCCCACGCTCCTGATCTTTGAGCACCCCATGCGGAGGAGGAAGGCTAGGTCAGAGGACCTCGTGGGTCTGGCCATAGACAGTTCCAGGCAGCGGGCAGTGGAGGGGTAGTTATGGCCAATTGCCTGTCCCTCTTCTGTGGTTATGTTAGAGCACAGGCGTCCCTGGCGAAGGAGCACGTGGTCTCCACCAACACCCTGAAAGATTTTCAGGAAGAGGTGGGCATCCCAGGGAGTGGAGTATATTATTTCCTTCTCCAACTCTATTTTGATTTAATCCCTGCCCACCCCTTCACTGTTTGATCACGCAGCAATGCCCTCTGAGAAGGGCACTGCTTGTCACTGGCCACCCTGGTGTTTCCTTTCTTCCTGGTGGTGGAAATTGAATAACAATTTGTACACTGTCTCTCACACCTGTACGCACACAACATGGGTGCTGGGGAAAATATAAGCACTACCGCAATTAGGCGGTAATGTGGGGGTAAAGAAATAAGAAAAAAAAACTAGGGGATTCAGAGTCTCCTCTGTTTCAGGCACTGACTCTGTGCTGACTGAAAAAAAATTTATAAAAGCAATATACTACAGGTGCTGAAAATACACTGCAGGTGAGGCAGAGTTAATGTTTGGCTCATAGAGATGTACAGCATCCACCACTTCCTCTGGCAGCTCATTCCATACACGTACCACATCTGTGTCAAAATGTTGCCCCGTGGGTCTCTTTTATATCTTTCCGTTCTCACCCTAAACCTATGCCCTCTAGCTCTGGACCCCAGGGAAAAGACTTTCTCTATTTATCCTATCCATGCCCCTCAATTTTGTAAACCTCTATAAGGTTACCGCTCAGCCTCCGACACTCCAGGGAATGCTCCATTTCTTCCTAAGCCACTCCCAGGCAACATCAAATACTGAATATTGTTCACCATTTCCAAATCCCTTCCTAACTACATACCAAACCTCGCTACACTTGTAGTAAAAACAAAGTGATGAAGAAACTCAGCAGATTCCCAAGCATCTGTGGAGAGAAGAGTTATATCGGACTCTAAACTTATCTTTATTTCTCTCCCCCAGATGCTGCTGGACCTGCTAAGTTTCTCTAGTTCCTACTATTTTTATTTCACATTTCAAGCATATGCGGTATTTTGCTTTTATTCCTTTCTACTGAGTTTATGCTGACTGACCATGTCTGAGCATTGAATCTCAAAATTACTGCCCAGAAATAGAGCCACTACTAATCCACACTTTAAAAACCTAGTCACCTCGATGAGAGGTGGTTTTATTGAAACATTGAATTCTAAGAGGATTTCAATCTACAATGAGGGGTCCCAGTTTCAAAATAATGTTCTCCCATATGTCACTATCCCTGATCAAAGCACCAATGTTTTGTAACTATCTGATTCCGGACCAACTTTTATTTTTGAAAGTAAACAAAATGAGAGATCCATTGGATTTACTAAAAGAAAACCATACAATTCCATTGTTTTGAACAAAGTACAGTAATATTTACTATAGAACATTAAAACAGTAATTCAATCTACAATACATGCACAAGTTATTTCTTACACCTGGAATTGAAACAGTGGTAAAAGTCTGATGGACACACCACAGCACATATCAAATAGCAGAGGCAAGGGGATGGCTGTGGGTGGGATGCTGTCTGGAGGGTTAGATTGTACTTGAGCCAAATGACCACTTCCACACTGTAGGAATTCTATGATTCTAAAACAACTTCAATTCTGCTTCTACCCTGATCAATTGATCATCTCTTCCTGAGGCCTCATTTACCATTGAATAACTGTCATCTGCTTGAACATAGGGTTTCCCTCAGAATTACCAAAACCAGTTCCCAGGTACTGACCTCATTAATAGCTAGCTTCTGTTACCGTCTTAAACACAATGTTCTTCCCAGGGTCAATGTATCTGTTCAAACCCTCTTAATTCAGAATCTGCCTGCAATTAGCTTCCAGACCTGGTTTCAAAAACTCATTTGGTCTGTTTTGTTTCCTTTGACCACAAGCTGTCCCTAAGTCCATTCCAACCCAGTTAATAACTCCAAACCAAAACTGATAAATGAATAAAAATAATGAAAAATCAGTGAGCGTTCTAACACTCCTCAGATACTGAAGCAGTTCACTCCAAATGCAGCAAGACTGGGATAATATCAATGTTTGGACTGACAAGTGGCATACAACATTCACATCACATAAATTCCAAGCAATGACCATCTCCAACAAGAGAGAATCCAGCCATCACTCTCTGATAATCAATGACACTATCACTGAATCCTCTACTATCAGCATCCTGGGAGCTTACCATTGACCAGAAACTGAACTTGATTCACCGTAACAATACTGTGGTTGCCTGTTATTGAGCAGGTCGAACTCCAGGAATCGTACAAGTAACTCAGCTCCTAATTCCTCAAAGTGTATTCTCCATGTACAGGGACATAGCAAAATACTGCCAACTTGGCTGGATGGATGGAGCTCCAACAACACTCGAGTAGGCACCTCGACTGGAGAACTCCAAGATGGAGGACAGGAAAAATTTCTGGCTGTAACAGCTGCTCCTTTTCTGAAGTAATTTAGGTGCTGGAGGTGATTTCCTCGAATTCCTGTTTTATATGCTGTTACATTGTTTTGGAACTTTGGAAAAAAAAGTCAAAACAACAGCAGTTTTAAAAGGCAGAAAACAGACAAAGGAAGCACATGGTGAGGTCATTGCAGGAGAGAGAAAGAACCTGCACAGTTACTGCCTTTGCTGTTTTGAATTCAAGTATCGCTGAACATCGGAGTGCATCTGGGAAAATTAATGAATAGTGAAATTCACAACTGATCTTGGAGGAACTGTTGGGCAAAGTTCACAGCACAGAAGCAGATAAGTTAATTGTTGTTTTAAGTGTGGCCTGCAGACAATCTGCAGTAGTGAGTAGAGTGGGTTCTTTCTTGATTTATATGTTTTTGGAGATAGGTCTTTTGATTAAATTTAAAATATAAGCCATAACTATTAATTTAACCTGGAGCAGTAGTTGTAGAGGAATAAGACGGTGTTATGTTCTGGGTCTGTAGATTGTGAAAAAACAAAAATGGCCTTTAGTAGAGTGATATGTGCTTCTTGTCAGATGTAGGTGTTTAAAGAGAGTTTAAGGGTTACTGTGGATTATATCTGCAATAAACGTAGTTGGTTGTGAATCTAATCAGATTGAATGGATCGGTTGGAGAGACAGAAGCAACGAGGAATTTGCAACAGCAACAGAATGTGATGGATGGCACTTATAGGAAAGGGGGAAAGTCTCAGGGACAGTCACATAGATGGGTTAACTCCAGGAAAGGTAAGAGAGGTAGGCAGCTAGTGCAGGAGCTTTTTGTGGATATACCCATTTCAAACAGGTATGCTGTTTTGGAAAATGAAGGGGGTGATGGGTTCTCAGGGGAATGTAGCATGAACAGCCAAGTTTCTGGTATTGAGACTGGCTCTAATGCAATGAAGGGTACGTCGGGTTCCAAGAGATCAATTGTGAGGGGATTCTCCAATCTGAGGTACAGACAGCCATTTCTGTGGCCAGCAGCGAAAAAGCAGAATTTTGTATTGCTTCCCTGGTGCCAGGATCAAGGATGTCTCAGAGAGGGTGCAGTATGTTCTCACAGGGGAGAGGGCCCAACAGGAGGTCACTGTACACATTGGAACCAATGACATAGGAAGGAAAAAGGTTGAGATTCTGAAGGGAGATTACAGAAAGTCAGGCAGAAATTTAAAAAGGAGGTCCTCATGAGTAGTAATATCTGGATTACTTCTGGTGCTACGAGCTAGTGAAGGCAGGAATAGGAGGATCGAGCAGATGAATGCATGGCTGAGGAGCTGGTGTATGGGAGAAGGATTCACATTTTTGGATCATTGGAATCTCTTTTGGGGTCAAAGTGACCTGTACAAGAAGGATGGATTGCACCTAAATTGGAAGGGGACTAATATCCTGGCAGGGAGACTTGCTAGAACTGCTTGGGAGGATTTAAACTAATAAGGTGGGGGTGTGGGACCCAGGAAGATAGTGAGGAAAGAGATCAATCTGAGACTGGTACTGTTGAGAACAGAAGAGAGTCAAACAATCATGGCAGACAGGGACAAGGTAGGACTAATAAATTAAACTGCATTTATTTCAATGCAAGGGGCCTAACAGGGAAGGCAGATGAACTCAGGGCATGGTTAGGAACACGGGAGTGGGATATCATAGCAATTACAGAAACATGGCACAGGGATGGACAGGACTGGCAGCTTAATGTTCCAGGATACAAATGCTACAGGAAGGATCGAAAGGGAGGCAAGAGAGGAGGGGGTGTGACATTTTTGATAAGGGATAGCTTTACAGCTGCACTGAGGAAGGATATTCCTGGAAATACATCCATGGAAGTTATTTGGGTGGAACTGAGAAATAAGAAAGAGATGATCACCTTATTGGCATTGTATTATAGACCCCTTAATAGTCAGAGGGAAATTGAGAAACAAACTTGTAAGGAGATCTCAGCTGTCTGTAAGAATAATAGGGTGGTTATGGTAGGGGATTTTAACTTTCCAAACATAGACTGGGACTGCCATAGTGTTAAGGGTTTACATGGAGAGGAATTTCTTAAGTGTATTCAAGACAATTTTCTGACTTGGTATGTGGATGTACCTACCGAAGAAGGTGCAAAACTTGACCTACTCTTGGGAAATAAGGCAGGGCAAGTGACTGAGGTTTCAGTAGAGGAGCAATTTGGGGCCAGCGACCATAATTCTATTAGTTTTAAAATAGTGATGGAAAAGGATAGACCAGATCTAAAAGTTGAAGTTCTAAATTGGAGGAAGGCCAATTTTGACGGTATTAGGCAAGAACTTTCAAAAGCTGATTGGAGGCAGATGTTCGCAGGTAAAGGGCCAGCTGGAAAATAGGAAGCCTTCAGACATGAGATAATGAGAATCCAGAGAAAGTATATTTCTGTAAGGGTGAAAGGAAAGACTGGTAGGTATAGAGAATGCTGGATGACTAAAGAAATTGAGGGTTTGGTTAAGAAAAAGAAGGAAGCATATGTAAGATATGGACAGGATAGATTGAGTGAATCCTTAGAAGAGTAAAAAGGCAGTAGGAGTATACTTAAGAGGGAAGTCAGGAGGGCAAAAAGGGGACATGAGATAGCTTTGGCAAATAGAATTCTGGAGAATCCAAAGAGTTTTTACAAATACATTAAGGACAAAAGGGTAACTAGGGACAGAATAGGGTCCCTCAAAGATCAGCAAGGTGGCCTTTGTGTGGATCCTCAGGAGATGGGGGAGATACTAAATGAGTATTTTGAATCAGTATTTACTGTGGAAAAGGATACAGAAGATACAGACTGTAGGGAAATAGATGGTGACATCTTGCAATATGTCCATATTACAGAGGAGGAAGTGCTGGATGTTTTGAAATGGGTAAAGGTAGATAAATCCTCAGGACCTGATCAGGTGTGACCTAGAACTCTGTGGGAAGCTAGAGAAGTGATTGCTGGACCTCTTGCTGAGATATTTGTATCATCGATAGTCACAGGTGAGGTGCCGGAAGACTGGAGGTTGGCTAATGTGGTCCCACTGTTTGAGAAAGGTGGTAAGGGGGGGGGGGGGGGGGGGGGGGGATCTAAGATGGCGGCGATGTGAGAAGATCACACTGCAGAGCTTCACATCGCAGCAAGAGCAGGTCGGTCCTTTAACCCGCCCCAACCCAGGTCATCTGGATTTCTTGGGGCATTGAAAAGATTGTGGTGCCCCAAGAAACATTTAAAAATTGACTTACCTGTATTTTCAGCTGTCCAGAAATGCCTAAAAAGGGAGGAGGAGCATCTGAGGCCGGGCCTGCAGCAGCCTCAGAGCAGATTACTCTCCAGGGCCTGGTGAACCAGCTCTTGAAATCTCACGAGATGTTGGGGGAACAGATTGAAGAGAAGCTGGCTCCAGTCTCTCATGCTGCATAAGCATGAGCAGCAGCTGGGAGACCTGGAGAAGAGGACAGATGAGGTAGAGCACAGGGCCACAGAGGTGGAAGCTGATGCCAGTTCTTTCAAGGAAGAGATCCAAGCCCTGAAGACACAGGTTTGTAATTTGCATGACCAAGTGGATGATCTTGAAAACAGGGGCAGGAGAAAAGACATTCAGATCATCGGTCTGCCTGAGGGTAAGGAAGGTGATTGACCTGCGGAATTTGTTGAAGATTGGCTTCCGAAATTCCTTGACTTGGAGACTGGCATGAGAGGGCTCACCAGGTTGCAGCACAGAGGTCGGGCCTGGGTCAATGCCCTCGTCCTTTCCTGTGCAGTTCCATCATTACCGGGATAAGGAGAGAGTCATGGAGGCTTCCAGACTCCAGGGGATGAATCCAAAGGCCCTAATTTACGAGGGGTCTAAGATCATGTTTTTTCAGGACTTTTCAGCGGTGGTGATCCAGAAATGAAAATCATATGATGGTGTCAAGAGAAGATTGAAGGAGCTTGGGATTCAGTACTCCCTGAGATATCTGGCAGTGCTTCGGATCACCTTAGATGGATCCATACATCTGTTTGACACATCGGAGAAGGCAAGAGACTTTGTGGACAAACTAACCTAATTTAAACAATTGTAGTATGTATAAATATTGCTGCTTGGGTGTGCATTTATCATTCTGTAAAAGAAATGGAGGAAATCCAGTTGGAGCTTTGTTTTTCCCCCTTTTTTTGCCTCTATTGATAATAACTTGGTTCAAACTATGTTTGGTGGTGGTTAAGATGTACATTAAAAATTTCTAAGTTAGGACATACCAAAGGATGGATGGGGTATTTATTCCCCCTTTTTAAATAAAAGAATGTTTTTTTATTGATATTGATATTCTATGGGGTGTTTATTCTTTTTAGCTTATGCTTGCCATGTGGCTCTAGCTGGGAGAAGTGAAGGTTGTTGAGGTGGTTGAGATGCCTATTTATGGGCAATTCAGGACGGGTAGTTGCCCCCTCCGGGCAGGGGGTGAGTTCCCCTACTCAGTGGTATTGGCGCTTTATATGTTGGTTTGTTTTCTGTTTTTGTTCTTTTCTATTTTTAATAATTTTGTATGTTTGTTAAATGTAGTGGTTTTAGTTTATGTAGTTTTATATTTGGTGGACCATGCGACACTAAGGCTCAGCAGTTTGTGGTTCAGGTTCTTCCTCTCTGGAATTTAAATGTAATTGCAGAAGATTATGGCTAATGATTTGATTAAATGGGGTACCTGGAATATCAAGGGAAGTCACTCACCATTAAGAGGAAGAAGGTACTCTTGAGTCCTTGAAAGGAGAAGGTGGATATTGCTTTGTTACAGGAGACACAGTTGGAATGACAAGGAGCATCTGAAATTACATCAGAATGGCTTTGATGGAGTTTATTTTTCATCATAAGATGGATGAAAATAAGATGGATGAGCTTGAGGCTCTTTTGGAAATTGGCAGATATGATATTGTGGGGATAACTGACACAGGGCCTGGGAAATGAATATTCAAGGCTACATGTGCTATCGTAAGGACAGACTGATGGGCAGAGAGGGTGGGGTGGCCATGTTGGTAAGGGATGATATTCAGTCCCTTGCGCGGGGGGACCTAGAATCAGGGGATGTAGAGTCAGTGTGGATAGAGCTGAGAAATGCTAAGGGTAAAAAGACCCTCTTGGGAGTTACCTACAGGCCCCCAAACAGTAGTCTGGATATCAGCTGTAAGTTAAATCAGGAGCTGAAATTGGCCTGTCACAAAGATGTTACTACAGTTGTTATGGGGGATTTCAACATGCAGGTAGACTGGGAGGATCAGGATGGTATTGGACCGCAAGAAAGAGATTTTGTGGAGTGCCTCAGAGATGGATTCTTAGAACAGCTGGTGCTGGAGCCGACCAGGGAGAAGACAATTCTGGATCTGGTATTGTGTAACGAACCAGAATTGGTCAGAGACCTCAAAGTGAAGAAGCCATTGGAAAGTAGTGACCATAATACAATAAGGTTCAATCTGCAATTTGAGAGGGAGAGGGTACAATCGGAAGTGACAATATTTCTGTTGAATAAAGGGAACTATGGAGCTATGAGGGAGGAGCTGGCCAAAGTTCAATGGTGTAATACTTTCGCAGGGATGACAGTGGAGAAACAATGGCGGATATTTCTGTGTATAATGCAGAAGTTGCAGGATCAGTTCATTCCAAAAAGGAAGAAAGATCCTAGGAGGAGGCATGGGTGGCCGTGGCTGACGAAGGAAGTTAAGAAACATATAAAGTTAAAAGAGAAAAAGTATAACATAGCAAAGGTAAGTGGGAAAACAGAGGACTGGGAAGCTTTTAAAGAACAACAGAGGATTACTAAGAAGGAAATACGCAGAGAAAAAATGAGGTAAGAAGGTAAACTGGCCAATAATATAAAGGAGGTTAGTAAAAGTTTTTTTAGGTATGTGAAAGGCAAAAAAATGGTTCAGACTAAATTTGGGCCCTTGAAGACAGAAACAGGGGAATATATTACGGGGAACAAAGAAATGGCAGAAGAATTGAATTGGTACTTCAGATCTGTGTTCACTGGAGAAGACACAAACAATCTCCCTGAGGTAACAGTGGCTGAAGGACCTGAACTGAAGGGAATTTATATTTGCCAGGAATTGGTGTTGGAGAGACTGTTAGATCTGAAGGTTGATAAGTCCCCAGGGCCTGATGGTCTACATCCCAGGGTACTGAAGGAGGTGGCTCGAGAAATTGTGGATGCGTTGGTGATTATTTTCCAGAGTTTGATAGATTCGGGATCAGTTCCTGTGGATTGGAGGGTGGCTAATGTTGTACCACTTTTTAAGAAAGGTGGGAGAGAGAAAACAGGAAATTATAGACCAGTTAGTCTGACCTCAGTGGTGGGAAAGATGCTGGAGTCTATTATAAAGTATGAAATTACAACACATCTGGATAGTAGTAACAGGATAGGTCAGAGTCAGCATGGATTTATGAAGGGGAAATCATGCTTGACTAACCTTCTGGAATATTTTTAGGGTGTAACTGTGAAGATGGACGAGGGAGATCCTGTAGATGTAGTGTACCTGGACTTTCAGAAAGCTTTTGATAAAGTCCCACATAGGAGGTTAGTGAGCAAAATTAGGGCGCATGGTATTGGGGGCAAAGTACTAACTTGGATTGAAAGTTGGTTGGCTGATAGGAAACAAAGAGTAATGGTAAACGGCTCCATTTCAGAATACCAGTGGGGTACTGAAGGGATCAGTACTGGGACCACAGCTTTTTACAATATATGTTAATGATATAGAATGTATTAGCAATAACATTAGCAAATTTGCTGATGATATTAAGCTGGGTGGCAGGGTGAAATGTGATGAGGATGTTAGGAGATTACAGGGTGACCTGGACAAGTTAGGTGAGTGGTCAGATGCATGGCCGATGCAGTTTAATGTGGATAAATGTATGGTTATCCACTTTGGTGGCAAGAACAGCAAGGCAGATTATTACCTAAATGGAATCAATTTTGGTAAATGGGCAGTACAGAGAGATTGGACTGTTCTTGTACACCAGTCAATGAAGGTAAGCATGCAGGTACAGCAAGTAGTGAAGAAGGCTAATAGCATACCGGCCTTCATAACAAGAGGGATTGAGTATAGAAGCAAAGAGGTTCTTCTGCAGCTGTACAGGGCCCTGGTGAGACCACACCTGGAGTACTGTGTGCAGTTCTTGTCTCCAAATTTGAGGAAAGACATTCTAGCTATTGAGGGTGTGCAGCGTAGGTTCATGAGTTCAATTCCTGGAATGGCAGGATTACCTTACACTGAAAGACTGGAGCGACTGGGCTTGTATACCCTTGAGTTTAGAAGACTGAGAGGGGATCTGATTGAGACATATAAGATTATTAAAGGATTGGACACTGTGGAGGCAGGAAACATGTTCCCGCTGATGGGTGAGTGCCGAACCAGAGGACACAGCTTAAAAATACAGGGTAGACCATTTAGAACAGAGATGAGGAGAAACTTCTTCACCCAGAGAGTGGTGGCTGTGTGGAATGCTCTTCCCCAGAGGGCAGTGGAGGCCCAGTCTCTGGATTCATTTAAGAAAGAGTTGGATAGAGCTCTCAAGGATAGTGGAATCAAGGGTTATGGAGATAAGGCAGGAACAGGATACTGATTAAGGATGATCAGCCATGATCATATTGAATGGTGGTGCAGGCTCGAAGGGCAGAATGGCCAACTCCTGCATCTATTGTCTATCATTTAATACCAGAAGTAGGGGAATTGGTAAGGAAAAATCTCTCATTTAAATTGTTGGAATGTGTTAAAGACAAATATGGGAGGTTTGTAATTCTTAAAGCCTTGATAAATGGGGAAGAATATGGCATTTTAAAGGTTTATTGTCCCCCAGCTCATCCTCTTAAATTCTTGGTAGATGCTTTTTCTAAACTGATAAGTCTCAAGTCTTGGCACATCATTATAGGGGGAGATTTTAACTGCCTCATGGACCCCACAGTAGACAGGTTGCCGAAAGGTCCCTCGAGACCCTCTGCACAAACTAAACAGTTATTGGGTTTGTGTGGAGAATTAGGGTTGGTGGACGTCTGGAGGTGTCTCCACCCTACAGGTAGGGATTTCACGTTTTTCTCCAATCCGCTAGATGTCACACGAGGATTGATTTTTTTCTGACCCCTGCGGTAACCCTGGATCTGGTGGCATCCTGTATGATTGGTAATATTGCCATCTCTGATCATGCTCCAGTGTACCTCATGGTTAAAATTAAGGATGTTACAGTGGATTCAAGGTACTGGCGAATGGACCCCTTTATTCTCTTGGACAGCAAGTTTGTGGAGTATTTCTCTCGGGAATTTCGGGCATTCCTAGACATCAACATAGGCTCGGTTGATAGCTCATCCGTTCTCTGGGAAACTGCCAAAGTTTATGCCAGAGGGTTAGTTATTTCATATTCCACCAGTAGGAAGCGGCAGAAAGGTGAGCAGCAACATCACCTTGAATCACGGTTGAAGGCAGCCGAGAAGGCCTATTTTGACAGACCCTTTTTGGTCAAACTACAGAGGATTACGGCATTGCGGTCTGCACTAAATTCCGTGCTCACGCAGATGGCAAAGAAGGAGCTTGCTTTTGCAAAGCAAAGGTTATACGAGCATGGTGATAAGCCAGGCAAATACTTAGCACACCTTGCCAGAAAGAGGAGTGCCCCACAAACCATTACAGCGATTAGGGAAGGGTCTGGAAACCTAATGTGTGATTCTAAAAAGATTAATGTGGCGTTCCAGAGATTCTACTCTAAGTTATATCAGTCTGAGAATTGTGAGGAGGGGCAGGCCAAAATGGAATCCTTTTTTAGGAATCTGAAGCTCCCGGGTGTGGCTCCCGAACAACAGTCCTTTCTCAATGCCCCATTATCAGTGCAAGAAGTGCAGGAAACTGTGAGGCAGCTTCAGAGTGGAATGGCGCCCAGTCCTGATGGACTTCCCAGTGAATTCTATAAGGAATTTATAAGTATACTGTCAGGCCTGATGCTGAATATGTTTAATGATTCATACAATCATGTTTGTCTCCCACCATCTGAGAGAGGCCAATATTTCACTCATCCTTAAAAAAGGGAAGGATCCGGAAGACTGTGCTTCATACAGGCCCATCTCGCTCTTAAATGTGGACTTTAAGATCCTTTCTAAGGCTCTTGCTGTTAAGGCTGGAGACTGTGTTCCCCTGTATTATTAAAGAGGATCAGACGGGCTTCATAAAGGGTCGCAGATCCTCCAATAATGTTAGGAGGCTGCTTAATATAATTCAAGTATGCCAGCAGCAGTCAATCCAGGGATTGGTGATTTCTTTAGATGCAGAGAAGGCATTTGACCGAATTGAGTGGCCATACCTTTTCTATACTCTAGACCGGTTTGGTCTGGGCGAAGTTTTCATAAGATGGGTAAAGGTTCTCTACAGTGTACCTCTCGCTGCAGTCATTACCAATGGGGTACGATCAAGCAATTTTAATATTTCTAGGGGCAGCCGGCAGGGCTGTCCTCTTTCACCATTACTTTTAACATTGATAATTGAACCGTTTGCAGAGGCCATTTGTGGGGATCTCAATATATCAGCTCCAGAAGTGGGGTCAAAATTACATAAGATCTTGCTGTATGCAGATAATGTTCTAATTTTCTTGACAAATCCAGCAGTCTCAGTGCCTTGCCTGATACAATGCATTCACGCACTTGGCGCTTTTTCAGGGTATAAGATTAATTTTGCTAAATCAGAGGCTATGCCTATGGGTGGTCTTACGAAAGAGTTGCCTCTTGAGAGTGACTAAAGATTCCCATTTAGGTGGTCACAGGGGGATTTTGTGTATTTGGGCATATTCATTACTCCAGTTCTGGATTGGCTGTTCAAAGCCAATTTTACTCAATTATTTGAAAAAACTAAACAAGATCTCCAAAGATGAGAGGCACTTCCAGTTACATGGTTGGGTCGGATAGTGCTTATTAAGATGAATATTCTCCCTTGTTTGCTATACCCTATACGGATGCTCCCCCTGATTTTCAAACACTCAGGAGACTGAACGGTTGGTTCAGCTCCTTTATCTGGCACCGTAAATGGCCCCTCATTAAATTAGCCAAACTGCAGTTGCCTCACAGATTGGGGGGAGTCAACTTTCCAGACATTAAAAATTACCAATTAAGCTCGCTCTTGACCTACGTAAGTGGGGACCCTTAGGTAAGTAGGTTTGTGGAGACCCTCTTTCAATACGGCTAAATATCGAAGTCTCCCAGGCAAGGTGCCCCCTTAACAGTTTGCTGTTTTTGGACAAGGTGAGGACAGTTAGGGAATATTGCCATAACCCAATAGTCATCAATACTGTTAAAGCAATGGAGGGCAATTCAGCAGAGGGAAGGTAAATTGGCAAAACATCTTTGTTTACACCTTTAGTGGGTATGCTGAGTTTTCAACCAGGTATGATAGATTCAGGATTTAAACGTTGGGCAGCTAGGGGTATATCTTGCATTGGTGATTCATTTGAGGGAGATGTAATGATGTCCTTCGATCAGTTAGTACAGAAGTACGAGTTACCTAATAGAGACCTCTTTCATTTTTTTTCAAGTTAGGGATTTTATTAAAAAAAAAACCACACTTTTGACTGATCCCTACAAATCTGACATAGAAAGAGGGGTACTAAGAGCTAAGAGTACAATCTCTGTCAGTACTCTATATCACCATTTGGGGGGTGCCACCTCAGATGAGTCTGATCGACTCTGCAAGATTTGGGAAAGAGAGCTGGGTGTTGAAGTTTCTTCAGAGACATGGGAGGATATTTGGGAGAATGCAAGGAAGATATCAATTTGCAATAGGACCCATGCTTTACAGTTGAAGATTCTCCACAGGGTCCACTTAGCCCCAGACCGTTTGTCAAAATTTAAACCAGGGGTATCTTCAGCATGTCCCAAGTGCAAGGTCTGTACAGGTACTCTTACCCATTGTCTTTGGTCTTGTGACAGGCTTCAAACATATTGGAGCGCTGTGGTGGGTGCAATGGAGAGGATTTTAGGTGTAGGGGTGGAGAAGGACCCTATTTCGCTCCTTTTGGGCCTACCCATTGTATTTCCTGCAGACTCGCATAAGAAAAAAACTTTTCAATATCCTTACATTATGTGCAAGGAAGAATATCTTGCTAGGTTGGATATCTGAAAAGCCCTCAGGCCTGTCAGGTTGGCGGAAGATTGTTATGGAGCATATTCCCCTGGATTTTCTCACAAATATGGTACACCACAAAACTGAGAATTTTACAAGACATGGCAACCTTTTTTGAAATACCTGGACACAGATTTATCTGCCACACTAACAAGGGCTTTTATATAGCCGTAACGATTGTGTTTCATGAGTCCAATATCCAGGGAGGAGGAACTGTGAATGTATGAGTGATTTGTTTGGCTGGGCTGAGTTATTACTATTTATTTGTTTGTTGTTAGGTATTTATTTAGTTAGTTAAATAGCTAGTTTAGGTTTTTAAAAATTTTATACTTCTCTATATATGTTTACACATTCGTATAGGAGGGTGGGCTGGGGAATTTATTTTTAATATTTGGGTTTAGTTTTGTACTATTTTTGTACTGTTTTGAATTGCATTGTCTTGTATTTTTTGTAATATTTAAAAATCTATTTTTTATTAATAAAAATATATTATATAATAAAAGAAAGGTGGTGAGGACAAGCCAGGGAACGAAAGACCACTGAGCCTGACCTTGGTGGTGGGCAAGTTCTTGGAAGGAATCCTGAGGGACAGGATGTACATGTATTTGGAAAGGCAAGGACTGATTAGGGATAGTCAACATGGCTTTGTGCTTGGGAAATCATGTCTCACAAACTTGATTGAGTTTTTTGAGGAAGTAACAAAGAGGAATGTTGAAGGCAGAGCAGTAGATGTGATCTATATGGACTTCAGTAAGGCATTCGACAAGGTTCCCCATGGGAGACTGGTTCGCAAGGTTAGAACTCACGGAATACAGGGAGAATTAGCCATTTGGATACAGAATTGGCTCAAAGGTAGAAGACAGATAGTGGTGGTGGAGGGTTGGTTTTCAGCCTGGAGGCCTGTGACAAGTGGAGTGCCACAAGGATCGGTGCTGGGTCCTTGTGCTGATTTGGATGCGAGCATAAGAGGTACAGTTAGTAAATTTGCATATGACACCAAAATTGGAGGTTTTCCTCACAGTACAACAGGATCTTGACCAGATGGGCCAATGGACTGAGAAGTGGCAGATGGAGTTTAATTCAGATAAATGCGAGGTGCTGCATTTTAGGAAAGCAAATCTTAGCAGGACTTATACACTTAATGGTAAGGTCCTAGAGAGTGTTGCTGAACAAAGAGACCTTGGAGTGCAGGTTCATAGCACTTTGAAAGTGGAGTTGTAGGTAGAAAGGATAGTGAGGAAGGCGTTTGGTATGCTTTCCTTTATTGGTCAGACTATTGAGTACAGGAGTTGGGAGGTCATGTTGCGGCTGTACAGGACATTGGTTCGGCTACTGTTGGAATACTGCATGCAATTCTGGTGTCCTTCCTATCAGAAGGATGTTGTGAAACTTGAAAGGGTTCAGAAAAGATTTACAAGGATGTTGCCAGGGTTGGAAGATTTGAGCTGCAGGGAGAGGCTGACAGGCTGGGGCTGTTTTCCCTGGAGCATCGGAGGCTGAGGGGTGACCTTATAGAGGTTTACAAAATTATGAGGGGTATGGATAGGGTAAATAGGCAAAGGCTTTTCCCTGGAGTTGGGGAGTCCAGAACTAGAGGGCACAGGTTTAGCGTGAGAGGGGAAAGATATAAAAGAGACCTAAGGGGCAACTTTTTCACACAGAGGGTGGTACGTACATGGAATGAGCTGCCAAAGGGAGTGGTGGAGGCTGGTACAATTGCAACATTTAAGAGGCATTTGATGGGTATATGAATAGGAAGGGTTTGGAGGGACATGGGCTGAGTGCTGGCAGGTGGGATTAGATTGAGTTGGGATATCTAGTCGGCATGGACGGATTGGACCGAAGGGTCTGTTTCCATGCTGTACATCTCTGTGACTCTATATGGGATACAACAGATCCCACTGCTCCCTGCAAACAATGCCAGAAGTGGTAAACCTGTAACACAGAACGATATGAGCAGCAGCAAATCAACTAAAGATTAATTAAGGTTTAGGTGACATTAAATCAGCTTTGCTTCCTAATATATGATATCCAACCACCAATCACCTGCCACAGTTTAAATTATGATTTGAAGTAATTAATGATTCCGGTGCAGTAAATAATCATATCACTCAAGTACCATAAAACCAAAACAGCATTAACAATTGATTACTCAGGATTATTTGTGTTTACCATAATTGTTATTGCCTTTCAGGACAAATGCTTGTGTTTAGACATACTTGACTTCTAAAATTCTTGGCAAGTGAAGTTCATAGCTATATCATGTTGCATTAAAATGTCACATTCCTAGAATGTTAGGTGCATCATTCCTAATGAATTACTAATCACATTGAAATTTCAAACTCTTTAGACATGGTTTAAGATTTGACAACTATGCTACATATTTGGTTAAAGCAATGTTTTTCATAGAGAGACTAAGAGTTGTATCTGACAAAGAAGACGTGAGTATAAAGATAGGGATGGCTGTCAGGTTTGAACATTGTAAATAAATGCTTTACTTTATTCATGTGAAGGAATAAATGTTAAATAAATATTTTAGTCGGGAGGTTGTTTTTCAGTTAATTGGATGGCTCGTGTGTGGATCGGAACAATAACAACATCATGGCGTCAATTCCTGCTCCAGGAATAAAGGCAAAATACAGCAGATGCTGGAAATCTGAAACAAAAACAGAATGCTGGCGAAACTCAGTAGGTCTGGTAGTATCTGTGAAGAGGGAAACAGAATTAATGTGTCGGCTCTGGTATGAATCTTCCTTTTCACAGACAATTCCAGAGCTGTTGAGTTTCTCCAGCATCTTTGGTGTTTTGTTCCTGCTCTAGCTAATGTAGGTATGGGTCTAGCTCCTCTGCTCACCCATTGTCTAGAAATATCGTGGTAGCTTGGCAAATAATTGCGAAGGACCTGTCTTCCGGGAGAGCTCTCAAACCGATCATGGTTTGTAAAGTGTGGAAAACAAAGTTAATGTCAGTGAGTCAACTGGTACCTTGATTACCCAGCAGATGGCGCCAGGAAACAATGTCAACAAAGTGGTGAATTCGAAACATGACTAACCTTCTTGAATTGCAGTTTCCCAGAACAGGTCTGTGCTTCTCCCGGCGGCCCGGAAGACCTACCCTTTTTAAACTCACCTTCATATTAGCATATACTTACTCCCCTTGTAATTTCCATCATTACCTTATATTTAATGCAAATAACTAACCAAACTTTTAAATAATCAACAGCTTCTGAAAAATAAATTTTGTTTCTACTTTGCATTAAAAAAAATTCATTTGACAGTGTTTTGTGTCATAATACTGCAAATGCAGTAAAATGTGCGCGGCACACCTTCAATCAGAATGCTGCACCAGCAGGAATCTCGGATGTCGCCCCCAGATGTCACTGTCACGACACACAACAGGATTCTTGTCAGGGTGAAATGATTGCAAAAGAAGATGGTTGAAGAATTTGTCCTTCAATGTTTACAATTGAAAGAGTGAAATGTGGACAAGCTCTGAAGTTCTGCAAGTTGCAGTATACGTTCAGAGATGTTTTTAAATTGAACCCTATAATTGCCTTGAATATTTTTGATCGATCCTAGTGTATGGCAGATAATGCCAATTTTACTATAAATCTTATTGAGAAATATTCATAATAAGTATATATGTTATATCGACCTAAGAATAATGACAATAAAGTTATTAAGTTATTTTCCTATACAATTTTTGTCCAGTTTTGTGTTTCTCAAAGGGAAAAAAAATGCCACCATCTGATTTTGGCATCAATTTTCATTTTAAGTACGTATAGCCAACTATAACTGTTGATGCTCCTGTTTGACCCCATGGGTGTATTTTGCTGGGCATAGTGGACCTGCTGCACAAAGACAATATTTATGTTCTCCACATTGGAGATAGGAAGAACTATGGCTCCCCTAGTAACCAAAAGCAGCACACATAACTTGCACCAACAGCTTGGAAGTAATTCTGGTAGCACTCAGAAAACAAAAATAAAACAGAACTGCGATGCTGGAAATCTGTGGACAGAAGATGCTGCCGGACCTGCTAAGTTTTTCCATCAATTTCTGTTTCTGGTAACTATCATGTTTCCCCTATAATCAACAGTGATACATTGCATAATAGACCAATGGTACACCAATGATTACGTGCTACATTTCAACATATTCACCCCATGACAAACCCTGTGCCCTGCATAATACATAGCATGCACCTCCATCAACCTCAGTTGTAAAAACTCCCATTTGTCTCCAATGTCATGCAACTCTGACTTTCAGTTCAGGAGAAGTCATATTGGAAACATGATCTCTTTTTCTGTCTTCACAGATGCTGCCAACATGTTGAGTTTCTCCAGCACTTTCTGGTTCTTTTATTTCTGATTGGAACTTAGGTTTTAAGTGAAGATGAGAATTCTGAACTGGGAAACCCCAATCAGAGTGGAGTGAGACTAAAATTTTATTTGCACTAATCTGCACTACCAATTCATTCCCCTGCCTCCCTTTTCTTCTTGATTGTCAAATCCATTTCTAAATCCCATTTTTCGTCTTTTGTCTTTGGCTCCTAACCCTACTCTCTCTTACTCCACCTTGAGTCCCAATCACTGGACTCCAACCCTGAGAGAAATACCAATGAAAAATCATTAATACTTGGAAATGAATGGACTGGTCATATTGGACCCCCATTTTAAAACATACACCACTATAGCAATATGTCTCATTCACAAGTTTTACTTTTTTTCACTTCTTGGTCATCTTCCTCTCTCCCTTCCCATATGCCAACTTCTCGGCCTCCTTCTTCTCTGCTCAGAACCTGCAGCAGGAATCTGAGAGGATCCACTGCTGAAAATTTGGAATTTACAGTCTGTAGATTTCACAGGCTGCTTCTACAGTCATGCTGAGGAGACACCATATGAGTTGACAAGACACTGCTTGAAAATGAAAAATGCTGGAAATCACAGCATTTCAGGCAGTATCTGTGGAGAGAGAGCAAGCGAACGTTTCAAGTCAAAGTGATCCTTGATCAGAGCTGGTAAGCCAAACTTACTGCTTGGCTGCATTTTTTCTTGGAGCAGTCCAGGCACCATAAGTCTATGTAAATTGTTTTCCTATGATGTGCACGCATTTTTTAAAAAAATCATTTGTGGGATGTGAATGTTGTGGACTGGCCCATCATTTATTACCCATGTCTAATTGCCTTTTGGAAAGTGGCGGTGAGCTGCCATCATGAACTGCTGCAGTCCATTTGTTGTAGGTAGGCCCATAGTGCTATTGATGTAAGACTACTAGAAAGAAGACACTGTGGACAGTTGCTTAGTAAAATCTGCTGGTAAAGTACAAAAATTTCAAAATGATAAGTGTGATAATTATCTTGCTGGGGCCAGGAGGAGCAGGACTGCAGGTTGCAAAGGAATAATATAGTCCTTTCCACCTGAACAATTTCCCTGCCCCCTCACAACTTACTAGTAACATGAGACTCCCACATTTCCCTCCATTCAACTGACCAACAGAAAGGATTTACCTTTATGTAGCGCCTTTTGCGCCCTCATGAGATCTCAAGGCACATCACAGTAAATTAAGTTTGTTTTTGAAGTTCAGTTACTATTGTAATGTAGTAGATGCAGCAAGCAATGTGTACCCATAAGTTCATAAATTGATAAGATATTGGAGCAGAATTAGGCCATTCAGCCCATCAAGTCTGATCACAGCTGCTATGCTCGTCATCCCCATTTTCCTGCCTTCTTTCAATATCCCTTCAACCCATTGCCAATTAAAAATCTGCCTAACTCCTCTGTAAATTTACTCACTGTTTCAGCATCCACCGCACTTTGGGGTATCAAATTCCACAGATTCACAGCCCTGTGGAGGAAATAGTTACTCCTCACCTCTGGTTTGAGTTTGCTCCCCCTTATCCTTAGACTATGACCTCTCATCTTTGAACGCTCCACAAGAGGAAGCATCCGGTCCATATCTATTTTATCCACACCTTTTATCAACTTGAATACCTCAATTTGGTCTCCCCTCATTCTTCTAAATTCCAGAGAGTATAGGGCCAAACTGTTCAATCTCTCATCATACGACAAACCCCTCATCACTGGGATCAATCTAATTAACTTCCTCTGAACTGTCTCCAATGTCATTACATCTTTCCTCAAGTAAGGGGACAGAAACTATGCACAATGTTCCAGGTATGATCTCACCAATGCCTTGTTTAGTTGCAACAATACTTCCTTACATTTATTTTCTAATCCTTTAGCCATAAAAAACAACGTTCCATTCGCTTTCTTTATTATCTGCTGTACCTGCATGCTAGTTTTGTGTGATTCATGAAAGGGTAGATCCAGATCCCTCTGCACCAGAGTCTCTACCCATTAAGATAATACCCAACAAACGTACTCCAAATTCCAGTGAGATAATGGCTACACAGATAATCAGAGGTTGGTTGAGAGATAAATATTGGCCAGGAAACCAGGGCAAATGCCCACATTCTTTGAAAGTATGCCTTTGGGAACCTTTACATCAACTTGAGAGGATAGATGGGGGCCTTGAATTGAAGTCACACATTTAAATTTTGGCTTATCCAACAGTGCAACACCATCAGTACCTATAGTTTGTGCTTACATCCTAGTGTGGGACTTGTACCTATTTGAACCTTACAGTCCTGGGGAAGAGACAGCATCTGAGGAGCAGGAGAATCAACATTTCGGGCCTAAGTCCTTCATCAGGAATGAGGCTTGTGGGTATTGGTTGAAAGGATATGGAGAGAAAGCAGGAAAATGGGGAGGGGAGCATATCAGCCATGATTAAATAGTGGAGCAGACTCGGTGGACCCCTTGGCCCACAAGCTTCATTTCTGAAGGGTTTATGCCTGAAACATTGACTTTCCTGCTCCTCGGATGCTGCCTGACTGGCTGTTCTTTTCCATCACCACACTCTTCAACTCTGATCTCCAGCATCTGCAGTCCTTGCTTCTTCCTAGTTCTGAGGAAGAGTCAAACTGAACTCACAACATTTACTCTGATTCTCTTTCCACAGAAGCTGCCGTTCCTCCTGAGTTTCTTCAGCATTTTCTGGGTTTATTTTGAACTTACAGCCACTATCTCAGAAGAAAATACTATCAACTGAGTCAGAGCTGATTTAAATGGTGAAACCACCTCCCCCCCATACTAAGCAATACTTCTGCTACCAGCTCATAATAAAGAAGTTTTACATATTATGTCAGAATCAACTATTGTCTCAAGTCAGAACTTTTGAAATTATAGCAATCTGTAGTCTGCTGGATCCTTGTTTAGAAAAGGACTTAATCACATTTTGATTTAGTTAAATACTTTAGTAGAATAACAACATATCCACCCTACTTGTTTTGTAGTTGAAATGAATGCTGTGCCTTTTTATAGGTGATCAAACGCACAAGCAGCTTGAATACAGTTAGTATTGCAGGTGGGTTGGATGACCAGCCAAAAACATCCAAGTGTTCAGCCAATGTAAACAATTTCCAGAACATACTGTGAATTAAATCTGGAAGTATTAGCTGAATCTGTGGCACAGTTACTACCAGGAACGTGCTGCAAAAAAAAATCTTGAAAAGGAATCAGTCACTTATTACACAATTCTTTACAACTGCATTATATGGAAGTCACAGAGGCATTTTTGATCAACTGGGCTTTTGCCTAATCACACATATTGTAACATGAGATTTCTATACTTAATGGTTTTTTTCTGATACAATACCATGAATAGAGAATGATGTAATTGTTCTATATTCTGATTCATCCTGAGACCAGTTGAGGAAGTGCTTCATGTTAGGTGTTGATTCTCAAACTACAGTATCATAATATTACCAGAAATAGTTTATGAAAGCAAAATTGAATGGCTGGGATAATTTAGGGAAGCTTAAGGAATGGGGTGCAAGTCCTACTCACTAAGTGTTGGCAGTTCTCAATGATAAATCTAGGTGGAGCATTAGTTGTTATTTCCTGGTCACAATGCGTTGGAGCATTTGGTGAAAAGGAATTGTTCTTATACTGTATAATTAGCAGGGCCTTATTTTTAGTTTGGTGTCAGTTTAAATGCAAAGAAAACCTCTAAAATGCAGACAACTAACTGGTTGTACTAGATTCTTCCTGTTCAGTTTCAATGCAAACAATTCCCCAGTACTGGAGATATTTCCCTACATATTGCTGTCTCTTTCCCAGAATAGGAACTCATTACGTGTTTATAACAATCACCCATTCCAGTTTTATGGCAACTCTGCCCTTTGCTGGCATGAATCTTGTCAGGTCAAATCTGTATAATTTGTAAAACTACATGACAAAGCATTTCCAGTTGAAACTTACAGTATTTGCAACAAATTTCAACTTGTCTTCACACAGCATATTACACTGAAATGCTTCAATATAATTTCAATATTCTTGATTGTCACAATTACATTCATGGGACAAATAGTCTGAGGGTTTCTACAGTTTCCAGCCCTGGTGTACGATAGCTGAAAGGCCACAAAAACCTCCCATACCTTATGTACAGTTGTTCGTTTAGAGTTCAACTTCTGGCTAAAAATGTCTCTGGTTGGAATTCATTGTACATTGCACAGTAAATTTGGAGTGGGATAAAGGATTCTGTTATGCACAAAATCATGGATCAGTTTTTCATGAAGAAAATGAGACAAAAATGAAAGTTGGTGATTCGTAATTGCCATCTTATATAATTAGGTTCCTACAGTTTGCTCCTCTAATGTGGAGAAAGTGAGGACTGCAGATGCTCAAGATCAGAGTCAAAAAGTGTGGTGCTGGAAAAGCAGGCAGCATCTGAGAAGCAGAAGAACCGACATTTTGAGCATAAGCTATTCATCGGGAATGTCCTGCGGTGCTTTTCCAGCACTACACGTTTTGACTCTGCTCCTGTAATGTGGTTAAGGTAGTGCCTGGGTATCACTGGACAGGGAGCATGCAGTGTCTACCAATGCTCTTGATTCCTTCAGAGAGAGGTAGGCATCACAGAGGTTACAGTGCTTTGTTTCCTTCTTCAATTCCAATTGGAGTTAGTTCCTTCCCGCTTTCCCTACCCTTCCCTCACTTTTGATGGTTTGCACTGTCCGTAATGGGATTTGCATGTAAATATCTAAGTTAGTCATTAAAAATCACACAACACCAGGTTGTAGTCCAAAAGGTTTATTTACAAACATTACCCCTTGAAGCGCAGCTCCTTCTTCAAATTACTGTGTCTGATGAAGGAGCGTCGCTCCGAAAGCTAGTACTTCCAAATAAACCTGTTGGACTATAACGTGGTGGTGTGTGATTTTTAACTTTGTCCATCCCAGACCAACACCGGCTCCTCCAGATCATTGGAAAATATGTCATGGGGAATTTGATGGTGGGAAAGCCCTCCAGTTTTATATAAGAACACTAAAGCATATAAGTCGGCTTCTCAATAGGTTTAGTGGTGCTGGAAGAGCACAGCAGCTCAATAGGCTTGCCAACTTTGGCTGGATATATTCCGAAAGATGTCATCACATGACCTCCCATCTTAAAGTGCCCCTCCTCCAGGCTCAACATATCAATCATCACCTTTTCAATGTGTCCCGGTTTTGAATTTTGACAATCTGGCCACCCCACCCTTGACTGAACATCCTGCCAACCTATTGTGTCTGAACTTATCTGAGAAGAGTGGGCACACTTAGTCAAAGGCGTGGTCTCCAGAACCAGATTCCAGCAGGAACATAAATATAACTGCGGGAGTCAAGAGGCGGCAGAAGGAAATCGGGGGCGAGTGAGTCTGAATTTAGAAGCAAGGGACCCAAAGATTTTCTGACCGGGCTCTTTAGGAATTCAGGCCAAACGGAGAAAGAGTGGGCGCTTTGATAAGTTGTACAAACATTGACGCACGGTTCACTATGAAAGTGGTGTTTGTCCCTTGCCATTAACGTACTACACAATACAACCCAAATTTGTAACTCTTTAAGAGTAACGAAAGATGCAATGAGGAAACACATTTGAAGCATGACGTGAATGTTTAAAAAATCCCACCCGGTGGACGTTCACTGGTGAACTATTTGCATAAACGCTTGCCACACTCGGCTCCACGCCTCCTCTTGGCGTGTTGCACTGTGCCTTCGGATTGGATGTCCTATTTTGGTAATCGGACAGCCCCTAAAAAAACCTAGACTTGGGTCTGACTGGTTGGTGTAAGCAGAGCGGCATACACACTCACAGACAGGGGCGATCGGATCAATTGCCGGATGTATCAACATCGCTACGTGGAATTGTAGTGTGTATCTTTTCAAGTTGATACAATTCCTTCGCATTCCCATGTGTGTGAGAGCGGCCCGGATCGCTACACTGCAGCGGCGGACACACTGTTACTGAAGGTGCGGTTCCAGCAGCAACAGCAACAACGGCAGCGGCGGCTCCGCTTCGCTCTGACCGACATGAGCCTGGAGCAGGAGGCAGCAGCAGGCGCGGTCTCCGAGGGAGACAGCGGCCTCGCTGTCCCGGTGCCGCTCCTGTGCCCGGGACAGGGCAGTGGCAGCACCAGTGTCCCGGCCGGTACCTACTGGCAGGATCACACGGCCGCCGCTTCGGTACCGTCCTCGGTGCCGGCTGCCCGGCTCAAGAACCGGCCGACCACTGTGGTGTACGTGGTGAACGAGGCGGCTCAGCTGCAGCTCGCTGAGAGCCTGGCTCTGCAGTGTTTGAGGGAAGCGTGCGAGAGTGTCAGCGCTTCCCTGGAGACTGTGCCCTTCGAGAAGCTGGACTTCGGAGAGACCGCCGTCCTGGATTATTTCTACAATGCAGGTAAGCTGATGGAGGAAGAGCTCTGAGCCTGCTGCTCCACTGCTTCTGCACAAATGTCCTCTTCAGTTTTAATGAAATTGAAGACCCCCCACGTACTAACATTGCCAAAAGTGACTTTTAAGACCTGGAATGATGCAGTTTTTTTAGTGCTCCGATCCAGCTTCAGCTGGTGGCACACTGTAAACTGGACGGTGAAACTTGAGCCAGAACTTTAAAAGAGGCAAGGTTGGTGTGTTGACATTGTGCAAATCAGCCTGAGTCGCTCAGCAGTGCCTAAAGTGCACTGTACTCTCACAATATTACTTGTGAGTGGTGTTTGATCTATAAGAGAGTGTTGAACCAATGTTTGTTTGCATTTGTTGCCATTTGTTCTGCGCGTAGTCTGAACTGTTCAGAAGAATATGTAACAAATAAAGCAGGTTCGAAGTGATGTATTGCAATACTTTCAGAGAGATCATATTAATGGCGACTTGTGTTTCCCGTGGAGATTGAAATCATGACCTAACTGTATTGGCACAATATTCTGACGCAAGTACTTTGTATGGGGATACTGTATGAACTCCGATTCAATATCTTTTTTTGCTGGACTTGTATTCCATATATAAAACATGCTAATTTTGAATTATGTGTAATATTGGTCTGCATTGTGTTGCACTATTGATGTAAAAGAGAGCACTATATTTGTAATAAAATATGGCAAGATTCAGCTGTGTTTGTCAGATAGAGATCTTCATCACAGATGATTATTAATCACTAAATGTTTAGCCCGCTCTGCTTGTATATAATGGTGCTTTTCCTGATAAACTGGTCAGATGAACATTGCACCTGCCATTGCACCTACAAAGAGGGTACTGCCAGAGTCTTGATGAAAGGAAAGACCCAATTGAACTGAGAATTGACCAAGAGGAATTATTAGACAGGCTGGCTCTAATTTAAGAACGGAAGTCACTAGGAGATATTGGGATAAAGCTGAGAATACTGAGGGAGGCAGTGGCGGAAAGTGCAGAGGTTTTGGCTTGGGCAGCACTTACTGCCCATCTTGCTACCAAGAGGACAGCTAAGAGTTGATTATCTTGCTGCAGACCTGGAGTCACATGTTCGGGTAGGCGAGGTAAAAATGACACTTTTAGGGAATGAAAACTATTGGGTGAACAAGATAATTTTTTGACATGGGTTACATGGTCCCCTCAGACTAAAGTTTATAATTCCAGATTTCCTTTTTTTAAAGATTCACCATCTGCCATGGTGGAATTCAAACCGATGCCCCCAGAATTTGAGTCCAGGATTCTGGACTACTGGTTCATTTACATTACTGTTAGGCCACATTAACTTCCCATTCTGCTTAGATACAAGGGTGTTGCCAGAAGACTGGAAAAATGTAAATGTTAGACCTATGTGCAGCGGGTCTAAGGATAAATTTTAATGAGATAACATGTTTGATATGGGTGATGCATTTGATGTAATGTGCACAAACTTCCAAACGTCAATTAATAAAGTGCCACATAGCCTTACCAGAAAAGATGAAGTCCTTATTATCAGCCTGATCCCTGTGATGGGATTATCTGAGAAAAGATTGGATTGACTGGGCCTGTAGTCACTGGCGTTAAGAAGAATGAAAGGGGACGTTATTTGAAATGAATAAACCTCTGACAGGGCTGGACAGAGTTGATAGAGGGATGCTGTTTCTGTTGACCAGGAGGTCCTGGGATACACACAGGCCATTTCAGACTGAACTTTGGCGAAAGTTTTGTTTTTACTCTATGGACTTCTTTACCACAGAAGGCAGTGGAGGTAAATCACTGAATATATTTAAGAAGTAAATAGATTTCTAGAAGCTAAAGCCATGAAGCGTTTTGTGGACAGAATAGTGGTTGAGAGAGCATCAAAATAATCCATATTGAATAATTGGGCCAAATGGCCTGTTCTTGTCTCTGATTTCTATGGAACAAAATGGACAGTGAAAATATGACTGACTGGAAATAGAGATGAATGAGGAATGATTTTCAGCCTGTACAATTTCAGAAATTGCTGGGGGATAAAAAAATCTTTGTGTTTTGAGTGGTGAGAAGACTTTAAATAGAAGAAATAGATTTTAAAAGAACAAAGGCCAGTGGAATAGGTGAACTCCAAGCAGATCAAATTTATTAAAGTGTGGAGAGATAAATTTGAGTAGGATGCATGAGAGGCAAAGCACAATTCTAAAGTGCTTGCAAGAGCAGTGTGGACTGGAATTCCTGCTGAAGGGTGCCTGTTCGAAACATTGATTTTCCTGCTCCTCGGATGCTGCCTGACCTGCTGCGCTTTTCCAGCATCACTAATCTTGACTCTTATCTCCAGCATCTGCAATCCTCGCTTTCGTCCATATATTAGATTCCCTACAGTGTGGGAAACAGGCCCTTCGGCCCAACAAGTCCACACTGACCCACCGAAGAGTAACCCACCCACACCAATTTCCCTCTGACCAACCTAACCGATGGGCAATTTAGCATGGCCAATCCACCTGACCTGCACGTCTTTGGACTGTGGGAGGAAACCAGAGCAAACCCATGTAGACACTGGGAGAATGTGCAAACTCCACACAGACAGTTGCCAGAGGCTGGAATTGAACCTGGGTCCCTGGTGCTGTGAGGTTGCAGTGCTAACCACTGAGCCACCGTGCTGCCCCAGTAGGTGCCTAAGTCAATGAAAGTGGAAAGGCAGGTTGAAATAATGGTTTAAAAGGCCTACAGAATCCCAGGCTTTAAAAACAGGCAGATAATAAAAAAAGTTATGTGAATCTTTTATAAAATACTGTTTTTGGTCCAGGAGATTTAGAGGGAGAAGTCTTCTCACCCAGAGGATAGTGGGGGTCTGGGATGCACTGCTTTTGGGAAGGTAGTTGAGGCAGGTAACCTCATAACCTTTGTGAAAAAAATTGCCTCGATATTTACCGTGGAAAGGGAGATGGAAAATGTAGAATGTAGGGAAATAATGGTAATATCTTGAAAAATGTCTGTATTACAGAGGAGGAAGTGCTGGATTTCTTGAAACACATAAAGGTGGATAAATCCCCAGGACCTGATCAGGTGTACCCTAGAACTCTGTGGGAAGCTAGAGAAGTGATTGCTGGGCCCCTTGCTGAGATATTTGTATCATCGATAGTCATAAGTGAGGTGCTGAGAGACTGGAGGTTGGCTAACATGGTGCCACTGTTTAAGAAGGGTGGTAAGGACAAGCCAGGGAACTATAGACCAGTGAGACTGACGTTAGTGGTGGGTAACTTGTCGGAGGGAATCCTGAGGGACAGGATGTACGTGTATTTGGAAAGGCAAGGACTGATTAGGGATAGTCAACATGGGTTTTGTGCGTGGGAAATCATGTCTCACAAACTTGATTGAGTTTTTTGAGGAAGTAACAAAGACAGTTGATGAGGGCAGAGTGGTAGACGTGACCTACATGGACTTCAGTAAGGCGTTCGGCAAGGTTCCCCGTGGGAGACTGGCAACAAGGTTAGATCTCATGGAATACAAGGAGAACTATCCATTTGCATACAGAACTAGCTCAAAGGTAGAAGACAGGTGGAGGGTTGTTTTTCAGACTGGAGGCCTGTGACTAGTGGAGTGCCACAAGGATCAGTGCTGGGTCCTCTACTTTTCATCATTTATATAAATAATTTGGAGGTGAGCATAAGAGGTATAGTTAGTAAGTTTGCTTACTAAACACGTGGCTAAGGGATTGGTGTGGGAAAGAGGGATTCCACTTCATGGGGCACTGGCATCAGTTTTGGAACAGGGGGGATCTGTACCGTTGGGACGGTCTCCACCTGAACCGATCAGGTACCAATGTTCTGGCGAAGAGGATAAATAGGGTGGTCAGTAGGACTTTAAACTTCTGAGTTGGGGGGAAGGGAAAGTGAAAGCGACAGGGAGTATGGAGGTAAATGGAAAGATAAGCAGCAGGATAGCATGTTTCCAGGCGGATTTAAAATTGAGGCAGACTGAGAATGCAGAAAAAAGCAAGGATAACTTAGGACATATGACTTACAACATCTCTAATAAGGAAGTTAGCATTAAGGCACTTTACCTGAATGCTCGTAGCATTCATAACAAAGCCGATGAATTAATGGCACAGATAATAGTGAATGATTATGATGTAGTAGGCATCACAGAGACTTGGTTACAGGGGGGTCAGGACTGGCAGTTAAACCTCCATGGTTTTTCGACTTATCGAAAAGACAGAGGGGTGGGGTTGCCTTGTTAGTTAAGAACAAAATTAAATCTATGGTATTGAATGACATAGCGTCGGATGATGTGGAGTCTGTGTGGGTGGAATTGAGGAACCACAAAGGCAAAAAAACCATAATTGGAGTTGTGTACAGACCTCCTAACAGTGGTCAGGACCAGGGACGCAACATGTACCGGGAAATAGAGAAGGCATGTCAGAAAGGCAAGGTTACATTGATCATGGGTGACTTCAATATGCAGGTGGACTGGGTAAATAATGTTGCTAGTGGATCTAAAGAAAGGGAATTCATGGAATGCTTACAGGATGGCTTTTTGGAACAGCTTGTCATGGAGCCCACAAGAGAGCAGGCTATTCTGGACCTAGTGCTTTGCAATGAACCAGACTCTATAAAAGATCTTAAAGTAAGGGAACCCTTAGGAAGTAGCGACCATAATATGGTAGAGTTCAGTCTGGAGTTTGAAAGGGAGAAGGCGAAATCTGATGTAATGGTGTTACAGTTGAATAAAGGTAATTATGAGGGCATGAGAGAGGAACTGACTAAAATAGACTGGAAGCAGAGGCTAACCGGGAAGACACTAGAGCAAAAATGGCAGGAGTTTGTAGGTATAATTGAGGACACTGTACAGAGGTTCATTCCCAAGAAAAGAAAGATTAACCGGGGAGGGATTAGACAACCTTGGCTGACAAAGGAAGTCAGGAAATGTATTAAAGAAAAAGAGAGATCCTATAAAGTGGCTAAGAACAGTGGGAAATCAGAAGATTGGGAAGGATACAAAAGCAAACAGAGGATAACAAAGAGTGTAATAAGAAATGAGAGGATCAAATATGAAGGTAGGCTAGCCAGTAATATTAGAAATAATAGTAAAAGTTTCTTTCAGTACATAAGAAACAAACGACAGGCAAAAGTAGACATTGGGCCACTTCAAACTGATGCAGGGAGCCTAGTGATGGGAGATAAGGAAATAGCAGGAGAACTTAACAAGTACTTTGCGTCAGTTTTCACAGTGGAAGACATGAGTAATATCCCAAAAATTAAAGGGTGTCACGGGGCTGAGTTGAGTATGGTTGCCATTACGAAAGAGATAGTGCTAGAAAAGTTAAAAAGTCTTAAAATTGATAAATCTCCTGGCCCCGATGGGATACACCCTAGAGTTCTGAGAGAGGTTGCTGAGGAAATAGCAGAGGCATTGGTTGAGATCTTTCAAGAGTCACTGGAGTCAGGAAAGGTCCCGGATGATTGGAAGATGGCTGTAGTAACCCCCTTGTTCAAGAAAGGATCAAGGCAAAAGATGGAAAATTATAGGCCAATCAGCTTAACCTCGGTTGTTGGTAAAATTCTAGAATCCATCATTAAGGATGAGGTTTCTAAATTCTTGGAAGAGCAGAGTCTGATTAGAACAAGTCAACATGGATTTAGTAAAGGGAGGTCATGCCTGACAAACCTGTTGGAATTTTTTGAAGAGGTAACAAGTAGGTTAGACCAGGGGAACCCAGTGGATGTGGTCTATCTGGACTTTCAAAAGGCCTTTGATAAGGTGCCACACGGGAGACTGCTGAGCAAGGTGAGGGCCCATGGTGTTCGAGGTGAGCTGCTGGGATGGATTGAGGATTGGCTATCTAACAGAAGGCAGAGAGTTGGGATAAAAGGTTCTTTTTCAGAATGGCAGCCGGTGACGAGCGGTGTCCCGCAGGGTTCGGTGCTGGGGCCACAGCTGTTCGCATTATATATTAATGATTTGGATGAGGGAACCGGGGGCATTCTAGCGAAGTTTGCCGATGATACAAAGTTAGGTAGACAGGCAGGTAGTACTGAGGAAGTGGGGAGGCTACAGAAGGATCTAGACAGGTTGGGAGAGTGGTCCAGGAAATGGCTGATGGAATTTAACGTGAGCAAGTGCGAGGTCTTGCACTTTGGCAAAAAGAATATAGGAATGGACTACTTTCTAAATGGTGAGAAACTTAATAAAGCCAAAGCACAAAGGGATCTGGGAGTGCTAGTCGAGGATTCTCTAAAGGTAAACATGCAGGTTGAGTCTGTGATTAAGAAAGCGAATGCAATGTTGTCTCTTATCTCAAGAGGGTTGGAATATAAAAGCAGAGATGTACTACTAAGACTTTATAAAGCTCTGGTTAGGCCCCATTTGGAGTACTGTGTCCAGTTTTGGTCCCCACACCTCAGGAAGGACATACTGGCACTGGAACGTGTCCAGCGGAGATTCACACGGATGATCCCTGGAATGACAGGTCTAGCATATGAGGAACGGCTGAGGATACTGGGATTGTATTCGTTGGAGTTTAGAAGATTAAGGGGAGATCTAATAGAGACGTACAAAATAATACATGGCTTTGAAAAGGTGGATGCTAGAAAATTGTTTCTGTTAGGCGAGGAGACCAGGACCCGTGGACACAGCCTTAGAATTAGAGGGGGTCATTTCAGAACGGAAATGCGGAGACATTTCTTCAGCCAGAGAGTGGTGGGCCTGTGGAATTCATTGCCACGGAGTGCAGTGGAAGCCGGGACGCTAAATGTCTTCAAGGCCGAGATTGATAGGTTCTTGTTGTCTAGAGGAATTAAGGGCTACGGGGAGAACGCTGGCAAGTGGAGCTGAAATGCGCATCAGCCATGATTGAATGGCGGAGTGGACTCGATGGGCCGAATGGCCTTACTTCCACTCCTATGTCTTATGGTCTTATGGTCTTATGCAGGTGACACCAAAATTGGAAGTGTAGTGGACAGCGAAGAGGGTTAGCTCAGATTACAAAGGGCTCTTGAGCAGATGGGCCAATGGGCTGAGAAGTGGCAGATGGAGTTTAATTCAGATAAATGTGAGGTGCTGCATTTTGGGAAAGCAAATCTTCGCAGGGCTTATACACCTTTTAATGGTTAGGTCCTGGGGAGTGTTGCTGAACAAAGAGACCTTGGAGTGCAGGTTTATAGCTCCTTGAAAGTGGAGTCGCAGATAGGTAGGATAGTGAAGAAGGCATTTGGTATGCTTTCCTTTATTGGTCAGAGTATTGAGTACAGGAGTTGGGAGGTCATGTTGCAACTATACAGGACATTGGTTAGGCCATTGTTGGAATATTGCATGCAGTTCTGGTCTCCTTCCTGTCAGAAAGGTGTTGTGAAACTTGAAAGGGTTCAGAAAAGACTTGGAAGGATGTTGCCAGGGTTGGAGGATTTGAGCTATAGGGAGAGGTTGAGAATGCTAGAACTGTTTTCAATGAAGCATCGGAGGCTGAGGGATGACCTTTATAGAGGTTTATAAAATCATGAGGGGCATGGATAGGATAAATAGACAAAGTCTTTTCCCTGGGGTGGGGGACTTCAGAACTAGAAGGCATAGGCTTAGGGTGAGAGGGGAAAGATATAATTGAGACCTAAGGGGCAGAGGGTGATACATGTATGGAATGAGCTGCCAGAGAAAGTGCTGGAGGCTGGTACAATTGCATCATTTAAAAAGCATTTGGATAGGTATATGAACAGGAAGGGATTGGAGGCATATGGGCCAGGTGCTGGCAGGTGGGACTAGATTGGGTTGGGATATCTGGTCAGCATGGATGGGTTGAACTGAAGGGTCTGTTTCCGTGCTGTACGTCTCTGACTCTATCACCCAGGGTGTTATAGCATTCAAGGCCAAGAGTCTAGTCAAGGAAAATGGGATGAGTGTAGATTGCAGTGTGTTTTGGCAGTACAGACTCAATGGGCCAAAGGGACTTTTCTGTCAGGTCAAAGATATTGGAGCAGAAGTAGCATTTAGCCCATCGTGTGTTCTTTGCCATTCGATGAGCTCACACGTGATCTGATGATCCATAAGACTATAAGAAAATGGAACAGGAGTAGGCTGTTCAGCTTCTCAAGCCTGCTGTGCCATTCAATAGGATTGTGACTGATTCAACATTTCTCACATCCACTTTCCTATACTTGCCCTGTAATGCTTGTTCCCTACTGATCACTAATCAATCTATCTCAGCCTTGATTATACACAAGAATTCAGCCTCCACAGTTCGCTGTGGCAAGGTGTTCCAAAGATTCACAACCTGAGAAAAGAAATTCATCCATATCTCAGTCTTAAAATGACACCTCTTTATTGTGTGACTATGCCCTCTGGTCCTACAGCATCCCCCCCCCACCCCACCCCTCCTCCCCAAGGGGAAGCATCCTCTCAGCATTTATCCTGTCAAACCCTTTAAGAGCCCTCAAGGAGATCACCTCTCATTCTTGTAAACTCTAGTGAGTAGAGTCCTGACCTGTTTAACTTTTGCTCCAAACCAGGGATTATCCTTGTGAACCAACTCTGAGCAGCCTCCAATGAAATACAGTTTCTTAAATAGGGGGCCCATCCAGCTGACCGTACTCCAGATGTGGCCTCACTAACACTTTGCGGTAAGACCTCCCCACTCTTAACCTTCAAGACCCTCGAAATAAGAGTAAGCTTTTGTCAGCCTTTCTGATTACCTGAGTGCTAGCTCTGTTTTGGGCACACGCTCCCCCTCCAAGGTCCCTTTTTGTGTCAGCTTTCAGCAGCTCTCCATCTAAATAATACTGTACTCCCTTCTGAAATGAACAACTTCACATTTTTTAGTTTTATACTCCATTTGACAATTCTTTACCCACTTACTTAACCTATCCCTCTTGCAACCCACCTTTCCACCTTTTTTATGTCATCGGCAAATGTGGCTACAGTATGTTCACTTCACGGCATATAATGTAAATGGTTGTAGTCCTAGCACTGATCCCTGTAGAACTCCACTGGTTACAGGTTGTCAACCTGAAAAAGGACCCCTTTCCCCACTCGCTGTCTCTTGCCCAAGTCAAGTGTCAATTAGTCATTCTCTCTCTCCTTGCTGCCTCCAAAACCATGGGCTTTTATCTAATGAATTAACCTTTTGTACCTGGTTGAAAGCCTTCTGGACATCCAAATACAACACTTTACAGGTTCTCCTCTGTCCATTCTGGTTGAGACTTCCTCAAAGCTTTTAGATTAGTCAGACATGATATCCCTTTCATGAAGCTATGCTTCCTCTTCTTGATTAGATTATCACTTTACAAATGTTCTGCTATTACTTCCTTAATAATCAATCCCAACATTTTTCCAACAATAGATCTCGGGCTAATTGGCCAAGAGTTACCTGCTTTTTGTCTCTCTTCCTTTTTGAATCAGGAAGTTACATTGATAGTTTTCCAACCTTCTGGTATTCCTCCAGAATCCAAGGATTTTTGGAAAATTGCAGCCAATAAACCATTATCTCTGTAGCCACTTTTTTTAGGATCCTAGGACACAAGCCATCAAGGCCATGGGACCTTTCTGTATTCTTCTAATTCTCGCCTAAAGAGCAACCCCAACTTCAATTGCTTTGCAGTTGATGGCCATCCAAGGCTTTAAGTCACTGGACCCGAAAGAGTAACTCTGCTTTCTCTCCACTGCTGCCAGAGATTGATGAGGGCAAAGCGGTAGATGTGATATTACATGGATTTCAGTAAGGCGTTCAACAAGGTTCCCCATGGAAGACTGGTGAGCAAGGTTAGATCTCATTGAATACAGGGAGAACTAACCATTTGGATACAGAACTGGGTGGTGGTGGAGGGTTGTTTTTCAGACTGGAGGCCTGTGACCAGTGGAGTGCAACAAGGATTGGTGTTGAGTCCACTACTTTTCATCTTTTATATAAATGATGTGGATGTGAGCATAAGAGGTACAGTTAGTAAGTTTGCAGATGACACCAAAATTGGAAGTGTAGTGGACAGCAGAAAAGGTTACCTCCGATTACAACGGGATCTTGATCAGATAGGACAATGGGCTGAGAAGTGGCAGATGGAATTTAATTTGGATAAATGTGAGGTGCTGCATTTTGGGAAAGCAATTCTTTGCAGGACTTATACACTTAATGGTAAGGTCTTAGGGAGTATTGCTGAACAAAGAGACCTTGAAAGTGGAGTTGCAGGTAGATAGGATAGTGAAGAAAGTGCTTGGTATGCTTTCCTTTATTGGTCAGAGTATTGAGTACAGGAGTTGGGAGGTCATGTTGCGGCTGTACAGAACATTGGTTAGGCCACTGTTGGAATATTGTGTGCAAGTCTGGTCTGCTTCCTGTCGGAAAGATGTTGTGAAACTCGAAAGGGTTCAGAAAAGACTTAGAAGGATGTTGCCAAGGTTGGAGGATTTGAGCTATAGGGAGAGGTTGAATAGGCTAGGGCTGTTTTACCTGGAGCGTCAGAGGCTGAGGGGTGACCTTTATAGAGGTATTTAAAATTGTAAGGGGCATGGCAAAGTCTTTTCCCTGGGGTGGGGGGAGTCCAAAAGAGAGGGCATAGGTTTAGGGTGAGAGGGGAAAGATATAAAAGAGACCTAAGGGGAAACCTTTTCACACAGAGGGTGGTACGTGTATGGCATGAGCTGCCAGAGGAAGTGGTGGAGGCTGGTACAATTGCAACATTTTAAAGACATCTGGCTGGGTATATGAATAGTAGGGTTTGGAGGGATATGGGCCGAGTGCTGACAGTTGGGACTGGATTGGGTTAGGATATCTGGTCGGCATGGACGGGTTGGACCGAAGGATCTGTTTCCATGCTGTACATCTCTATGACTCTATGGCTGTGACTTTCCAGCAATTTCTATTTTAGTTTCTGATTTCCAGCAACCAAGGTTTTTTTTTCTTTAAATTCTGAAATTGCCTCACGAAATCTGTGTGACTGTGCATTTGTCTCCCACCCTTTCAGATACCCAGGAACTCTTATTTCCAACAAGTTTGTAGACTTGAGCCTAGAAATGCTGCTATTTCCAACTACCTCAACAACAGCATTCTATTTACTGAATTCTGCTGCTGCTGAAATTAAAGCTCTTGTGAGCAATTGGATTGTGAAAGCTATTTACACCTCCTCATGCTAACATTGTCATTAACCTCCAACCATAAAATGTTCAAAGAAATAAAATCAAACTTTTAAAGTATTGTAGCTTAGAAACAATGGAAACGTTGAGGTGTTTTGATGTCTTCCTTCATGATTACATTCTGTCCTCTCAACCTAGTCGTGATATTGTGCTTAAAATTGCTGTCTCTTTTTATTTTGTGAGACAAACGATTCTTAACAGTTCTTTGAGAAAATAAAATTATTTGTTGCAATTAGCTCAGAAAAACCACAATTGTCTGGATGATGAAAGCCACTATTGTGATGTATTTTTTTGAAACCATTGCAGTCTTAGGAAAACGTCGCTGCTTTCAGGATTTGAAAATTACATGTAACTGTATGACTAAGAGGATTGTTGGAAACTGGAAACTGGTTTTGTTTTGAGAGAAAAGCTTTCTCACACAGTATCTTGGCTCATTATAGGACTGTAATTTAGCACAATGGTACATGTGCTTTGTTACACCTGTTGTAGCATGTGCATTTTTAACAAATTGTGTTCAGTTAAAAATGTACAGGGTCTACATGTTTCTTTAGAATCTTTATTAAATAAAAATTTGTCTTGATGGGTTATGCAATTGCACCCAATTGACACAAGCTCTTAATTTTGATAAATCAGGTCAGCAGCGAGTAATTCCCATCCTGTCTTCTCAAAGCCTGTCCAGCATTTACAGTGCACATGTCAGGAGTGTGACGCTGCACTCCCCACTTGCTTGGATGAGTTCAGCCCCAACAACACTCAAGAAGCTTGATAGTACTGATGCACAATGGCAGCAATCTATACCATCAACAAGATGTACTGCAGTAACTCGAGAAGGCCCCTTCAACAACATCTTCCAAACCTGCAAGCACCCCCAAATAGAAGGATAAGGGTAAGAGGAGACTGATTTTTTTTTCTTAGGAAAGGAAAATAAAATAGTAGGCTAAGGGTATCCAATGTATGGGAACACCACCACCTGCAAGCTCCCCTCTGAGCCATATGCTACCCTGACTCCGAATTTTTTCGTCTCTCCTTGTTTATCAAGTTAAAGTCCCAGAACATCCTTGCTCACAACCCTAAGGGCGTACCTATCCCCCATGATTGCAGGAGTTCGGGAAGACTGCTGTCTGCCACTTTCTCAAAGACAATTAGCGTATCCAGCATCACCCAGCTTCCATGAAAGAATTTTTTAAAACTCAGCAGTCCACTCAGCATCAATGTTGCCCTGTCTGTAAAGCCCTGACGCTTATTGTAATCTCAGATATTTTGTGAAGTTCTATAAATTGCAGTCTGATTTTGATGAAAAGCTTTAACTCACAACTTGAAGTCATCATTTAAATCTATGTGTTAATTTCAGGAGAACTAGCCAGTGTGTCAAATCGATTATAGAGTCATAGAGATGTACAGCACAGAAACAAACCCTTCGGTCCAACCCGTCCATGCCGAGTAGATATCCCAACCTAATCCAGTCCCACCTGCCAGCATCTGGCCCATCTCCCTCCAAACCCTTCTATTCAAAATGTTGCAATTGTACTAGCCTCCACCACTTCCTCTGGCAGCTCATGCCATACACATACCACCCTCTGAGTGAAAAAGTTTCCCCTTTTTCTATCTTTCCCCTCTCACCCTAAACCTATGCCCTCTCTTTTGGACTCCACCACCCCAGGGAAATGACTTTGTCTATTTATCCCATCCATGCCCCTTATGATTTTATATGTGACAGCTGAAGTCACTTTCACCATTGATTGCGAGTAAGAGGGTTAGGGAGGTGAGAGTTTTCGCAATGATATAAATCTGGAGGAGATTGTGAAGATCGAATGGAACAAGGTCAAAAAGAGATCTGGAAATGGTGATCATAATTTTCAAATTGAATATGTTGGAGAATGAGAGTTGCTGGAATTCATCATTGACTATAATTGAGGAGATGCAAATTGTGGAATTCTGAGGGAGCTGCTGTTTCTGTTGGAGAGAGACCTTTTAACTGGTACTTTGTGACAAAGTCGGGCTTGAAGTGATGATGACGGGACAGTTGAAGTTGATGAATTTTGGTGAAGCTGATGACCATTGGGTGCCAAGAAATGATTTTGGCAATTGTGCAGTTTGATTCAGTTCGGTTCATACCACAATACTTCAGTGGAGCTAATCTAAGCAAATTGAAATATGTTTTACTACTACTTGTGAAATTAAAGGTAGATCTCAGTGAGAGTTTGGCTCTGCACCTGTGGGTATATTGTCAAAATTGCGATTCTCTTCCATGGATTATGTGGTGACAGTACAGATCCATGTTAAATGAGGAATTGTGATGGCATTTTGCAAATCCCATGAGCATCATTCAGGACAAAGTAAATGCACATGTATGGGAAGACACTAATATCAAAGTAGGTGTGCAACACTTGCGCATTTTCTAGGATATGTTCCAATATGCCTTAAGAGCTTGCAATTAGATAGTGCTTCTAATGTATTAACCAGCACAGGGTGCTTCACAAGGGCAGAGCTTATCAAACAAGGTTTAATGTGGCACCACAGTTTTGCTATTAGCACAGATGACCAAAAGCTTAGTTAGGGAACTGGCTTGTTAGGAGTACTTTAAAGCAGAAAAGAGAGAGTTTGAGAGATTTGGGAGGGAATTTTCAGATTAGAACTTGGGCAGATGAAGTCACAAATGAAAACTGGTGTTGTGAAAGAGAATAGAAATGAAGTAGAGTAGAGATTTTGGAGGGTTGTGACAATGCAGAAGGGTATAGGGAGGGGAAAGACCATGTTGAAAATTGAAAACCAGGTACAGTGGCTGAATGGACTTGGTCTGAGTTATGACTGAGTTCAGTTTTTGTAGAAAGTGGCAGATGTGATGCAAAAATTAGAACTACAGAAGTAGTTTGAAGTAATTTTGTGAGGTTGCAGGATGTGTTAACAATAAAACCCTAAGCATACTGTGGCGAAGAACTCCAATTCCTACATTCTATCCACTTTCCTAATATGCCTGAGAAGCATGGACAACAAACAAAGATCGATGGAAGAAAATACTTGCCTTTGAAATGTCAATGCTAATATGTATGTTAAAAATTCATATATAGACTGTAAGAAAAATTAAGAGGTTCTTGAAATTGCAAGAGCAAGAATAACTCTTTTAAAAAGTGGCTTCCCATAAAAATAACGTTAGCCATTTAACAGAGCTGGAAAGCTAGACTGATGCAGGAAAGATGTTTCCTTTCGTTAGTGAGTGTCGAACCACAGTTTAAAAATAAAGGGAATGTCATTCAGAACTGAGATTAGATAAATTTTGTTTTACTCAGAGGATAGTGACTCTTTGGAATTCTCTACCACAGAGGGCCGTATAAGCTCGGTGGCTCAGTGATTAGCACTGCTGCCTAACAGCTTCAGGGACCTGGGTTCAATTCCAGTCTCTGGCATCGTCTGTATAGAATTTGCACATAAGACCATAAGACATAGAAGTGGAAGTAAGGCTATTCGGCCCATCGAGTCCACTTCACCATTCAATCATGGCTGATGGGCATTTCAACTCCACTTACCCGCATTCTCCCCGTAGCCCTTAATTCCTTGTGACATCAAGAATTTATCAATCTCTGCCTTGAAGACATTTAGCATCCTGGCCTCCACTACACTCCACGGCAATGAATTCCACAGGCCCACCACTCTCTGGTTGAAGAAATGTCTCCGCGTTTCTGTTCTGAATTTACCCCCTTTAATTCTAAGGCTGTGTCCACGGGTCCTAGTCTCCTCACCTAACGGAAACAATTTCCTAGCGTTCACCCTTTCCAAGCCATGTATTATCTTGTAATTTTCTATTAGATCTTCTAAACTCCAATGAATACAATCTCCGGATCCTCCGCCGTTCCTCGTATGTTAGACCTACCATTCCAGGAATCATCCGTGTGAATCTCCGCTGGACACGCTCCAGTGCTAGTATGTCCTTCCTGAGGTGTGGGGACCAAAACTGGACACAGTACTCCAAATGGGGCCTAACCAGAGCTTTTTAAAGTCTCAGTAGCACAACGGTGCTTTTATATTCCAACCCTCTTGAGATAAGTGACAACATTGTATTCGCTTTCTTAATCATGGACTCAACCTGCATGTTGACCTTTAGAGAATCCTCGACTAGCACTCCCAGATCCCTTTGTACTTTGGCTTTATGAATTTTCTCACTGTTTAGAAAGTAGCCCATGCTTGTATTCTTTTTGCCAAAGTGCAAGACCTTGCATTTGCTCACATTGAATTCCATCAGCCATTTCCTGGACCACTCTCCCAAACTGTCTAGATCCTTCTGCAGCCTCCCCACTTCCTCAGTACTACCTGCCTGTCCACCTAACTTCGTATCATTGGCAAACTTCGCTAGAATGCCCCCAGTCCCTTCATCCAGATCATTAATATATAACGTGAACAGCTGCGGCCCCAACACAGAACCCTGCGGAACACCGCTGCCATTCCGAAAAAGAACCTTTTATCCCAACTCTCTGCCTTCTGTCAGACAGCCAATCCTCAATCCATACCAGTAGCTCACCTCGAACACCATGGGCCCTCACCTTACTCAGCAGCTTCCCGTGTGGCACCTTATCAAAGGCCTTTTGGAAGTCTAGATAGACCACATCCACTGGGTTTCCCTGGTCTAACCTACTTGTCACCTCTTCAAAGAATTCCAACAGGTTTGTCAGGCACAACCTCCCCTTACTAAATCCATGTTGACTTGTTCTAATCCGACCCTGCTCTTCCAAGAATTTGGAAACCTCCTCCTTAATGACGGATTATAGAATTTTACCAACAACCGAGGTTAGGCTAATTGGCCTATAATTTTCCATCTTTTGTCTTGATCCTTTCTTGAACAAGGGGGTTACAACAGCGATCTTCCAATCATCCAGGACTTTCCCTCACTCCAGTCACTTTTGAAACTTCTCAACCAACGCCTCCGCTATTTCCTCAGCCACCTCCCTCAGAACTCTAGGATGTAGCCCATCGAGGCCAGGAGATTTATCAATTTTAAGACCTTTTAGCTTTTCTAGCACTTTCTCTTTTGTAATGACAACTATACTCAACTCAGCCCCCGAATCCCTTTAATTGTTGGGATATTACTCATGTCTTCCACTGTGAAGACTGACGCAAAGTATTTATTAAGTTCTCCTGCTATTTCCTTCTCTCCAATCACTAGGCTTCCAGCATCAGTTTGAAGTGGCCCAATGTCTACTTCTGCCTGTCATTTGTTTCTTATGTATTGAAAGAAACTTTTACTATCATTTCTAATATTACTGGCTAGCCTACCTTCATATTTGATCCTCTCCTTCCCTATTTCTCTCTTTGTTATCCTCTGTTTGGTTTTGTAGCCTTCCCAATCTTCCGATTTCCCACTGCTCTTGGCCACTTTATAGGATCACTCTTTTTCTTTAATACATTTCCTGACTTCCTTTGTCAGCCATGGCTGTCTAATCCCTCCCCAGATAATCTTTCTTTTCTTGGGGATGAACCTCTGTACAGTGTCCTCCATTATACCCACAAACCCCTCCCATTTTTGTTCTACTGTCTTCCCCGCTAGGCTCTGCTTCCAATCTATTTTTGTCCATTTCCCTCTCATGCCCTCATAATTACCTTTTATTTAACTGTAACACCATTACATCCGATTGTGCCTTCTCTCTTTCAAACTGCAAACTCCCTGTGTCTCCCCAGTTCAAAAATGTGCAGGATAGGTATATGTAGAGTAATAGGGTGGGGCAATGGGTCTTGGTGGGTTACTCTTTGGAGGGCTGGTATGGACTTGTTGGGCAGAAGAGCCTGTTTCCGGAGTGTTGGGGTTCTAATGCATGCTGTAATGCAAAAGCAATAGAAGTGTTAATGTTGAGTGTTTCCTGTGAACTCAACATTTCTACACACTGCCAGTTATTGTGATATCTAAATACTTGAGACATATTTTGTAGCATTGGTGGATCAGGTTAGTCTAATGAATGTCATACATGGGCCAGAATGTCTTGGAATTGGACCCAGGTCAAGTATTGTCTTTTGGTTTCTGAGTTCGGTTAAAAGGACAAACTGAAGACTGCAGGAACTACATGGCATTTGCCACACTGTTTCTCTTACAAATTTGATACCAGGATAAGAATCTGTAAACTCTTAACCTCTTACTTTTGCTAATGAAGCATGATCTTTGTTTACCTTTTCCCCTCCTACTTTCCTCATCCCCAGTACAGCAGACAGAAATTCCCTGAGAAATTACTCAATCTTCTGGGGGAATTGTTTTGGATTCTTCTACACTCCTGGGGAAGTGACTCACTATCATTCTAACAAGCTACAACTATTGGTCTCAATGTGTTTGTGCTTATTTTGGGGGAAATATTCTGACTGTTCTTATGAAACATTGTTATGCTGGGAACTGTTTATGACACGTTGCAGTGGAAGCTAAATCTTCCATCTGTTGAAAAAAATTAAACTCAGCTTTTGGCATGCATGTTGTCATGGAAACTATGACCCTGTTATCAACAGTAGTGATGATAACTAGGTGTAGTTGACTACCAAGGTGCATGTCATTCTGCAGTTCTGACATTTCAGTACAATCTTGCCGTTGATGTTGTGGCCATTTTGTAGATCATTTCCCCTCTCTGTTCAGATAATGCTTCTGTATTATGCAGCAACGTATCTGTTTATATTCCCATGTTCCTTATCAAGACTAGCCATAAGCTATAGGAGCTAAATTAGCCATTCGGCCCATCTAGTCTACTCCATCATTCGAACATGGCTGACATATTCCTCAATCCCATTCGGCTGCTCTGATAGACAGGTAATTTCTGTCATAGGTAAATTTCTAACGGTTGCGGCTTGTAAAGTTAAATAAATATCTCTTTGTACATGCTTAAAGTGAAATAATGGGAACTAACCTATGTCTTTTTTTTCTCCCTCCCTTACTGAGTTTTATTTCACTGATATTTTGAAATAATTTTATATATGCCAGAGATTAGTATTCAAGATGAAGGTATGATCAATCCTGGCTAAGTAACCATAACTAACCTACCGGCAAGTGATTGCCATTCAGTCTGGTTCAGAATTCCTATGATCCCACAAATCTCTTTGGGATCTGTCTCTGAGACATCTCTGGAGCCCAAGTTAATGTGATGAAATACAGTTGCTTTGGGAATCCACTTAGCTCAGTTGGCTTGATTGTTGGTTTACAGAGCATTGTGATGCCAACGGCATGGGTTCAATTCCCATCACTGGTTTGAGGTTACCATCAAGGACTCTCCTTCTCATTCTCTTCCCTCACCTGAGGCCTGGTGGCCCTCAGGTTAAATCACCACCAGTAGCTTCTCTCTAATGACAGAAGCCTCTCTGGTCTGGTAAGACCATGGAGACACAACAACAGCATTTCATTTGCTTGTATCAGTGCAGCTCCAACAGCACTTGGAGATTGGCATCAACCAGGACAGAGCAGTCTGCTTGGCTCTCATTCAGCCCTCTAACAGGAAATAAATGGTAATTACAATTTATATAGGTAAGATCATGCATAGAACCAGTAAGAGAGAATAATAATCAAACTCATTCGTACACTCCTGGGTGCTTCAAGAAAGAATTACCAAATAAAATTTGACACTGAGCCACATGAGATTTCAGGACGTGTGACCAATACCTTAGGCAAAAAGATAGGTCTTGAGTGTCTTGAAAGTACAATGTTAGATTTGCATGATGCACAAACTAGTTTCAAACAAAAGACTAAAATTCTTGCAGCTACTTTCAGCAGCTGTTGATTTTGTGGAATGTCTGTGCACTGAGCTCCTATTTGCTCTCTTGTCTGTGTTTAAGTGAGTTCTGTTTGGAACTGCAATCCCTTGTTTCAGTAAGTGAGTTTTTTTTTGCCAGTCAAATGCTTTGCTCTCAGCAGTGACTAATTTTAGTTAACACAGGTAAGAAAGGATATTAAACTACAGTTCTTGTTGCCACTTGATCAATTTGCTTTTGACAGCATTTGAAATCTTAATATTTTCAACAATTCCACCGGCTGTATAAATGCGAGACATACACATTTCCCTTCAATAAACTAATGATTTTGATAGGCTGGAGTTCAAAGGTTCTTGTGACCTTGGCCCATATACTCTGACTAAAGTCCTTTTGGCAACATATACATGAGCTTTCCTTTCAAAAAAGTGAAGGCTGAAGCCTTTTTGATCAATGCCTTTCAAAGTCGTACTCAAAGAATGTAAACAACAAAATTCCCACACATGGTACAAGTAGTGCAGACTTCTTGATGAGGGAAATAGGGTGCAGACAAATTCTTTTGTTTTTGCAAAATGGCTTTGCGTACGCCTTAACACACTACAGTGCAAAATCTAATTTGTGTAGACACTTCACTCTTTTTGAGTTTGCAGCTAGTGTTGTTATAGCTGTACTTTAAGTGAACCAAAATATTTTACTTGCACATAGACATTAGTGCAGGAATTATCAATTTTTATTTTGCCTGCATATGCAAAGTACTTTTTTTGTAATGATTTCTTATGCCAGAGATTTGCTTCAGAACTGAAGTAATATCAGTCCTAGTTGAGAAACCAGAATATACAAAGTGACCTAGCAAGTGGCTTCCATTCAAGATGGTTCAGAATATTCATGTCTGGAATTCTCAATGCGACCTGTGTCAAAGGCATCAATGGGGCAACTGGATTAAAATGAGGCTATTTCTAAACACGTGGGGTTTTCAATGATGTCTTGGCTGGCTGAAAGTCCTATTCACTTCTTATGTACTTCAAAATGCCTGGGAAACTTTTTAAAACATTTTTCAAAAAGTTGATTACACCTCTTCTTCAATAGATAACAATTGGTGTGATGTTTCTTTGTGGTCAAACTCACTCACTATTAAAAGATGAATCCAGTGCAGCAGTACTGTGTAAGCAGCGTTAATATTTATACAGCAGCACTATTAGCCTTGAAGTGAAACTAATCCCAACTTCTTCCGCTTATGACCACACACGCCACTTCAGAGCTTGCATTTTTACGATACTGTCAGCGAAACCCCAGTGTGACTAAAATAAATTGATCAGTTTTTCTGTCATATATATTCGTTTTATCTGTCATGTCCCATTCATCTTCTTTTCCTTTCCATTCCAGGCTATGAATAGAAATTTCAGTATCCTTTATGTAATTTATTTATTTAAAATAAAATAGTCTGGCAAGTACATTTGCATAGTTTTCTAGAAATGAGTTGAAAATGTGTTTCTTATCATTTTAACCTTTTTATTAGGTAGGAAAAGGTCCTGGGAGAGTTAGTGATGAATGTTCCGTAGACTGAGTCTTGTAATACAGTCATCAAGTCCTACAGCATGGATGCAGACCCTTAAGTCCCACTCATCTATGCTGTCCAGACATGTCAGTCTGACCTAGTTCCATTTGCCAGCATTTGGCATCCCTCTATATCCTTCCTATTCATACACCCATCCAGATGCCTTTTAAATATTGTAATTGTACCAGCCTCCACCACTTCTGCTGGCTTGGTCATTCCATACATGCACCATCCTCTGTGTGAAAAAGTTGCCTCTCAGGTGCTTTCTAAATCTTTCCTCTCTCACCTTAAGCCCTCTAGCTTTGGACTCCCCCAACCTGGGAAAAGGACCTTGGCTATTCACCCTATCCATGCCCTTCATGATTTTATAAAATCTCTATAAGGTCACCCCTCAGCCTCTGGTGCTCCAGGGAGTCAAGCCCCAGTCTATTCAGTTTCTCCCTCAAGCTCAAATCCTCCAGACCTGGCAAAATCCTCGGAAACCTCTTCTGGGCCCAGTACCAGATTCGTGGCATCGGCAGAGGCTGCATTGATGATGGGCTCGAAGCGAACTCACAGCTATGGAGCCGAGTTTGGACTGGTGCGGCATTGGTAGCATCTGCGTGGTAAGGTCCAGTGAGGACTCATACTGGCAAGGGCAGCAGTGGAGTCAAGATGGCAACTTTTGTTCCAACGTTGACAACATGACAAAGGAGACTCATGTCTTGCCACTAGGTCCAGGACCCATGGTAGAACACTTAAGAAGAAGTGTTGTAATGTCAAAAATTTTATTTTTCTGCCTTTATATTTTGTGTTTTGGTTTATTTTTATGTTTTAAGATGGCGTGAGAGAGTGGCAACACTATACAACACTTAACAAAATACATGTCACAATAAATAAGTCCAAAATCAAATCAAGTTTAACAACATCCTTCCTATAAAAGGGCAACCAAAATTGTATACAGTGTTCTAAAAGTGATTTGATTTGATTTATTTTTTGACATGCATACTTATTACAAATATAGTGAAAAGTGTGGTCGCCACTCTCCGCACTATCTAAAACACAAAAACCAAAACACAGAATATAAAACGAGAAAAATAAAACAATAAAGTTCATCTTATAGTTTTATTTCAATAAAGCGAGGTGGTCTTTGGAACAGCTCCTGCTTCTAACTCAGCCACAGGCCTGGATCTGGGCTCCTCTATCCTGAGTCTCGAGTCCCTGTTGCTAAAGCGACTATGCTGCTGCCACTGCTCAACAAAGAATCGTCGTTCTCCTGCACCATCTTGCCTCCTCCAACGCTGCTGCTGCTGCCGCCATGTGTTCACTCTGGGCTGACCTTGCTAATGCAGCCGCCACCAGAGCCGCAGGGTCCTGCACTGGGACCAAACTCGTTGCTGTCTCTGCCCAGGCCTAGCCGCAGGCTTGCTCCTCACTTGTTGAGCGACATCATCCTGAGGTGGAGCTACATCTACCTTGTCCTGGTGTTGTTGGTACCCCCATCTGATGGCTCCTGTTCAACATTTACCTGACCTTGCTGCTCCCTGGCCTTGCACCACCATCTACATCCGCCCACCCATGTAAGGCCTGCTCACGCCGATACTGTTGCAATCAAGGCTTTAAAAATTTTGAAGGGAAGTGGCTTCACCAATGTCCTGTACTGATGTAACATGACATCCCAGCTCCTATACTCCGTGCACTGACCAATGAAGGCAAGCACACCAAACACTTTCTTCACCACCCTGTGTGTCAGCGACTCCACTTTCAAGGAGCTACTCACCTGCACTTCAAGGTCTCTCTATTTGGCAGCACTCTCCAGCGCCCTGCCATTAGCTGTGTAAGTCCTGCCCTAGTTTGTCCTATCAAAATGCAACACCGCACATTTATCTAAGTTAAACTCCATCTGCCACTCCTCGATCCATCTGATCAGGGTCCCATTACACTCTGACATGCAGCATGACTTTCCGAAGTGTTAATAAAAATATTTTAAATCTTCATTTAATCAAATTAATGAATAAACATGAAAACTGTTAAATTAACAAATGTGCACAGTCAATAGCGCTGGATAGATTAGGAAGGAAAATAAGTCAGTAAAGCTTAGTTTTGATGTTTCAGCTCTTTGCGAGAGTAGGTGTTACAAATGTTATTTTGTGAGCAATTTACTTGCTGACTTAAGTGGGACCTGTTTTGCACGAACAATGAGACATGGTTTACCATGTGTTGTGGTTTTGATGATAATAAACACTATATATACATATACAGACACACTCTTTTATAAAACCTCTAATTTCCTGAGTAACCTTACAGTTCTTAAATGACTGTGTTCTCACATTGGTTTGTAATCTGCTTTGGAAGCATAAGATGGTACGTTTATACTGTCCTGATTACAACTGGCTGAGATGAAGCAGAGACTATTTCTCTTGCTCCCAAGGTTCCTGCTTCTTGGTGCTGACATTGCCTCTGGATTGTAAAGCTTCTGATTTGACTGGCCTCTTTAGATACAGTCCTCTAGGAAGAATGGAACAAAAGACAGTCTTGGATATTGTAATTTCTTGATTAATTGAGCAGACTGTGGGAGACCGGCTCTCTCCGGTTCCACCTGAAACTGTGATCTATTGTTCCACCTGAAACCTTGCAGCGTTGTCCTATCAAGGTGAATAGCTTGCATATCTGACTGACTGGTTTGATCCAATTTGAAAGCAAATTTCACAAGCTTCCTGTTTTACTATCTCCATTCTACTGTCTCATTAACAACTACAGAGGAACCTCGATTACCTGAAGAACATGGCAGGCAGTATTTTGTTTGGTTAATCAAATGTCAGATAACATAGTTTAGCCAAGCATCAGATACTTGTGATCTTGCCAGATAATCCGATATTCGGATTATCAAATGCCGGATAATCAGTTTCATCAATCGTGGTACTTGGTTTGCATTTCTGTCAAGCCCAGTGCAATTCCCAGTTTGGTGTTCAGTTGGCCAGTTTGCCCAGTGTGCAATTCATTTGGCCAATATTGTATTAGTGTCCCAAAACAGCTATAATTTTACTTATAGGGGGCATTCCATTGCCTACAGTATGAGTTGGTAGATCAAGGGAGTGAAAGGAACGAACTGTTAGCCTTGATTTCTCTCCTCAGTCACACTGTTTTCTGTGCTTTCAATCTCTTGCTCCCTCTCCAGTTCATTGATAGACATATTCCAAAAGTGGGCGAAAGTGAGGACTGCAGATGCTGGAGAGGAGACTCCAGATTAGAGTGGTGCTGGAAAAGCACAGGTCAGGCAGCATCGGAGGAGCAGGAAAATCGACATTGCAGGCAATAGCCCTTCAACAGGAAGGGCTTTTGCCCAAAACGTCAATATTCCAAAAGTGGCCTAACCAGTGTCCTACACAGTGGCAACATGACATCCCAGCTCTGATATTCAATATTGTGGCCAATAAAGGCAAGCATACCAAATGCTGCCTTCACTGCCCTGTCTACCTACAACTTCACCTTCAAGGAACTGTGAATCTGCACCTCAAGGTGTCTTTGCTCGGCAACACTTCCTGGACCCCTACCATTAACTGTATAAGTTTGCCTTGACTTGTCTTACCAAAATGCAACACCTCACACTTAGATAAAAAAATGCTATCTGCCACTCCTCAGTCCATTAGCCCATCTGATCAAGGTCCTGTTGTACTCTGAGATAATCATCTTTGCTGTCCACTACAACTCTAATTTTAGTGTCATCTGAAAATTAATAACTATATCACCTATGTTCACATTCAAATCATTTATATAAGTGACATAAGCAGTGGACCCAGCACTAACCCTTCCGGCACACCGCTGGTCACAGGCCTCCAGTCTGAAAAGCAACAATCCACCACCACCCTCTGTCTCCTATCTTCAAGTCAATTTTGTATCCACGTGGCTAGCTCTCCATGGATTCCATGTGACCTAACCTTGTTAATCTGTCTACCATGCGGAACCTTGTCAAATGTCTTTCTGAAGGCCATCTCGGCAATGTCCACTGCTCTGCCTTCATCAATTCTCTTTGTCAGTTCTTCAAAAAACACAATCAATTCAGTGATTTCATTTGAGAAATTAAGAACTTTGGATTATGCTGCCCCCATTAGATGAACTCTCAACATTTTTTGGTTTGGGGCAAACATAGAAATCAACCTTGGGACAAGTTCAAAGGTGTAAAATCCAAACTGAGCTTTTGAGCAAAGTAAATGAGCTTGTTGAAGGAGGCTTTCAATTAAGCAGAGCCATAGAAATAGCTTTAGCTAGCCTTATATATTTACGTTAGCCTTTTAAAGAAGGTTTGGGACTTTTAAACTCCATAGTTCTGGGAATGTGGGAGCCCTTCCCTTAAAGGAGAACATGATTTGTGTGTGAATTCTGTTTTGCTCAGTACAAGGTTTGCTGCGTTGAGTCAGTAATGAAAGGTCCCACTCCACACACAACCACCATCACTATCACTCAGAAAGACCAGAGAAAGGTAAGTGCATTGATTCTCCTCTTGTCTGATCAGAGTTACAAGGGGGTGGCGATGGCAGTGAGTTTGGTCCCAGTGCAGGACCCTGTGGCGGCTGCATCAGCAACAACTCATGGCAGTGGTACTGATGGAGGTGAGATGGCGCCGGAGAGCGGCGACTGTTTGTTCCAGCGGCAGAGCCATGGTGATGCACAGTTACAGCAGTGTCATCACAGTTAGCAGCAGGGACTCATGGATAGGAGTGGAGGAGCCCAGGTCCAGGCCCGTGGCTGAGCTAGAAGCGGGAGCTGTCCCAAAGACCACCTCTCTTTACTGAGATAAGACCATAAGATGAAGTTTATTGTTCTGGCTTTATTTGTGTTTTAAGATGGCACCGGATGCTGGCAACACTAAACAACAGTTTTTGCTGTATTTGTAATAAATACACATGACAATAAATAAATCAAGGCCTTTGACAAGGTACCGCATGGTAAATTATTGAATAAGGTTAAGTCTCTCAAGATTCAGAGAGAGCTAGCCAAATGGATACAAATTGGCCTGAAGATAGAAGACAGAAGGTGATCATAGAGGGTTGTTTTTCCAAACTGGAGGCCTATGACCAGTGATGTTCTACAGGGATCAGTGCTAGACCTACTGTATAAGTGATTTGGATGAGAATTTAGGAATTCCTTATGAAGGGCTTATGCCTGAAATGTCGATTCTCCTACTCCTTGAATGCTGCCTGACCTGCTGTGCTTTTCCAGCACCGCACTCTCGACTCTGATCTCCAGCATCTGCAGTCCTCACTTTCTCTTCCCTGGAAATGTAAGAGGTATGGTTATTACACTTGCAGATGATATTGAGATTGGTATAGTGACCAGTGAAGATGCAACACCTGCCCCTTCACCACCTCCCTGCTCACCATCCAAGGGCCTAAACAGTCTTTCCAGGTGAAGCAGCATTTCACCTGTACCTCCTCCAATCTAGTGTCTTGCATTCATTGCACCTAATGTGGCCTACTCTACTTTGGAGAAACCAAATGTAGACTGGCTGACCGCTTTGTTGAACACCTCTGATCTGTGCACAAGCAGGACCCTGACCTTAACACAGGGTGCTGCTCGCATGCCCACGTGCCTGTCCTCAGTATGCTGCAATGCTCCAGCGAATCACAGCATACACTGAGGGAGTGGCATCTATTCTTCAGACTACTCACTTTACAGCCTTCTGGAGTTAATATTGAGTTCAACGTCTTCAAATTGTGATCTGATTCCTATTGCTTCCCTTTCTTTTAGCTTTACTTGTCACATTCTCTGTCACTATGTGCTCTCTCCCACTCCCTTCCCCACCCCAGTGTGACTGTCTGCTCTTCCCAGGCTGGCAGTTAGATACACCAATATTCTGCCATTCTCACATTCCAATCACTTATTCTGAACCATCAATGCCTGTTTACCCCCAGCACTCCCCCCCCCCCCCCCCCCCATTATAACATAAATGCCAACCCTCCATATTTCATGACTGCTCAGATGAGTCATCTAAACTTGAAACATTAGCTTGCTGCCCCCTCCATTGATGCTGCCTGACCCACTGTGATTCCAGCACTTTTTGTTTTCAGTACAGACTCCAGCATCTGCAGTAATTTGATCCTACAGTGAAGGAATACAGCAGGGTTTTGTTCAACTGGGCCAGTGGGCTGAGAAATGGCAGACTGAGTTTAATGTAAGTAAATGCAAGGTGTTGCATTTTAGTAGGTCAAACCAAGACAGGACCTACAGTTGATGGTAGAGTCTTGGGGAACTTTACAGAACAAAGAGATCCAGAGGTACAGGTTCATATTTCCTTGAAAGTGGAGTCACAGGTAGACGGGGTGGTTAAGTAGGCTATGGGCATGCTTGTTTTCATCGGTCAGTGCTTTGAGTATTGGAGTTGGGTTGTTTTGTTGCAGTTGTACATTACGTTGGTAGGGCTATATTTGGAGTACTGTTGGCAGTTCTGGTCGCCCTCCAATAGAAAGGACATTAGTAAACTAGAAAGAGTGCAGAAAAGATTTACAAGGATGCCATCTGGATTGGAAGGTTTGAGATATAAGAGGCCAGATAGGCAGGGACTCTCTTCCCTGGAGTGTGGGAAACTGAGGGGTATGTAAAATACAAAGCTAGAAGGCATGGGTTTATGGGGAGAGTTACAAAAGGGTTCAGAGGGGCAATGTTTTCATACAGAGGGTGGTGAGTGTCTGGAATGGGATGCCAGAGGTACTGGTGGAGGCGAGTAAAATTTCTTCATTTCAGAAACATTTGGATGGGGAAATGGATGGGATGGCTATGGACCAAACACATGAAACTGGGGTTAGTTTAATTGTGAAAACTGGACGGCATAGACAAGTGGGCTAAAGGGCCTGTTTCCATGCTGTAAGAAAAAAAAATCAAATCCAAAGGAAAATTTGGGCCAGTCCTGAATTAACATTCACAAATTGCCAGGGTGTGATTTTAAAAATGATTCTTCTGCAAAAATATCCACCACAAGATTATTTCCTGTTTTATTCACCCTCGTAAAACGGGATTTCTTTTCAGACTTCCATTAACATGTTTCAGAAGATTGTTTTCTGGAAAAGATATTCCATTTTATTAGGGGGATAAAAAAGGAAACACAGTGGTTATTTTTATAGACAGGTCATCTGGAGAATGAGAGTTTAAATACCAGCTGGCAGCTTGAGAATAAGGTAATAATTGGATAGCTTTACGAACAGGCCAGCTGAGGGATGATGAGCCAATTGGTCATCTTCTCTGCTGTAGCATTTTGCGTCCAATAAGAATCAAGGAACATGTTGCATAATTGGACAATTTTCAAATTTCTTTCGCTACTTCCTTATGTTCCTTTTTTTAAACAAAAATGTTGTATGTTTACCCAAATTATTTAAATCTTTTAACAACACAAGTTTTGAAAGCTTCTCTTGTGCAGATGCATTTGCCTCCAGAATCCATATACATTTTTCTCTGTGATTTCTCTAACATGTTTTGACTGTACAGTTTGGTACTGTGTTTACTTTATTACATTTCTCTCTGCAGTGATTGAATACCTAAAACTGTAGGACTTCACCCATTTCATTCTTAGCTATTTCAATACCATATACGGAACCCTTCATATTGCTACTTTCCCATTATATACAGTGCTTCATACTTGCTCAATTAAAAATCATCTGTCACTGTACACTGTTATTCTCTTTTTATTTAATCCTTCTTGTAGAATGCTATCTGCCTTCATGCTCAGGTTAACAATCCCCTCCCAGTTTTGTACCACCTGAAAAATTGTGTTGTGCTTCTGAATTTGAGTCAGTTTAACTTAGAATGAAGAGAAGTTTGAACACAAGTTTCTGGACAGTTTCACACTGCTATTCATCCCAACCCCCCACTCATGGCACATCAAGCACTATCTACTTTCAATTCTGAAACCCGTTTTCTTAAAATAATGATTGCGTGATGTAAATCAGCTGACAATCTTACTTTTTAATTGTGTATGTCGATACTTTCCATCAATGATTATAGTTTCAAATAAGCTATTACTTGAATGACACATTTTGTTATGGGTAGTGAGTAAGATTCAATAATGATGAATGGTAACTAGTTTGACAGGCTGGTCAAACATGGACTTCCTCTACTGTCTGAATTAATGTCAATTTATGGGTTTAATGAAGCTACCTTTCAGTGAGTTTTCTTTTTTTGTTCATTCAGAGGATGTGGGTGTTGCTGGCAAAGGCTGTCAAAATGACCCATCCCTAATTGCACGTGAGAAAATGGCAGTGAGTGGCCTTTTTGATCCACTTCAGCCTGTGGGCTTAAAGAGGGAGTTCCTTAATTTTATTCCAGTGACAGTGAAGGAACAGTGAAGGTGATTCTCGTTACAAGTCCGGAAAGTGAGGAGTTTGGAGGGTATGGTCCTAAAGCCATACTTGGTCAAACGCTGCTCTGATGTCACTTCTGGAATTTTTACCTCTAGAGGTCTGCTCCTTTGTCCATGTTTGGAACATGGCTGTAGTGAGATCAGAAGCCGTTTGGCCGTGGTAGAACCTAAGTCCAGCACTGGTGAGGAAGTTATAGCTGTATAGATGCTACGTGATAGCACCATCAGTTACATGCCTGGCCACTTTTTCTGGTGGTCAAGAGAAGGCTGATGGTGGTGATAATTGCCAAATTACTTTTTTCCTGTACCTAGAGCTGCGTATCAAGGCTACAGCTTTCATCTTTTGGTTCCACTTCACTCCCAGTCTCATGATCTTCAGCCAATGCAGATATGCAGTTTGGATGATCTCCCTATGAGACTTTTCCAGGGAGTGCCTGGGAGAGATCAAGTTTTGTCTTGGTCGATGAGGTGGGCATTGACTCTGACTCTGGTTAGCTGCTCTGGGGTGTCTTGAATTTTATTGAGCTGTTCAGAATGAATAGTGTAATTCCTTGCATACCCCTTCTAACACTCTCTTGTGAAGAAAGCTAGTGTTACATTTGTGCTAAATAAAGTATCCCTCGTGGATAGAAAAAGCTGTCTGCACACTGAACTATTGGAAGATTGTACCGTGAGAGCCATAGTTGTATTACGACATTTTTAAAGAATATATACTTTTATTGAAAAATAGATTTTTTTAATATTACAACAAATATAAAACAATACAATTCAAAACAATACAAAGAAAGAACACCAAAAAAAGTAAAAAAACCCAAACCGCCCTCGCGTATAAATGTATAAATATGTATTTAAAAACTAAATAAATAATAACCAACAACAAGCTAATAAATAATAATAGCTCAGCCAAACAAAGCACTCACTTTTGAATATTGAGAGCATTAATTTTCACATATTCATATGTTCGCAGTTCCCCGTCTCTGGACATTGGACTCAAAAACAAACACAATCGTTATGGCTATATAAAAGCGCTTGTTAGCGTGGCAGACAAATCTGTGCCCGGGTATTCCAAAGAGGGCCGCCATGTCTTATAGAAATTCTCAGTCTTGTAACTATATGTATGGTATACCATACTTGTGAGAAACTCCAAGTGGATATGCTCCATAATAATCTTCCGCCAACCCAAACGCCTGGGGGATTTTCGGGTACCCAACATTTTCTTGCAGAGAAAGTGAGGATGTTGAAAAGGTTTTTCTTACGCGCATCTACAGGGAACACGCTGGGCAGGCCACGAAGAGAGATCGGGTCCTTCTCCACCCTTACACCCAAAATTCCCTACATTGCACCCACCACAGCTCTCCAGTATGTTTGAAGCCTACCGCAGGACCAGAGACAATGGGTAAGAGTGCCCGTGTCAACCTTACACTTTGGGACATGTTGAAGATACCCCTGATTTAAAGTTTGACAAATGATAAGTCAAATGGACCCTGTGGAGAATCTTCAACTGTAAAGCATGGGTCCAATTGCAAATTGATATTTTCCTCATGTTTTCCCAAATATCTTCCCATGCCTCTTAGGAGACCTCAATGCCTAGCTCTCTCTCCCACACCCTGCAGAGTCGATCAAACTCACCTGAGGGGGTGTCCCTCAATTGATGATATAAAGTACTGACAGAAAGTGTACTCTTAGCACTGAGCACCCTTCCCTCTATGTTGGATTCATAGGGATCGGTCAGAAGTGTAGTCTTTTTTTGAATAAAATCCTGAACTTGGGGAAAAAAAACGAAAAGGTCCCTGTTAGATAGTTTGTACTTCTGTGCTAACTGATCAAAGGACATCATTGTCTCCCTCAAATAAATCTCCCATGCAACACACATCCCTAGCTGCCCAATGTTTGAATCCAGAATCTATCATCCCAGGTTGAAAACCCAACATAACCCACTATAGGTGTAAGAAAAGATATTTTGCCAATATTGCCTTCCCTCTGTCAAATTGCCCTCCATGCTTTAACAATATTGATAACTGTTGGGTTATGGCAATATTCCCTCACTGTCCTCACTTTGTCCAAAAACAGCAAGCTAGTAAGGGAGGGGGACTTTGTCTGAGAAGTTTTGATATCTAACCATATTGAAAGAAAGCCCCCACACTCCCAATCACTCACGTAGGATAAAAGCGAGTTAGTTGATAGTTTTTAATGTCCCGGAGATCCACTCCCTTCAATCTGTGAGGCATTTGCAATTTGCAATTTGCAATTTAGCTAATTTAATAAGGGGCCACTTACCATGCCAAATAAAAGAGCTGAACGAGCCGTTCAGTCTCCTGAAATGTTTGCTTATTGAAAATCGGGGGGAGCATCTGTACAGGGTACAACAAATGGGGGACAATATTCATCTTAATAAACACTATCCAACTTAACCATGAGATCAAAAGCGCCTCCCATCTTTGAAGGTCTTGTTTGATTTTGTCAAATAATTGAACAAAATTAGCTTTGAACAGCTAATCCAGAACTGGAGTAAGGAAAATGCCCAAATACACAAACCCCCCCTGGGACCACTTGAATGGGGATCAATATTTGCCCTCAATACCTAGCACCTTTTGTAAGATCACCCATAGACATAGCCTCTGATTTTGCAAGATTAATCTTGTACCCCGAAAAAGTGCCAAACACACTGACACATCGCATCAGGTGAGGCACTCAAACTCCAAATTTTGACAAAAAAATGAGGACATGGTCCACGTACAACAAAATCTTATGTAATTTTGACCCCACTTCTGGAGTCGATATATTGGGATCCCTATGAATGGCCTCCATCAATGGTTCAATCACCAATGTGAAAAGCAGGGGCAAAAGGGGACAGCCCTGCCTTGCCGGCTGCCCCTAAAATGTTAAACTTGCTTGATCGTACCTCAGTGATGATAACCGCAGCAAGAGGATCACTGTAGAGAACATTTACCCATCTTCTAAAGACTTTGCCCAAGCCAAACCGCTCCAGAGTATAGAAAAGGTACGACCACTCAGCTCGTTCAAATGCCTTCTCTGCATCTAGAGAAATCCCCAATCCCTGTATTGACTGTTGTTGACCTGCTTGAATTACATTAAGCAGCCTCCGAACATTATTGGAAGATCTGCAGCCCTTTATGAAGCCCGTCTGGTCCTCTTTAACAATAGAAGGTAACACAGTCTCCAGTCTTAATGCAAGAGTCTTAGAGAGGATTTTAAAGTCCACATTTAAGAGTGAAATCGAACTGTACAAAGCACAGCCCTCTGGGACCTTTTTTAAGAACAAGCAAAATATTGGCTTCTCTCCGAGATGACCAGCGATGATCATGATGAGTTATTGAACATGTTGAGCATCGGGCCTGACAATATGTTTATAAATTCCTTACAGAATTTGCTGGGAAGTCCATCATGAGCAGGTGCCTTTCCATTCTGAAGCTGCTTCACAATCTCCTGCACCTCTTGCTCTGATAAGGGGGCATTGAGAAAAGACTGTTGTTCAGGGGTCACTCCTGGGAGCTCCAGATCCTTGAAAAAGGACTCCATCTTGGCCCACCCCTCCTCACAACCCTCCGATTGGTATAACTTAGAGTAAGATCACTGGAATGCCACATTAATCTTTTTGGAATCGCATGTTAGGTTCCAAGACCCTTCCCTAATTGACATAATGGCTTGAGGAGTGTTCCTTTTGCTGGCGAGATATGCTAGGTATTGCCTGGCTTGTCACCATGCTCATGCGAAAGTAAGCTCCTTTGCTGTCTGCGTGAGCACGGAATTCGATGCAGACCGCAGCGTAGTAATCCTCTGTAGCTTGACCAATGAGGGCCTGTCAAAGTAAACCTTCTTGACTGCCTTTAACCGTGCTTCGAGAAGATGTTGCTGCTCACCCTTTTGCCGCTTCCTACTGGCAGAGTAGGAAATAACTAGCCCCCTGGCATAGGCTTTGGCAGGTTCCCAAAGGATGGACAAGCTACTAACCGAGACTGACTTAATGTCTAGGAATGCTAAAATTCCCTAGAGAGGTTCTCCACAAACTTATTATCCTTAAGGATAAAGGGATCCATTTGCCAGTGCCTTGGGCCCACTGTAATATCCTTAATCTTAACCAACAGGTATACTGGAGCCTGATCGGAGATGGTAATATTACCAATTATACAAGATTCCACCAAGTCCAGGGTTACCAAGGGGGTCAGAAAAAAAAATCAAAACTGGTGTGAAATCTGTGAGGATTGGGAAAAAAAAAAATCCCTGGCTGTAGGGTGGAAAAATCTCTTGACATCCACCAACCCTAACTCCACACACAATTGTTTAGTTTGTATGGGGGGGAACGGGGGACCTTTGGACAACCTGTCTACTGTGGGATTCATGAGACAGATAAAATCTCTCCCTATAACTCAAGACTGATCAATTTAGAGAACGCATTTATCAGAAATTTGAGGGGATGGGCTGGAGGGCAATAAATATTTAAAGCACCATATTCTTCCCTGTTTATCAGGGCTTTGAGAATTACAAATCTCCTGTATGTGTCTTTAACACTCTCTAGTAACTTAAATGGGGGATTCCTCCTAACCAATGTAGCCATTCCCCTACTTCTCGTATTAAAAGATGAAAAGTAAACCCAATCAAAGCCATTCTGCTGTAGTTTCAAATGCTCCCTATCATTCAGGTGTGTCTCCTGTAGCAAAGCAATATCCACCTTCTCCTTTCGAAGACTCAAAAGTACCTTCCTCCTCTTAATTGGTTAGTGACTCCCCTTGATGTTCCAGGTACACTGTTTAATCAAGTGATTAGTCATAACCTTCTGCATTAACATTTAAATTCCAGAGAGGAGGAATTCGAACCACAAATCGCCACGCCTTAGTCTCACAATATCCATCGAATATAAAAACTACATAAACTAAAACCACTACAGTTAACAAACCTACAAAGCTATCAAAGATTATATACAATAAAAACCAAAAAACAAACCAACATATAAAGTGCCAATGGCGCTGAATAAGGGAACTCACTCCCTGCCCAAAGGGGGCAACAACCCATCCCAAAACACAATTTCCCATCCCGCTGCCAAGACTGCAGCCTGGGCATTTAAATACCTGAACTGGGCATAACTGCCCGTATGTAGGCATCTAGCCATCCCAACCATTTCCCCCCAACCCCAGCTAGAGCTGCACTGCAAACACAAGCAGAAAAGCAAGAAAATGCACCAGGGAATAGCAAAGTGAATAATGAAATTTTGAAAAAAAAAGTGCAGGTACCCACCCATCCTTTGATATACCTTAAATTAGAAATTGAAAGTACACATCTTAACCATCGCCAAACATAGTTTAAACCCGATTATTACCAATAAAAAAGATAGGGAAAGAAAGCCCTGACCAGACTTCCTCTTTTTTTTAAAGAAAAAACAAAGACATACCCAAACAACACTACAATTTGTACATACTGAATTGTCCAGATTAAGTTAATTTGTCCACAAAGTCCCTTGCCATCTCCAACATGTCAAAGAGATGTACAGATCCATTTAAGGTGATCCGAGCACAGCCGGATACCTCTGGGAGTACTGGATCCCAAGCTCCATCAGTTTTCTCTTGACACCGTCGTAGGATTTTCTTTTCTGGATCACCCCCGCTGAGAAGTCCTGGAAGAACATAATCTTCAAACTCTCGCAAACTAGGGCCTTCGGATCCTTCCCCTGGATTCTGGAAGCTTCCACGATTCTCTCTTTATCTCTACAGTGATGAAACCACACCAAGAGAGGATGAGAACCTTGACCCAGACCTGACCTCCGCGCCATGACCTGGTGAGCCCTCTCAATCTTTAAGCCTCTCATTCCACCCTCCGAGTTAAGGAATTTCGGCAACCAGTCCTCAATAAATTCCACTGGCTGCTCACCTTCCTTACCTTCCAGCAGACTAATGATCCAAATATTTTTCACCTGCCCCTGTTCTTGAGGTCATCAACTTGGTCAAACAAATAACAGACCTGCGTTGCCAGGGCTTGGATCCTATCTTTGGAGGAACCGGTATCAGTTTCCACCATTGCGAATGCGTTCTACCTCATCCGTCATTTTCTCCAGGACTCTCCACTGCTGTTCATGCTTTTGCAGCATGATCGATATTGGGGCCAGCTTCTCCAACATCTTCTGAGGTTTCACATGCTCCTTCATTAGGGCCGGTTAAGGAATAGAGTCCAAATATCCTGCAGACTGGGCTATGGGCCCTGCTGCGGATGCTGCTCCTCCCTCCTTCGACATCCTTGGATGGCAAAAACCAAGATAAGTTGAGTTTTAACAGTTTCCCAGGACTCCATGACCTTTCCAGAGTGCCGGGACATCGCGATGGCCTGGGTAGGGTGAGTTGAAAAAGTCATCCCACTTGTGCTGTGGTGCGGAGTCCTGCAACGCGATCTCCTAGATCACCGCCATCTTAGATCCCTCCACGACATATCTGTTTTATATGTAGCTGGTAATAAGTAGCCCTGGTGGAGTACAGTACATTCTGAAATTTTGAAAAACCATTTGTAATGTGTTTGTACTAGAGAATTTAAGGAATGAATGTTTCTGACACATTTCATTGTTATAATTTGCTGGAATGTAATTTTGGAGTAATATTAAGAATTATAATTATATTCTGTTGCTTAACTCAGAACTTTTAGTGGTTATTTAATTTAATTCTGTTTATATCTTTAATTACATTTTTTTTTCAAATGATAGAGATTTCTGGTGTGTCTTTTTATATTTCAACATATAAGGTGGTGCATTTGATTTGTCCCAGTGACATAAACCAAAATTCAAATAAAAGCATTTTCTTTTCAAAACTGCAAACTAACATCCTCATTTAAATAAAGGAGATCTGATTGAATTATGTAGTAATGTCGTTCTGGACATGCGCAAAATGAGGCAGTCTTTGCAATGCCTATTCGTCATGGAAGATGTACCATAAAGCACAAAATGCATCCTCTCCAGTGCCACCAGAGTGGAGAAGATGGTGGAAGAGAGACCCTGTGGGCTACCACCAACTCTGATCTCCGCAGCCTTATTGGGCAGGCCCTGGAGAAGGTCCATGATGATGAAGTCCTCGAACATGCCTGCCTATCTCAGCATTGATTGGCCAAAGATCAAGAGATTGAGACAGAAATGGAATCAAAGCTGTGAAGTAAATCCATTGAATAAAGTGATGTATTTGCAGATTGGTGCTCTGTTGGAATTAACTGATAGTTTGATGCTGCAGTTCACAGTATAGCATTAGAATTGGAGTGACACTACACACCCACCTGGACGAGTTACTACAGATACACTGGTGTACCTGTAAATTGTGATTTTATTCTAAATGGAGAACAGTACATTGAGTACTTAATTCTCATTTTCAAGTTGCTGAATTAGACTTCTTGTTTTCTACTATACAAGAAAGGCTTTTCTGACAAATATAGCATTGACAGAAGTGAGCATTTTGATGCTGCCACCGAAGGACTCTGAAACTGTCTTTTTACAATTCTTAACGGGGAAATTATTCACCCTTTCACCATTCTGTTGTGGTGTCCTTATCATGGGTCGCACTGTGGGTATTCCCAAATATGTCCTTTTAAAATCACGAAAAGTCAAGAGTGGGAGGAAGATGAGCTGATTGAGATATGCTGAATAATACCTTTTCAATAGTTGACAGATCACACTGCTTCCCTGCATGAGGCTCAGAGGAGCTCTGTTTAAGGAAGAAATGATGCAATGAAGGAATATAGAAGGATCTCCAACTCCCCCAAGCACAAAGATAAGCAAACTGTGAAAAACTTCAGAACAAGGGTGAGAGCGAGGGAGAGAGAGAGAGGATAAGAACATTTAGGAAGTTGAATGGATGCAGTTGAAGCTCCATCTTCCTTCACCCCTGTCAACCATAAAGATATGGTGTACACTTGATCGTTACGATAGTAAGATCAATCAGAAGCATTAGCTTGGAAGGTTGTGTAATCGGAACAGATGCCACCTCAGAACTTGGAGTATTGTCCTTATAGTGGGCTCACGGCGAGTATTTGTTAATAGTCTATCCTGAGAAATGGAGACAGAAATCAGGGAAGGGAAGAGTTGTAGATAGATCATATGAAGGTGAGGAAAAGGTGGAAATTGAAAACCAAATTGAGAGCCTCCATTCGGACAGTTGAGTACCAGGAGGTTTTTAAAAAAAGAGTTTGGAGGAAGGTTACCTGAATGGGCCAGGATGAAGAATGCTCAATATAACTCTCAAAAGGGAGGCATAACCAATCCATACACTCCCCACATAACCTTTTTTAACATATTTGATGATTTTCATGGAGTTAAAGAGTTGTTGTTCAACGTGAAAACCTATTTGATCAATAGCACTGCATCCTCACAGTGCCAGGGACTCTGGTTCGATTCCAGCCTCGGGCGACTGTCTGTGTGGAGTTTGCATGTTCTTCCTGTGTCTGTGTGAGTTTCTTCCGGATGCTCCGGTTTCGTCCCACAGTCCAAAGATGTGCATGTCAAGTGAATTGGCCATGCTAAATTGCACATAGTGTTAGGTGCATTAGTCAGCAGGGAATGGGTCTCGGTGGGTTACTCTTCAGAGGGTTGGTGTGGATTTGTTGGGCCGAAGGGCCTATTTCCAGACTGTAGGGAATCTAATCTAATCTAAAATTCGAGGAGGTTGATGGAGGATGGAAACCATGAGGAATATCCAGAGATCTTCCTTTTGAATATTGTTTTAAATCTCCATCATATTCTCAAGCTAACCTCTGCAAGAGGGTTGCTGAGGGAGATGTTCTTCCTAAAACCTACTTTCTTTAATTAGATACAGTTTCCTAAACTCAACAACTCTAACCCTTCATCTCTCCAATCTTAGCACTTCTTCAGCAAAGTTCTTAATTTCACTTGCTTACATTCTCCACATCTCCACATCAGCCAACCTCCCTGAATTTTGAGCTGGGTTTGATGCTGAACTGGTTTTTATTTTTGTTGCTTGACCTCAATGCCAAACTCTATGACACATTCCTAATGAAAAGTTTATGCTCGAAACATCGACTCTCCTGCTCCTCGGATGCTGTCTGACTGGCTGTGCTTTTCCAGCACCACACGTTTTGACTCTGATCTCCAGCAGCTGCAGTCCTCACTTTCTCCAAGGTTAGTGCTATTGTTGACTGGCATACTGACCTCTACCTGATATAGGCTAATTGTCAACTCTCTGATACCTCCACTTCAACCTTGACCCCAACATCAAGCCACTGTCTTCAGGACTGTCTTTGTCTTCATCTCATCTCTGAAAACCTCCCCTCCAATTTCAAAACTTGGGAGCAATATGTTTTTACCTCCTTTTGAAGGTCCACAGAACAGGATTGTGCAGGGACATCCAGCATTTTAACCTATTCCTTCCCCATGTAGTGATTTCTTCTCAACTCTCCTCTTCTTTGCGACTCCTATCCAGTATCCCCCTTATAAGACCATAAGATAGAGAAGCAGATGTAAGCTATTTGGATCATCAAATCTATTCAATGAGATCATGGCTGATCGGAATCCTCAACTCCACTTTCCTACCTTTTTCCTATAACTATTGGTTCCTTTACTGCTGTAAAGTCTGCCTATCTCAGTGTGGGAAAAGATTTGCCAACCAACGATAGGCCCACAAAAGCAAAATTGGCCAAACTGTACCAAAACACCCAGAATTCCCAAGCAGCTCATAAGCCGAACCAGACAGCATGCGGACAAGGGAATACACTATAAGCTCCCATGAACAATGACAGAGCACCATGGCAATCTCAAAGCCCCAAGGGCAGTTTCACAACCCAGCATTACCAAAGCCATACAAAGTGCTGGTCAGAGAGAGAGGCACCAGCAAGGACATGCTCCAGAAACAGGACAATGGAAGCACCTCACCACTTCAAAGGAGACATTAACACCTATCTGTGAAGAGGAATGGAACCATCGATACTGTCAAGATATTGCATTGTGTGAAGGAACAGGACATTCATCTGATATTTGTTTTCCAATTCGCATCCTTGCAACTAGATTACTCCATTTCCAGATACAATGTAGTTTCCCCATTTCTTAGTCAGTGTCATTGTGCAGCATTACTATAAAACTAGTCTCATCCTCAGCTCTGTGAAGAGAAATCTGATCTACCTGTACAGACTGTCAGTTCTGTGTCAGCTGGTCTGTTTCTCTTCCAGCAATATTGCTTGCAATAAACTTGTTTGTCAATTTCACTTCAACTGTGTTTTGTGATCTCTAACCTATTGGGCAAATTTCTCCGACACTCAGAATTGAATATACTTAATGACCCAGCCCCTGTAGCCCTCTGGACTCTGTTATGTAAGAGAAGAAATTTCTTGTCATCTGTCTTAAATGGGCAACCACTTACTCTGAGACGATGGCCTGTGATTCTAGACTCTTCCACAAAAGGAAGTAACCTGTAAGATTCATAAATGTTCCAATAAGGTCTCCTCTCATTCTTTAAAACTCAAAGAGTATGAGACCAACATCTAAATCTGGGATCAACCTGGTGAACCTTCTCTTGACTGCCTCAGTGTTAATATATCTTAGGTAAAGGGGCTAAAACTATTCACAGTAGTCCAGGTATAGTCTAACTAGTGCCTTATACAGTTTTAACAAGACTTTTCTATTTTTAGACTCCATTTCCTTTTGAAATAAAAACCAACATTCCATTTGCCTCCCTATTACCTGTTCTACCTGTATGCTGTCTTTCTGATTTGCACTCAAGGGCTCCAAGCTCACTCTGTGGTGTAACTTCCTGCAGTCTGGTTTTCTCCAGATGTTTGACAACCCATTCAGATATTTCATATGCTCATTTACCCTGGTCTGTAGTAAAACTGCTATGGAAAATTTTTGATATCTCTAATTTTTATAAAACATATATAAATTGCTTCACTTTCAACATGTCTTATTGCAAAGTTTGCATGGGGCAAACGTTGAGCAAAAATAAACATTTGTCAAATAAATGCACGGAGGAAATCTGAAGTGAAAACTAAAAGTGCTGCAAATAATCAGCACCTGTGGAGGGAGAGACGAGTCAGTGTTTTGAGTTGAGTGGGATTCTTCTTTAAAGCTACTATTGTTAAGTTTGAATCTGGAATTGGTGATCATTGATAGTGTACTTGGACAAGGGACTGTTCATAGAAATAAAGCAAAATAGTCCAGTCTCAAGAATTTTAGTCCAAAACTGATGCTGTGCTATGTGACGTAGTATTTTCTTTTTGCCCTTTTGTATTTGCCACTTGTTTTTGTCTGTCCAGACTAATAAGGTCTGGTATTTTGCAGTTCTTTGTTTCGTGCAGCTGTGCTGAGTCATCTGTGTATATACAAAAAAAGGCCAAGGCAATGTATGATGTCAAAGTTTTTCTTTGCCAGAATTGAAAACATGATTTCTGACAAACTGATGAACAAAATAGAGCATACCAAGGTTACTTTTCTAATGTCAATGACAATGTGATGTAGAGATTACATTGTATTCCAAGTGCTTCAGTGGTGCAGAATAATTGCCCCATGGAATCTGAATGGATGACATACATTGAGGATTTGTTATTCAGCCAAGTTTCTTCTTCTTTCCTGTTTGATTTAGTTTGTAAATCTCATTAAGTTAGAGTTTAGTCACTTTGCCATTTGTTGTTTGCAGATATCGCTGTGGTGGAGATGAGTGATGCTTTTCGTCAACCTTCCTTGTTTTACCACCTTGGAGTGCGGGAGAGCTTCAGCATGGCAAATAATATTATTTTATACTGTGATACAAATTCTGACACGCTTCAGTCACTGCAGGTAACTGTTGAGTATTACCCAGCATGCCATGTTTGAGTAATAAATTGAACATTTCAGTCATATAAACATTGCATCTTCCAAAATAAACTTGTGCTCAACTTAAACATAATTCTTAGAATGCTCAGAACCAATTTCCACTGAAAAGTGAGAGGAATGCTGCCAAAACTCGGGATTGTTTTTAAAAAAAAATGGAGATCCCTCTAACTCACTGGTACATGTCCTGGGCATTAACTCTACAGTCCATTGGAAAAAAAACGATTTAGGTTTCTCTCTCTCTGGCTTTCATTCTAATATCACTTCAACTGTCTGACTGAATACCTGACACTCACTCACCATAAGGAGTCGCAAATCCTGTATGGGCAGTTTTAGTCGGGGGTGCCCTTTCCTCATGTTAAGTGGGTGTGGTGTAGTAGTATTGACACAGGGCTAGTGATCTAAGCTAATAGGGATTGGTACTAGTTAATGCCCATTTGAAGACCTAGTGCAGGACAATGGACCAAAGACTTCCTATCTGCAACGTAAACATTGTGTGATTCTGTTGACTGTGCCTGATTATAACCAACTTTTACAAATGCCATGCCACAACTGTCTTTAATAATACAATAATTTCCCAGTATCCAGCATGCATGGGGAAGAGAAGTTACTGGTTAGCTGGTTGCATGAGAAATAATAGTGGCAGCTGGGAGAACTCACTGCCACAAGATGTGTGCATTTTCAAAACGAGTGGCCAGGACTACTCAGAGATACCAGCATACTTGGCTGCAGTAGGTGATTCTGTCATTACTGATTCGGTAACCCTAGAACTAGCTTTAATAAAACATCTGATCCATTATTCCTTTCCAGTTACTCATAACAGTAAAGGCCACATTCTCCAATATCCCTTTTTCAAATCTCAGGTGCTGACTGCACAGGAGTTCTGGGAACAGGGACTTTACTGCTGTATTTTCTAACAATTTCCCTCTGATATTGAGCTAATAGATCTATAACTCCTTGCTGTTTGAGTAAAGGCAGTACAGTTATTCTTTCTAAATCTAATGGAATCGTCCTCAACTCAACAGAATTTTGGAAAATTGGAACCAGCACATCAATTCTCTCTTTCCATCACTTTCCAGAAACTATCAACCTGGACCTCCAATAGTTTGCTGAGGACCATTCCTTGATTGATTGGAACTTTCTTTAGTTCCTCCATTTACAGCTAGTATGGGGATAGAGTCATAGAGTTATACAGCACGGAAACACAGCCATCAGTCCAGCCCTTCCACACTGACCAGATATCCCAAATTGATCTCCTCTCATTTGCCACCATTTGGCCTAAATCTCTCAAAACCCTTCCTATTAGTGTACTGATCCAGAGGTGTTTCCAATGTTGCAATTGTTCCCATCTCCTCCACTTCCTCTGGCAGCTCATTCCGTATGTGCACCACACTTTGCGGGAAAACGTTGTGCCTCAGGTCCCTTTTAAATCTTTTCTTTTAAAGCTGTGCCCTCTAGTTTTGGGCTCCTTTACCTTGACTATTAGCTATTCATCCTATTCATGCCCCTCATGATTTTATAATCCTCTCTAAGATCATGCATCAGCTTCCAACACTCGAGGGGAAAAAAGCTCCAGCGTCTTCCTATAGCTCAAACCTTCCAATCCTGGCAGCATCCTTGTAGATCTTTTCTGAACTCTTTCAAGTTTAACAACAACTTCTCCATAGCAGGCAGATCAGAAGTGAGTGCAGTATTCTAAAAATGGCCGGCCAATGTCCTGTATAGCTGCAACATGACATCCCAACTCTCCATGCACTCTCCACAATAATGGCAAGCATACCAAATGCAGCCTTCACTACCCTGTTACTTGCAACTCCAGCTTCAAGGAACTATGAACCTGCACCTCTAGGTCTCTTTGTTTGGCAACACTCCTCAAAGCCGCTACTATTAACTTTAGAAGTCTTGCCCTGGTTTGCTTCACCAAAATGCAACACTTCACATTAATCTAAATTAAACACCATCTGCCACTCATTGGCCCATGGGCCCTCTGATCTAGATCCCATTATACTTTGGGGTAACCTTCACTGTTCATTACACCAGCAATTTTGGTGCCATCTGCAAATTTACTAACCTTTCACATCCGAGTCATTTATATAAATGATGAAAAGTAGTGGACCTAGCACCGATCCTTGTGGCACACCACTGGTCACATGCCTCCAGTCCGAAAAACACCCCTCCACCACCACCCTCTTGTCTTCTACCTTCAAGCCAACTTTGTATCCAATTGGCCAGCTCTCCCTGGATCCCATGTGATCTAACCTGACTAACCAGTCTACCATGCAGAACCATATTGAACCCCTCATTAAAGTCCATATAGACAATGTTTACTGCTCTGCCTTCATCAAGCTTCTTTATCATTTCTTCAAGATACTGAAACAAGTTAGTGAGACCATTTTCCACGCACAAAGTCATGTTGACTATCTCTAATCAGTCATTGTATTTCCAAATGTATGTAAATCCTGTCCTTCAGAATTTTGTCCAACAACTTACCCATCGCTGACGTAAGGTCTGTAGTTCCCTGGCTTTTCCTTTCTACCTTTCTTAAATAATGGCACCACATTAGCCACCTTTCAGTCTTCTGGTATCTCACCCATGGCTATCGATGATACCAAAATCTCAGCAAGGGGCTCAGCAATCTCTTCCCTAGCATCCCACAGAGTTCTGGAATACATCTGATCAGGTCCCAGGGATTTATCTATCATTGTGTTTTAAAACCCCCAACACCTCCTCTTCTGTAATTTGGGCACTTTTCATGATATCACTCTTTATTTCCCCAAATTCTCTAGCCATGTCCTCCTCAATATTAAATACTGATGCAAAATACTCATTTAGCATCTCCCCATCTCCTGTGGTTCCACAAATAGAAGGCCCTGTTGATCTTTAAGGAGCCCTATTCTCACCATTGTTACTCTTTTTGCCCTTATTCTTATTTGTCAATTCTCTTTGGATCTCTCCCTAACCCTATTTGCCAAAGCTATCTCATGTTTCCTTTTTGCCTTCCTGATTTCTCTCTTGAATATACTCATGCTGCCTCTGCCAGCTGTCTATACCTGGCATATGCCTCCTCCTTTTTCTTGAACAGAGCCTCTATTTCTCTAGTCATCTACCATTCCCTACACCTTCCAGCCTTGTCTTTCACACCAATCGGAACATACTGTTTCTGAACTCTTGTTATCTCATTTGTAAAGATCTCCAACTTTTAACTGTCCCTTCTTAATCAACTTCTGAAAGTTCCTGCCTAATACCGTCCCTTTCTCTTCCTATGTCGTTGTTACCAATGTGTACAATGATCTTCTGGTTACACTCCACATTCAGAATATTCCGCACCGTCTCCAAAACATCCTTGACACTGGCATCAGGGAGGCAATAAACCATTTTGATGTCTCCCTGTTGGCAGCAGAATGTCAATCGGTGCCCTTACATTTCTCCTGAGAGGCCATCACACCTGGCATTATCCAAAATAACATAATTGTTTGAGATGGCGATAGCCACAGGACACTCTGGCAATACCTGTCTACCTCTCCTACTTTTCCTCAAGGTAACCCATCTACCTGACTGTATCTGTGGTTTTTCTGCCTTCCTAAAAACAGCCATCCATCACACCTCCTGGTTCCTGTAAATTCCTCATTGCTTCTAACTGCTGCTGAAACCGATCCATGCAATCAAATAGGATTCGCATCCAAACACTTCCTGCAGACGTAATTTCCAGGAACATTGAAATTCTCCCTAATCTCCCACATCCAACAGGAAGAGTACATCACTCTACCAAAAGCCGCTTCTGCACCTTAAACAATCTACAGTCCTAGAATATACCCAAAAAAACACAACACACTTGCTCAAAATTGAGCAATAATATAGTCTTACTGCTCAGAAACACTGCTCTAGGGTAACCTAATACCTATCTTTTGTATTAAAACTTTAGTAAAGGGGCGGACCTCAGTAAAACATTTTTAAAATTATCTCACTGTTATAGATTGACCTGAAAAAATCAGATGAAGATGTTGTTATTTGTTTCCGCCATGGTGAGGATTAATGCAAAAACCTTTTCGGATTATCTGTCATACCCTGATTATTCCATTGTAAATTTGGAGACTCACTTTCTACAGCACCAATGCTTACTTTGTTCCTTTTGTTTGTTTTGAAATTTGTGTAGATACCTTTGCTACCTACAAGTATACATCTTGCTCCTTTTCCATTTTGTTAACTTTTTCAAAACCTTTTCATGTTTCATCTGATCTTCTGACCTGCCACCCATCTTTCTACAATTATTATATGCTTTTTCTTTAAACTTGACACACTCATTTCAATTAACCATGGATGGTGGGTCGGACTCTTGGAATTTTTCTTTCTTGATGAAATATCTATGTCCAGTGCATACAAAAGTATTCTGTATAAATCCCATCACTGTATCATTCTTGACTTGCCCCTTAGCCTTATTTGCCAGTTCGTATTTGTTAGCTGTTTCCATGCTGTCTCATCTAAGTTTAAAGTACCAGCCTTGAACCAACTTTTCTCTCCCTCAAACTGAATATAACATTCAATCAGATTATGGATGCTGAAATGTTGGGGCGCCTTCACTTTGAGATCATTAATTATTTCGATCTGATTGCTTCGTAGCAGATCTGGTGTAGCTTGCTCCCAGGTCAGCTCACCGCTATTTTACGAAACTATTGAGAAAACATTCTGCTGTTCTAGCCTACATTTGCCCATTTGAGTTTTCTAATCTGTATGTAGACTCAAATCCCCCATAATAATCCCCAGACATTTCTGACAAGCACCGTATATTTCTTTCTTTTATTCTGCAAACTACCATGTGGTTACTGTTAGGGATCCTCCAAGTGATCTCTTATTTTTATAATTTGTCATTTCTACCCAGACCGTTTCCTGAACTACTGTCGTTTCTTTCTGTTCTGCTAATACCATCTTTTAGTACTTCCACCTTTCCATAGCTTCGTGTACTTCCTAAATTGTGCACCTTTTTAAAATTCAGGCCCCAATCCATGAAATAGTGTAGTCATGATTCTGATTGGCTGTCAGGTCATATTCATGTATTTCTATTTGTGCTATACAGTCCATCTGCTTTGTTTCAAACACTATGTGCATTCCGATATAGAGCCTTCAGTTTTGACTCTTATTTTTCTAGCTTCTCACCTGAGAGTTTCATCCTTAGATTTGTAATTTCTGTCCCTTCCAGTCATAGTTCATCATTTCACATTACCCTTCTCTCTTGCACTTATTTAGCCTGATTTCTCAATAAACTTTTTTTCCAACATACTTTTCTGCGTCGATTTGTTTGCAGGTCACCTAATTTTCTCTTTATCTTTTTTTTGGTTCTCCCTTGTTCTTCTCAGACATTCCACACTTGTCAGGAAATTATTCCTGTGACATGTTCCTACCTGTCACCGATGAGAATTTTCTTATCTCTGCCCTAACATGCTATGGGCTTTTCTGCATCTGTGTGCTGGATTTTTATTGAGTAAAATGCGGTCTTGGGAGAGCTTAATTTTGAGCTATCCAAAGAGTGGTCCATATTTTAAGTCACTTAAAAGCTAAATGACCTTTTATTGATGCTAGATGTTTTAAAGGTAATGAGGAGCTAGACTGCTTCAGATCTTTATTAAATACTGTTAAAAGTATTTTTTTTCTGAATCTCCTACTTGTATTATATCAGTAATGCAGATTGCCGTTTATGTTCATTGGGTAGTGTTATTGTAAGTGGCCTCGAATTGCCTGCTTATATTAGTAGCACATATTTTCTGGGGCCAGAGTATATTCTGAGAAATGTATTGCTGGAAAAGTGCAGCAGGTCAGGCAGCATCAAAGGAGCAGGAGAATTGACGTTTCGGCATAAGCCCTTCTTCAGGAATGAGGAGGGTGTGCCAAGCAGGCTAAGATAAAAGGTAGGGAGGAGGGACCTGGGAGAGGGGTGTTGGGAATGCGATAGGTGGAAGGATGTTAAGGTGAGGGTGATAGGACGGAGAGGGGGTGGGGGTGGAGAGGTCAGGAAGAAGATTGCAGGTCCAGAAATCGGTGCTGAGTCAGAGGGTTGGGACTGAGAAAAGGTGGGGGGAGGGGAAATTAGGAAGCTGGAGAAATCTGCATTCATCCCTTGTGGTTGGAGGGTTCCTAGGCGGAAGATGAGGCGCTCTTCCTCCAGGCGTCATGTTGCCATGGTCTGGCGATGGAGGAGGCCAAGGATCTGCATGTCCTTGGTGGAGTGGGAGGGGGAGTTAAAGTGTTCAGCCATAGGGCGGTTGGGTTGATTGGTGTGGGTGTCCCAGAGGTGTTCTCTGAAACAATCCGCAAGAAGGCGGCCTGTCTCCCCAGTGTATAGGAGGCCACATCGGGTGCAGCGGATGCAGTAAATGATGTGTGTGGAGGTGCAGGTGAACTTGTGACGGATGTGGAAGGATCCCTTGGGGCCTTGGAGGGAAGTGAGGTTGTGAGGTGTGAGTGCAAGTTTTGCATTTCTTGCGGTTGCAGGGGAAGGTGCTGGGAGTGGAGGTGGGGTCTGTTAGGAGGTGGCGGAAATGATGAAGGATGATACAATGTATCTGGAGGTTGGTGGGATGGTAGGTGAGGACCAGTGGGGTTCTGTCCTGGTGGCGATTGGAGGGGTGGGGTTCAAGGGCGGAGGTGCGGGAAGTGGAGGAGATGCGGTGGATAGCATCGTCAACAAGGTTGGGTTGGTGGGGGGGTGTGGACCTGACGAGGGAGTCGTGGAGGGAGTGGTCTTTTCGGAATGCTGATAGGGGAGGGGAGGGAAATATATCCCTGGTGGTGGGGTCTGTCAACCACGTCTGAGGGGAAATTGCAATCTTTGAAGAAGGAGGCCATCTGGGTTGTTGACGATGCTATCCACCGCATCTCCTCCACTTCCCGCACCTCCGCCCTTGAACCCCACCCCTTCAATCACCACCAGGACAGAACCCCACTGGTCCTCACCTACCAACCCACCAACCTCCATGTACAGCGTATCATCCGCCGTCATTTCCGCCACCTCCAAACGGACCCCATCACCAGGGATATATTTCCCTCCCCTCCCCTATCAGTGTTCCGAAAAGACCACTCCCTCCGTGACTCCCTTGTCAGGTCCACACCCCCCACCAACCCAACCTCCACTCCTGGCAGCTTCCCCTGCAACCGTAAGAAATGCAAAACTTGCGCCCACACCACCCCCCTTACTTCCCTCCAAGGCCCCAAGGGATCCATCCATATCCGCCACAAATTCACCTGCACCTCCACACACATCAATTACTGCATCCACTGCACCTGATATGGCCTCCTCTACATTGGGTGATAGGCCGCCTACTTGCGGAATGTTTCAGAGAACACCTCTGGGACACCCGCACCAACCAACCCAAACGCCCCGTGGCTGAACACTTTAACTCTCCCTCCTTGCAAGTCCTTGGCCTCCTCCATCGCCAGACCATGGCAACACGACGGCTGGAGGAAGAGCGCCTCATCTTCCGCCTAGGAACCCTCCAACCACTAGGGATGAATGCAGATTTCTCCAGCTTCCTCATTTCCCCATCCCCCACCTTATCTCAGTCCCAACCCTCTGACTCAGCACCGCCTTCCTGACCTGCAATCTTCTTCCCGACCTCCGCCCCCACTCCCCCTGCGGCCTATCACCCTCACCTTAACCTCCTTCCACCTATCGTATTCCCAGCGCCCCTCCCCCAAGTCCCTCCTCCCTACCTTTTATCTTAGCCTGCTTGGCGCACTCTCCTCATTCCTGAAGAAGTGCTTATACCCGAAACGTCAATTCTCCTGCTCCTTGGATGCTGCCTGACCTGCTGCACTTTTCCAGCAACACATTTTTCAGCTCTGATCTCCAGCATCTGCAGTCCGCACTTTTTCCAGAGTATATTCTCCAAAGGTTAAAAAGACTGTAAAAAGTTTGTAAAGGGAAAAATAGAATTTTGAGTGTACACTGTATATCAAGACTGATTCCGAAATGCTAAACAGGCCACTTAGTTACTGTACTGATTTGGTTTTTTTGTGTATTGCCAGCTTTTTCTTTTTTTTTCCCTTACAATGCATCAAATAGGATTTGGAGACAGAGCAATAAAGTGTTCTGCCAGTTGCCTGCTTGCTTTACTTAGCTTTGTCAGAAGAGTTGCAAAAACCATTGAGGAATGATGTAAATTAAATTCTAGTGCACAAGTGGGAGAACCCATGTTGAAATTCCCTGCCAATGTGACGTACCTTAACAAATAGCATGAATGTGCAATTGTGCAACAGTCTGGTACTGTTTCATTCCTTGGCTGCTGCTCCACCTCTCTTTCCCAAAGCACAGGCTGAATCCGATCCATTACAACCTTTGTGTTGTCGCTGTACAGGGTGCTGATGAGGCCCCACCTGGAGTACTGTTTCTTGGTCTCCTTACTTGAGAAAGGATGTACTAGCACGCGAGGAGGTGCAAAGGAGGTTCAGTAGATTGATTCCAGAGTTGAGAGGGTTGGCTTAGGAGGACAGATTGAGTAGACTGGAATTATACTCATTGGAATTTCGAACATTGATATCGAATATATAAAATCCCTACTGTGTGTAAACAGGCCCTTCGACCCAAGTCCACACCAACCCTCTGAAGAGTAACCCACCCAGATCTATTCCCCTAAATTTACCCCAGACTAATACACCTAACCCATACATTCCTGAACACTATGGGCAATTTAGCACGACCAATTCATTTAAGCTGCACATCTTTGGACTATGGGAGGAAACCGGAGCACCCGGAGGAAACCCACGCAGACGCAGGGAGAATGTGCAAACTCCACCCAGAGGAGTCGTCCGAGGCAGGAATCTAACTGTGAGGCAACAGTGCTAACCACTGAGCCACCGTGGCATCCTGAGAGGAACCTTATAGACACATTTAAGTTATGAAGGGAATATGGTAGAAAAGACAGAAGCAGGAGATTGTTTCCATTGGTTGATGAAACTAGAACTAGTGCGTATATCCTGAAAATAAGGGGGAGCAGATTTAGGACTGAGCTCAGGAGGAACTACTTCTCCCAAAGGATTGTGAATCAGTGGAATTCCCTGCTGAATGAAGCAATTGAGGCTATCTCATTGAATGTTATTAGGAAGAAGGTAGATTTCTAACAGAAAATGAATTAAGGGTTATGGTGAGTGAGCAAATGAGGTAAGTGGAGCTGGGTCCACAAAAGATCAGCCATGATCTTATTGAATGGCGGAGCAAAAACAAGAGGCCAGATGGCCTACTCCTGCTCCTATTTCTTATGTTCGATATTTACAACATTGTATTTGAACCTGAGCCAAGCTTCTGACTCCTTGGTTGTCAAGCCAGGCCACCTGCTTTCACACCCTTAGCGTTGCATGTCTCTGCTGAAAAATGTGTTGCTGGAAAAGCGCAGCAGGTCAGGCAGCATCTAAGGAGCAGGAGAATTGACGTTTCGGGCATAAGCCCTTCTTCAGGAAGGGCATGTCTCTGCCCCTGCTTTGCTCACCTACTGAAGTGCTCACTTGTGCCATTGTCACCTGTAAACTTGACGTATTTTAGAGCTGCGACAGCCTGACCTCCTGTGCTACAGCCTTTGCAAACAAGCATTCATTCAGAATCCTGCTGCCTCCAACCTAATTTGGATTCAAGATGCTACTCATCCATCACCGTCACTTGTTGACTTACCTGTACTCTAGTCTGACAACACTACATTTAAAAAAAAACTTCCATCCTTGTTTGCAAATCTCTCCATAACCTTAGACCTTCGTATCTCTATAACGTCTTCCAGCCCTTCAGGGTTTCTGCCCTCATGTGCGACCCCAGTTTTCATCCTCCTATTGTTGTTGGCATACCTTCAACTGGCCAAGTAAGCTATGGAACACACTTCCTGGGTTTCTCTGCATCCTTACTCACTTCCTCTTAAGACACAGCTAACTATCTACTTCACTGAGTGAGGTTTCAGTCACCTGTCCTAACATCTTGCGTGACTCTGTGTGAAGTTCTCTTTGATAATGCTCCTGTGAATCACCTTTGTTAAAGTTGCTGTGTTGTGTCCACCTTGGACCTAACTGGGGAACTTAAATTGTCTCAAATGTGCCTCAGCAAACTGGAAACTGGTTAGAGAAGTGCAAAAGTGCAGTCTGGAGACTGCTCCATAGAAAGGATGTAATTGCACTGGAAGGGATTCACCAGAATGTTCCCTGGAATGAAGCTCTTCAGCTGTGATGAGAGATTGGATAAGCTTGGGTTGTTTTCTTTGGAATAGAGAGGTGGGGGGGGTGGCGGCAATGAAATTCCTAGGAATGCTCAGCAGGTCTGGCAGCATATCAGAGTTAATATTCTGGAATGAGTAATAACTCGTTGCCTCAGAACTCTGAATCCAGTTCTTAGGAAGGTTCACTTGACCTAAAATATTAATTTTGATTTCTCTTCACAGATGCTGCCAGACCTACTAAGCTTTTCCAGCAACTTCTGTTTTCATTTCTGATTTTACAGCATCTGTAGTTATTTTAGTTTTTATTAAGATTGGGTTAGGATTTTTAGAGGCATGGACATGGTGAAAAGCAAGATGTTTTTCCCCTTAGCGTCAACAACCAGAGGGCATGCTTTCAAGGCAGGAGGTTTAGAGGGGACTTGAGGAAATTTCTTTTGACCCAGAGGGTAGTGGGCATCTGCAATGCACTGCCTTTCTGGGACAGGCAATACTTAAGGCAGGTGACGTAAAAAAAAATTAATGGATACTTGAAAAGTCATAAGCTATGGCCAGGTGCTAGAAAAATAGGGTTGATGCATATTTAATATAGTTTTGCCGATACAGATTCAATATTGTTCTGTGCTGTTTTGATTGGATGATATGCTGTTGTATTCTAAGAGGTACAGGTCAACTGTTCTGGACCAGTTTTCATTGTCTTAATGATCAGATCAGTTTATGAAGCATGGTTCTCCCACTTCAGTGACACAAAAATCTTAACTGTCAAAAAAGAAAGATAACTACATTAGCAAACACTGTGGCAGATCTTTCATATACTACTGATTTAAAGACAAGTTTTAACAACTATCAATATGTAAGATACTACTTTCATTAGTATCCCAGTTCTTGGTTTCTGCAGAAAACTTGACAGTAAGGGTGAACCGAGCAATCTGTATGGTGCAAATCATTTTCTAGCAGTGCATAGCCAAAGAGAAAAATAGCAAAATTATGCCACTTTCTCGATAATATCAGAAAGTTTCAATATCTGTTTGCAGTTCATTTCCTTATTCTTGATTTTTATCCACTTCATTTCTGTAAATAAATTATGCTATGCTTGTGGACCCAACAAAATGCATCAGTCCAAGCATTGAAGTTGATTCTGACTGCATCAGTGTGGTGATACATGAATTCCCGCACTAGCTGTTCAGAAGCTGTTCTAGATGCAATTGCTATGGCGGAACACTTTCTTTTGTGCTGAGTGCGTACCTCAGTAATCCGATTGGATTTACACATGGGATTCTTAAGTGAATCTGAGGCCGTTTGAACATAGGCCCAAGGAAACAAAAACATGTGTTTGTAGCTTTTTGTAAACGTTATTGCTATATTTTTTCTCTAATAATGAGCTATATAAGTATGGTAGAGCAATCCACTTATTCTTCTAGAGCAATAACAATAAAAACAGCAACTTTGATTTATGAAGCATCTTTAATATAATGAAACATTCCAAGGTGCTTCACTGGAATGTTTCAAAACAAAATTGGATGCTGACCTATATAACAGCAGACGATCAAAAGCTTGATCAAAGAATTTCAAAGGATTTTAAGGGCATCTTGAAGAAAGAAAGAAAGAAGTAGTGGGATGGGAAGATTTGGGGATGGAATTCCATAGATGAGCTAAAACAGTCACAGTACAACTGCTAACAATTGAGCTGTTTCAGAGGCCAGATTTGGATGCATGTAGTTATCAGAAGGCTGGAGGAGATTACAACCCTGGGAGAGGTACGACCATGAAGGGATTTAGAAATGAGAATGTAATTTTTAAAGAAAATTGAGGGGTAACTTATCAAGGAACCAATATTGCTCTCTGTAAATTTGGGTGATGGATGATTGGACCTTGATGTGTAAATCAGGACACAGCAAGTTTTGAATGACTTCCTGTTTGCACAAAATAGAATGTGGGAGGCTGCACGGGAGTGAATTGGAATAGTTTATTCCATTGGTAATAAAGGATGATTAAAAATGGGCTGAAAGAGGGATAGAGTTGGGTGATGTTACGGAGCTAGAAATAGATGGGATCAGTGATGGTTGCAAACAGTCTGATTCAGTCAAAAGCAGTTGCTAGGAACAGCAATGGAGTTAGTTGCTGGGGAATGGAGAAATTTAATGTTTTCTAAATGGCTAGTATATTAATCAACTATACCTGCACAAAGTAGTCAAAATAATGTGGTTTAAAGCAAGAAGCAGAATTTGTATTGTTTCCTTGGGAAGTCTTGAAGTATTTCAGAAGTAGTTGATTACTTTGAAAGTGCTGCCACAGAAATTGCAAGAGCTTCCTGGTTCACTGTAAACCATTCAAAGAACCAGGTGAGTAAGGCCTCAAAAGTAATATTTCACCTAACAGATGGCACCCAGTTAAACTTTCTTGGAGTCAGGGTTTTCATTCCAAAGTTTCTAATTCAGAGTGACTGTGTCAACCTGACAGAATTTTTCATTACACTTGGAGGAAAATATAAAATATGAAATGTTCAGCAGCATTGCATAGATTCAAACCTGATTAAAAATCTTCAGCAGGCCAAGATTGCTTTGCATCCCATCTCTTAAATTAATTAGAGTAATGACACTGTATTATGATATTGTGTAATACAAAATTATGTTCCTTTGCAGTGTCTGTTGGCCAGTATATATTATTATCACTGTTAAGTAAAGAAATATGTTAAAGCTGTGCATGAATATTATTGGCTGATTTTTCTTTGTCTCTTTGCAGGAAATTATTTGTCAAAAGAAAAATGTAAGTACAACTTTTGCTTTGCTTGACAACTATTTGATGCTGCATCTTCTACCACTTAATAAGATTTTGAGGTGATTTCCACATATTTGTAATGGAATTTGTAGTTTGGTGCATTTATCTTTCCATTTAAAGTTATTGTTTTACTTGCAAAGTGTTGCTATCGAACTGCTGGAAAATAAAACTTAGGACTGGAATGAGAAACTGGGTGAGGTGACCAACCCAAAACAGCTTGTTTTACACTATTGTTAAAAGTTAAATTTATCATGACGAGAAAAAATTTTTTTATGAGCTAATGAACACAACTCTGAATTAAAAGTAATTGTGGTTAACTTTTGTCTTTGCTGCCTGAACATTAAGCAGAATCTGGGTTGAGTGTAGAACAGAAATTCTGGCAGAGAAGATTGTATACCAGTAACTAAATCAAGGTGATTTTCTAGTACAGAACCAGAGAATGCTGAAGAAACATCAGATTGTGCAACACCTTTTGAGAATGAAACAGTCAATTTTTGATTAGACCTTGAGACTGAGTTTTTATTCTTTATCAAAATAAATGGAAGTGGGAACACGTGTGTTCCGCTACCAACCTGTAACGTTCACATCAGACCTTAACATCTTTGCCTACATCCAGATGATCATTATGATGTGGAACTTGCCACTATACGGACTAGTTGAGGTGAATTGTTATAGATACATTTAAAGAGGAGCTAGGGAAATATATGAAGAAGTTAGACTGATGGATTGGAGGAAGCTCAAGGAGAGCATAAACACTACCATACACTATTTGGATTGAATGGCCTGTTTTTATGCTGTGTAGATTTATGAATGTAGACGGGCTTCTGACTTGTTGGATATTTTTAAAGGGGAGTATGAGACCTGAACAATTAGATTTATGAATAGAAACTAACCAGTTAGAAAAGAGTCCTGTATTTAAACTGCAGCTTCTGTAAATCGACAATTCTATGTCAGGCTTTCAAATCCAAGGCAAAGTTTCCTCCTTCATCCGTTAGCACATTTGATTATGAAGCATGGAACTAACATAGAGCTACTTGGTAATTTTATCTTTTTCCCATTTTGCTTAGTTTAAAGGAAAGAGCATTTTACAAAGTTTTCCACATCATAGTAGTTACTAAACATAAATACTTAATCAATTGTAAAGCATTTTGGCGCAACTATAAAGACAGCATTTTCCTCAGGGTCTGGTCAGTGAACAGGCTAGAAAGGCTTGTTTATGGTTTCCCCATTATATCCACATTTGTGTGGTTAGACTCTGAGTAAATGTGTATTGGTCTGTATGGATCTCTCCCGTCCAGTGTTTTGTTTACATGGACAACATGGAATGCAGTTGTTCAAGAAGGAGGTCACCTTTGCAGAGAAATTGGCTACAAACGCGTTACGAATGCTTGCTTGCACACTCACATCAGAACAACTATTACTTGTATCATTTGCTTCATAATCCATTATTGGGTGGGATATGATGTAATGCCGAAACTCTGCCCTGTGTTTGAATGAGCAGAGACGATATCTTATGGTTTCTAACAAATCAGGGCCTTTCCTAGTCCATTGCGTTATTGTAAATCACCTTTCCTTCAATAGCAACATGTAACTTTTGCTATTGCAGGATTCCTTTCCTTCTCTCACTGCTCCTTGCTGCAATGAAAAGCCTCTGTATTGAAAACACCAGTGTATTTCAATCTTGAATCTTTTAGCTACACACACCCACCTCGCCAACATGTCAATCTATATAATGGCCTTGGCCTGAAAATAATTATTTTGATTATTGTGAGGAAAGATAAACTTGTAAGGAATACAACTTAAGCCAATTCTTTCGACAAGATTGCTTTGCTTTTATTTCCAATAATGTGAAAACCTATCAATATTCTTACAAGTACAATGATCTAAAATTTTGACAAAAGAAGGCCAGAAAACTCTAGTTTCAATGGGACTGCTCGAATGGATTATGTTACCAGTGGGACTGTACAGAGGTACAATATAACTGTGGTCCTTAAGCTCCTTAAGGAAGTTTAGTTTCGTCAGTGGCATTTATTAATGTCCATAGGTCTCATTCAGTATGTTCAAATCTCATTTGATTTCACAAATACAACAAGTATATTTTCTGCTTTTTTCTTGCAATCCTTATCATTAATACTTTCATTAATTTTATTGATATAATTTGAAAATATTGCTAAATTCTTATGTACCTCACTGATTGTAAATCAAACTTAGCTAAGGTAACAATGACCTTGCATTGTTCTCCAATGTCTAGTTACATCATGGGTGGTCTAATTTGCATGATTTTCACCCAACAAAACAGTACTTCAACCATATAAAATGAACTAGCAGCCTGCTTTGCATGAATGGCATACACTAATTTCACTCAATGTTTTTGTTTTGCTATCTCTGCTGTCTGTCAAAATATGGTCACGTATTTTGACCGTGAGCTTGCGAGTGATTAACTTGAGTTGTCCTGCCGACCAATATGATCACATTTTTATGCTTAATACAGATATAAAGGGACAGTCTTCAATTTATTTAACTCCTCCCATCTCCATGAAATAGTTGCTGCTCAAATTTGGAACTTTTTGTTTTGCTGATCCAACCAGATCAGGAAAATGTAGCATTTCAATCAGAATCCTGCTTTCATGGTAAATCACAGTGGCTATTTGGAAAATATTAAAAACTTGCAACATATCCATGTTATTTGGACTTGACTGAACTAAAGTCTTGTCCAGAACAGGAGATACCAAAATGTAGATTTGTTTTTTATATGCCTGGGTGTACAAGCTTCTCCAAGATAAATCTGCAAATAGAAATCTAAATTTAAAAGATGGCAAATGCTGGTAACACTGTCAGTGTATTTGGGAATGTGACAAGTTGCGAAAAAATTATATGTATAAATGCAATCATTCTCTTTAAGATAAAGAGTAGCACAAGGATAACAGCATGTTGCTCTATTGAGGACTTCCTGTTTGCTATTTGACTTAGCTGATCATATAAGAATAAGACTCTACTTAAAGGTCATGTACAGAATAAGGAAATTGAGGTAACATCTTTATCTTTTGAAAGATCACCCTCTAAGATTTAATGAAATTAGGTTTTGCCACGGTGAACAATATTACATGAAATTTTCTGCAGCACTTTTGACTATTTTTGTACTTCACAACTTTATTTAGTTTTGTTTAAAGTAATTTATGGAGCTGTCTTATTGATCACAGCTGAATATTATATCTAGTTGATAGTGGCCATTCTTCTAGATTGGTTAATCAGCCCAAGCATACTTCAGTAAATATAGATTCCTCTGTTAAAAAATAGCATGAATAGCACTTTTTTTTAATGTAGTCTTCATCTTAAAAATTGCAATTATGCTTCCCAGAAATATTGTGCAGTAATTCTGTGTGCAGACCTGCCTCTCAGACTCAGTTCATAGGAGTCATTTCAATCCTGACTATACAGATCCACAAATTAGGTTTTGTTCATTTGTTGCTTATGGGAAATATCTCAAATCACATTTTTGGTGATTTTGGCTCTTAGACGTGTGGAATCAATCGACCCTTTTTCTGAAAAGGGTGATTGTGAATTGCTACCCAATATAAAGAATGTATTTTTTTTTCAAAATATCCTCTCATCCCAGTCCAGAGAGAATCCAATGTCTGCATTAATTAAATCAATGCACAATGAGATTGCACTTTAAAATGATGTCACTCTTATGGGCTAACTCTCAAACAACTAATTGGCTTCTTTGGCTTCTTCCTGCTACTACTTGATGCTTGTCTACATTCCAGTAAAACATTCAGCCTAGCAAACTTATGAAGATTCCTTAAGTATTTCTGTTTAACACAGCGGTAGATTGGTTGGTTGATTATTTGTGAGAACACTTAGCCAGTACTCCCTGCAATCTCTGATAAAGTTGTCTTGGAGGATGCCACCTGCAGTGGTGTTTTGTCCTGGTGTCATTCATAATCTATTGGTTCATTTGAATAAATGGTACTCACTCTTCCCTGCATTTAACCCCTGTGAAATTCAGTATTGGACCTTCCATTGAGAAACGATGTAAAGACAGATAAGATTTCAAAGTTACCTTTGCACTGTTTGGACATAAACAAATGGTGAGGGGAAGAATAAGTAAATTGGCCATCAGAAAGTTTCTGGTTAAAAATCACACAGCACCAGGTTATAGTCCAACAGGCTTAATTGGAAGCACTATAACCTGGTGTTGTGTGATTTTTAACTTTGTACACCCCAGTCCAACAGCAGCATCTCCAAATCAGAACGTTTCTGGCATTGTACAACTATACTTTTTATTACAGGCATCCTGTGGAAACTACACCTTTATACCATATATGGTGACTCCACACAACAAGGTATACTGTTGTGAGAGCAGCTACATGAAGGGATTGAGTGAGCTAATGCAGCCAAATTTTGAGTTGCTGCTTGGACCAATCTGCATGCCATTAGTGGATCGCTTTGTTCAGTTACTGAAGGTTGCACACATCAGTTGCTGGTAGGTGTACCTTTACATACATATTTCATCGCGTCTCTAAATTAATCAAGAAATTTGTCAAAGAAAGCCTCTCTATATTGCTCATTTATAAAATACTCTATAAATGCTAGTTGAGGTATTTGTAATATGCATTCATCTACTCAAAAGTATTCCTCAGCAAATGTTCAGGAGGTGGTGATAGTTACAGATGTTATTCTTTGTGCCTTTTTTGGTGTTCATGATTTTTTAAAAAAAATTCCTTCATGGGATGTGGATGTCACTGGTACGGCCAGCATTTATTGCCCACCCATCATTGCCCTTGACTGGCTTGTTGCTGCTTCCATTTTGGAGGGAAGTCAAAGGTCGACTTCATTGCTGTGGTTCTGGAGTGACATGTAGATCTGACCTGCTAAAGATGACCGATTACCTTCCCAATAAGACATTTGTGAGTCAGCTGGGTTTTTATGATGTTTATAAATTGTTTTGTGATGCAGATTATAAATTGAAATCCAATTCCACCAACTGTTGTGGTGGGGTTTGAATCTGTGTCCCCAACACGTTAATTGGGTCAATGATTTTACCTTTAAGCCAGCTTCTCCCCGTGTAATCGATTTAGTTGGAATGGTGCAGATTTTTATCCTGAGCTATGCATTCTGATCGAATAGTTAATATTCAACTTGGTTGAGTAGCGTAGCTACCCATCCAAAGCTTTCATATTCCTTTGGAAAGAATGCAGATTAGTGATAACCATGCTGTGCCGACTGGAGTTTTATCTTCAGTTTCAACAGGAAATCTGGCCTTGATTCAGCACAATTGGGGATCAGGAAGTGAAAAGCCTCTGGCAGATAGATTTTGTGTTTATCTTTTGGGACAGCAGGAGGCAGAGAAGTACATCCTCTTATCCCAAGAGGAAATTTGGATTCCACTGCGAGATCTTCACGGAATCCCTCCTCAAAGCTTACCTGCCGTCTGGTGAATTTTGTTTCTGTTGAGATGACATTGGCTGCTTCCCACCCACATCCTGTTTGTTCTGGGTGGGAAACAAACCTGATTTGAGGCTCAGAAGTTGAGATAGCTTCGTCTGTTTTCTGAAATAATCAAAAAAGTGAGTTGTTGAGTTCACTGGCAACCACTCACCCACCCACAGACAACCTGCCTGAAGTTTAAATTGTATCTTTTTTAATCAAGGCCTACACACTTGTTTTCTACTGGTTAAAATGTGGAATGTGTCAAATTTGTGACAATGAATAGTGCTGTATTGCTTTCAGATTGTACATGCTCTGAAAATCAGAAATTGAGGTAATTAGAAAGAAAATGAAATGTTAGCTCTGCAGTTCAAGTCGCAGAAGTTAATGCTGAGAAACCAAAATATAAAAAAAGTTGTTTTGCTGCATTCTATAAAGCATTATAGAGTGGCAAATCTGAATTGAATTCTAGTCTGATTCTCCTACTTGTACCTTCCCTTGATGGCACAGTGCCATTCTCTGGGTGCTGCTTTGAACAAATGAAGACTGCTTTGCTGATTCGAAGAAAGAAAATTAACATGAACTCTCTGGTGATTAGCTGCTTATCTTCCCTATTGGAGTCCAGAGTACACTGCAGTTGGTGAATATCGACTCTGCGTGCTCCTCTTTAGTGCAATGGTCTTACTAATTTTCTTTCAGATTTTAAACAATAGTGATTTTATTGTTGAGCAGTTTTAAAAATTGCTTTTGTTTCTCTCCCCCTTCCAGACTATTTGACCAACTTTAAAATACATGAAACTACGAATGCCTTTCATGAATTATTTCTTCTCAAACCTATTGTTTGAAAAGTTGTATCTGTAGCCTCTTGAATGTAGAGTAGAATAAAATTTCAGCTCTACAGCACTTCAGACAATGACTGGCTTTTCAAATGCTCTGATCTTTGTTGAGGAAGTGAACGAACTTCATTGGTTGTGAAGTGCTTAAGGTTATAAGACTGGTTTCTAATTGCAATTCCTTTATGAATAATTATCCAGAAATATTCCATGGTGACTTGTTCACTGTAATGCACCATTGTATTGTCATTGCATATGTGAGCAAATTATGCAGTTTTGATTAGCCAGCCAGTCATTAATGATTAACTTATCCTGGATTTACAACACTGGTTCATGTTGAATGCTAGGGGATGCTGTCATTACTCAGTGCAAAATGTACTGAATATATTTGGTTCGCGTGCTGGTGTTCTGTTGAATTTGCTGATCTTATCTGGGTAGTGATCATGCACTTAGGTTTTGTCAAGTATTTGAAGAAGAGGAAAAAGAATCAGCCAGATTCCACATTTCTGACCCTTCTCCAGCGATTCCGTCATGATTATGCCTGTGTGTGGACATTTGATGAGCTCAGGGTTGGGCTCAGCTGTGATGGCTCCCATGTCTGAATAGCTAGCTGTGATTGTCTCTTAAAACTTGTGTGTGCGTGTGCGTGTGTGTGTGTGTGTGTGTGTGTGGTGGGGGGGGGGGGGGGAGGGAGAGGGAGAAGGAGAGAGTTGGTAGTGGTGGTGGGGGCTAGGTGCAAGGGCTCAGTGCTTGTGCCAGAAACTGAGTAGTGAGGACTAAATGTGTAATAAGGATTAATGCCCCACTATTTCTTTAATATCTTCAGGAGAATTGGAGAAAAACCAATAGGGAAATAGAGGAATTTCACATCTCTTTACAAAGAATATGGGGAAACAACCAGGCTAAATCTTTCTTTTTAGCTAAGATGAATAGCTCATGTTATTATGATATTATGATTTAATTAGCAGCCTCTCTTTGGAGTTAGAAACGTTGTGTTAATTAGAATATTGTCTTGTCATCTCTACTTTTCCTATTAACTTGTTCCTTTCTCTAATATTTCTGAGTCCTTCTCTGCTGTATGTTACAGGATTTTTCATTAAAGAAAACTTTATTTAAAAGCAAAATGCTACTCTTTATCATTAGAAACAGACAATAATAGCAAGGCAACTGTAAAATACAGTGTTTCTATTAAATCTCAATTCTGTGTTAGTTATATATTGTCGTTTTTGCTTCTGTGTGTATGAGTAGTGAGTTCTTTACTCTTCAGGCTACTAGAGAACTGATTGAGAACTTTAGGGTGTAGGTTTGCTCGCTGAGCTGTAGGTTTGATATCCAGACGTTTCATTACCTGGCTAGGTAACATCATCAGTGGCGACCTCCAAGTGAAGCGAAGCTGTTGTCTCCTGCTTTCTATTTATATGTTTGTCCTGGATGGGGTTCCTGGGGTTTGTGGTGATGTCATTTCCTGTTCATTTTCTGCGGGGTTGATAGATGGTATCTAGATCTATGTGTTTGTTTATGGCATTGTGGTTGGAGTGCCAGGCCTCTAGGAGTTCTCTGGCATGTCTTTGCTCAACCTGTCCCAGGAGAGATGTGTTGTCCCAGTTGAAATGGTGTTTTCTTTCCACCGTATGTAGGGCTATGAGGGAGAGAGGGTCGTGTCTTTTTGTGGCTAGCTGGTGTTCGTGTATCCTGGTGGCTAACTTTCTTCCTGCTTGTACCTCCCTTTGATGGCACTCCAGCCACAACGCCATAAACAAACACATAGATCTAGATACCATCTATAAACCCCTCAGAAAATGAACAGGAAATGACATCACCACAAACCCCAGGAACCCCATCCAGGACAAACATACAAATAGAAAGCAGGAAACAACAGCTTCGCTTCACTTGGAGGTCGCCACTGATGATGTTACCTAGCCAGGTAATGAAACGTTTGGATATCAAACCTACAGCTCAGCGAGCAAACCTACACCCTAAACCTCAACCTGAACTACAAACCTTCACAAACCTTGATTGAGAACTGGTTCAGGCTAGTAGAGGACTGATTCCTGTTCATGAGCAAAATGTGGCCAAGAAAATCCACATTTGAAATACTGGGCAAGAAAAATGTTTAGATGTTTGGGTTGAAATGGGATTAGTGTGGTTTGATGTTTGTTGGTCGGCATAGATACGGTGAGCCAAAGGGCCCGTTGGTATGCTGTATGACTTTATGAATTCTGTTTGAGTGTCAAATTTGCCATTTGTGGACTATAGCTTTTTATAGAGGGGTTTGTATTACTAAAATGTGTTTTCAAAGAATGAGTGGGTATAAGAAATATTGCCCAGAAATATATTTCTTTGTACTTCGCAGTCAGTATTTTCGGGAAACCATCCTGAGTGACATCAGGAAAGCTCGTGAACTGTACAGTGGGAAAGAGTTGGCTGAAGAACTAAAAAGAATAAGGAAACGCTTGGACAACGTTGAAGTTTTATCTGCTGATATTGTTATTAATTTACTTCTTTCCTACCGTGATATTCAAGTAGGTGTGAGGACTTTCTGACGTTAACGACTATGTTTTAATACAGTTTTAAAACTCCTATTTGTCAAATCGGACTTGTGTTTATGCTATATAAAAGCAAAATAGATGTTGGAAATCTGAAATAGGAATAGGAAAATCTCTGCACATCAGACAATGCTGAGAGAAGCGAGTTAACCTGCTGAGGTTTCCCAACATTGGTTGTTTTTTTATTTCATGAAGGTTCTATTTACATGGGCTGGATTTTTTTACCTTTTAAGTTTAGATGACCTGTTGTGTCCTCAAAGAACATTTTTAAAAACTGTATAAAAAAGGGCTGTAAATTAGTACTTCTAACTTTTATCATTTGGATGCAAAAGTTAGTGCAATATTTCAAGCAGTGTAGACATTCTCTTCCTTCCCAGCAACAAGGAATTTCTGAATGCCCAGGATGCCTACAGCAGGTCCTACTCCTGATTAAACCATTCTGTGATGAAGTGCCTGTGTCTGGGTCTAAATGGCAGAATCTGGCAACAACTGAGCAGAACGATCTCCTTGCGCGTCCCACTCAGCTGTCATTGAACTAAGCATCCATTCCAAAAGGGCTGTCAAAGCCCTAAGAGTCACTTTTTAAAAAAAATTATCCAAACAAAGGAGGAAGTATGAGGAGCATATGGTGTGCCTTCCTCCATAACAAAACTGTGGGCCATTCCTAACCTGCCTCTCATGCCCCCCCACCCCCATCCCCCAAACAAGAGCTGTTCCACATTTGTGATCTCCAGGATGGCGAACTTTGCCAAAGAGCTTCTTCATGTTTGAAAGACGTCTGCTGCTGAATTGGCCACAGGTGCCACAGTGGCTTATGTTGTCTGTCATGTTTGTTTAAAATTGTGAGAATCCTCCAGATATGCCGGACACTGAGAACAAGCCATTAAGGCCCCATGTCAGACAATGTTAACATTTAGGTATAGATACTTCTCTAGAAATGGAAAAACAAGTGCAAATGAACCATACTGAACAATAGCAAAAAGGATTAGAAATGAAAAACTAATTTCATACTCTAGTTCAGTGAATTAGAGTAACCAGAGTGAAATGCTCTGGTGAGAAGAGATTGATTTGAGTCACTGAGATATTGATTAAATTTAAATGAAACCGTAAGAAAAGGCATTCAGAGGTAAATTAAGGATATCAAAATGTTTAAATAGCTCAGGTAGTATGGTGGCTATTGGGCAGGTAAAATTTGGAACAGCTCCAGCTGGAAAATGAAACTGAGTTTAGGTGTTGAAGAGATTTTAAAATGCAGTTTGATGCCAAAGGTTCCAACTGTCCTGAGAGCAAACTGCTCCAACAGTTAGTCCACACCCAAGTCACAAAGTGGCATATCCCTTCCCTTCTGAAATGTCAACAAATCGCCAGCAGATTTATTAAGAAAAAACCTTGCTAAAAGCTTTGCGCATTTGATATACTTTATAAAGAATTTACAACATAACTACAATTTAATTTTCTATCCTTCATTTCTTTTATCAAGGACTATGATGCAATTGTAACATTGGTGGAAACATTGGAAAAACTTCCAACCTGTGATCTAGTTGACAATCTTCATATCAAATTTCACTATGCTTTTGCACTAAATCGGTAAGACATGATTTTGTTTTAGTTTATGCATTGTCTCTACCTATGTGGGCCTTTTTGAAAATGCCAATTTATAATTATAAAATACTTTGTCTACTCACAGGTTATGCTGATCTTGTCATAGAGTCATAGAGATGTACAGCACAGAAACAGACCCTTTGGTCCAACTTGTCCATGCTGACCAGATATCCCACCCTAATCTTAGTCCCACCTGCCATCATCTGGCCTATATCCCTCCAAACCTGGGCACACTGCTTCTACTGGTGGTGAAGTGGATGAGTGTTGATGGTGATCGTTATGATACCAATCAAATTAAATCCTATCAGCAGGATGTTGTGACACTTGAAAGGGTCCAGAAAAGACTTACAAGGATATTGCCTGGGTTGAAGGCTTTGAGCTATTGGGAGAGGGTGAATAGGCTGGGGCTGTTTTCCCTGGAGCATTGGAGGCTGAGGGGTGACCTTATAAGGCTTATAAAATCATCCGGGCATGGATAGGATAAATAGAGAAAGTCTTTTCCCTGGAGTGGGGAAGTCCAGAACTACAGGGCATGGGTTTAGGGTAAGAGGGGAAAGATATAAAAGGGATCTAAGGGGCAACTTTTTCTTGCAGAGGGTGGTGTGTGTGTGTGTGTGTGTGTGTGGGGAATGGGCTGCCAGAGGAACTAGTGGAGGCTGGTACAATTGCCAACATTTAAAAGGCATCTGGATGGTGTCGTTGTCTTCTTTTCAAAAAGAAGTAACTTTCAGCTTCCTAATTCTGCAACAGAGTGGTGATATGTCAAGTTGAAGATATGATTTGCAATCTCAATCTTTGATTCATAATAGATAAAATTGGTATGGGTAATCTGGACACTTTACACAGAAAACCTGTGTAAACAAAGCAGAAGGCTGATGACAGACAGAAAGGCATTTTATTTTCTTGTGAATGAAACTGCGATAAGTAATTATCCCTTTCTGTCATTCTGTATTCACTCCCAGCTTCTGTACCATGTTGTGAAGAAGGAAGTACCTTGTATGAAAAAATTTTGTCCCCAAGGTACCCAATTAAATTTCTCATATATGTTTTAAAGTTTATCACTAATGGTAGAAATGAGGTAGAGACTAATAATGTTATGGAATACACTAATGGGGAAAACTTACATATATGTATGAATTGGTTCAAGAGAATCTGAAGAGAAGTAATCAAAGGGTGTAATCAACTGTGGATAGCAGTATTAACATCCAAAAAGGAGCAGGCTGCTTTGGCTTCAGCATTCTTATTGGAAGCATTTCTGCATTTTATTAAAGCAAGTTGCGCAATTCTTTTTGAGGTTGGTGTTGGTTGCTTTATTGTTTATGAAAAACATGCACTGGCATTCACGTCAAACATTGGTATTTCTGTAGAATTGTATATTTTTGTGCTGTTATATCTTTCTTTATTGAAAGACTGTTTCTAGGACTCTAGGCCTGGTCACTTATCTACATGGTCTGTGTCCAAAGCATTATCTTCGCTCTAATGACGACCAAGGCCTAAACGTTGATGGCTCTTCACATTTGGCCATCGGCTACACGTACAGATGCCTCTGTGCGGGTGGGGAGAAAAGGCTGGTTGTCTTAAATTTCTCTCCCATCAGGCGCTGAAAGAGGAAGAGGAAAAGTATCAAAGGAAGTTAAAGCAATCCCCATTCCTTTCCATATGCTTCTAGTGTTTAAAGATTTTAAACCCTTGAATTTTTTTTTTGAAGATTAACACATTTTTGAAGTTATCACAATCTGTTTGGAAATAGTATGTTTGGAATGCTGTGGGACTTAATAACAGATTTCATATGGGTTCTAATACGACGAAACTAAAAGTGACATATTTTTGACAAGTGGTCTATTTGGTGGTGCTTTTTAGCAGCATGAACAACAATCACAAAAGGTAGCAGTGATAAGTTTGCCGATTCATTTTAAGTAAATGCATTTACTGTATTGGAGTCTGGAAAGTGCTGTATAATTTATTTAACCAATGTATCCCCATGAGCATACATTATTTCAGGACTGAACCTTCACAAAAGAATTAGAGCTTTACCACCTGCTTGCTGATTCCAAAAGCCAATGCAATATGTTATCCTACATTGAAAATTCCTCAAAATAGATGCAATGTGAAGTTAATGTATGGGCAAGTATTTATCTGGAGACCAAAGAGACTTTTTCTTCACTTGCAGTTGTCTGAGTGAATTGTTTGATGGCTCCTCAGTCCTGGCAAAAATAAATTGACTTGCCCTATCAATGTTTGCATATGTCCAAGTGTTCTGAATGCTTTTGCTAATCGTGGAGTCTTATGGGCAGTGAGCGGTATGTCAGAAAGACTGGGTACAGCAACTATGTTCCAGCTCTTCGAAATGGAACTCATATGATTTCTATGATGGGTAGTGTCTGCATTGTTTCCAGGTAACGACAAGTTAGATATTACCTGCTTTGTCCATTCTCAATCCAACCAGAACAAAAGGGAAAAAAAATCAATAAGAATTTCAAGTGTGAAATACAGATTTGTACTACCCTGTGATGGTCTTGAGCCTAATTTAATGCTTTTGTTACCCTGTGTACATAGGTTAATATTTGCTTAACGTTGTAAGGAAGCCATAATTGGCAATTGCACTTTATTTTCAAGTGAAGTTGAAAGCTTTAATGAATAGGAGGCAGAATTCAAGCAAGAAAGGCCTGAAAGAGGTACAAGGCAGGAATGAAGCAAAACCTGGCCAACTCTATATTATGGCTCATTGCCACATGGGTGCACAGACTTCTGACTGCATCACATGGCCTACCACATGCTGTATAGGTGTCAGTGGAATTTTGGTGGTGGGAAACTGCAATCTGCATCCCATGGGAACTGCACTCTGGTCTAATTTGGACTGGTTGTGGAACAGGCTGCCTCCAAAAGGGGAAGCCCAAAATTTCCCTGTAGTACCTGGGCATTCTTGCTGCCTTACACTCATTGCTGAAAATGTGTTGCTGGAAAAGTGCAGCAGGTCAGGCAGCATCCAAGGAGCAGGAGAATCGACGTTTCGGGCATGAGCCCTTCTTCAGCCTTAAACTCATTAGCAAGCTCTCATTCTTTTGTGAAAAAGGGAAGAAACACGTTGGCCATATTCTAGCCTTTTAATGTAAGTTTGATGTGTCAGGGAACTGCTGCTGCTGATTGTTCGCGCCTTAGGCTATTATTGCTGAGCATAGGGTGAATCTGTATTTTAATGGCCCAATACTCAAACACTACCTCTGGCAACCAGGTTTTCACTGAGCTGGGAGGGTTAAAATTCTTAAATGATATTCTTCTTGTAGAGTTTTCAGCTGGTCTTGTAATCAGGTAGGATACTCTTTGGAGGGTTGGTGTGGACTTGTTGGGCCAAATGGTCTGTTTCCACACTGTAAGGCTTCAATAAAATTCTATAACACAATACCAAATATGCTAATTGTAATTGCACCAATTTCCTTAAAAGGTGTAGCAAGACTGCCCTACTTTTAGACTGATTGCTATTGCAAACAGTGTCAGTATTCCATTTGCCTCCTTAACTACTTGTTGTACCACAAGTGATATTTGTGATTCACACACAGCCACACCCAGCTCCTTCTGAACTGCAGCATTCTACAGTCTAATCATTTTAAATAATATTGTTTTTCTTCCTGGCAAGTGGAGAACCTTGTATCTTCCCAAATTTGACTATCTGCCAATTTTTTTTTCACCGATTCATTTAACCTATCTCTCTGTAGACTCTTTGTAGCCTCACAATTTGCCTTCCTGTCAATCATTGTAGCATCAGTAAATTTAGCTACAGTACAGTTGTATCCAACGTCTAAGTCCTGAACGTAATTCAAAAGAGTTGAGGCCAGACCACTGATCCCTGTGGCACTCAACTAGTTACAGTGTGCCAACTTGAAAATAGCCCATCTATCCTGACTTGTTTCCTGTTTGCTGGCCAATTCTCTATCCATGTTAATATATTACTGTCAACACCGTAAGTTCCTATCTTGTGCAGTAACCTTTAGGTGACACCTTCCCAAATGCCTTCTAACACATTCTTGGTTTGTCTCCCATAATTTACTGTTTGCATTTCGGAGAAAATAATGTTTTGAGTTGAGATGACTCTTCAGCGCACTTTAGCTAGCTCAGTTTTCTTGTCCATATTGTTGCCCTTGGTTATGTTGAAGATATTAATCTTAGTCCCAGTGTTCTTCCTTTCAAACTGGATGTAAATTTCCACATATTGGAATTAAGTCATTACAATTTAGGGATACCTTGCAGTTATTCATTAATCCTGTCACACCCTGTCATATCACACAGTACCAAGTCTGAGATAACCTCTTCTCTAGTCAATTCCAGAATGTGCTAAAAAGCGTTCCATAAATTTATCATCAAGGCTGCTATGACCAGTCTGATTTTCCAGATACAGTCAGTTCTGCTATAACATAGTAGTTCTGTTCTCATGCAATCACATGTTATAAGAAGATCGCATAATAGTAGCACCATTTAAACTAATAGGGCTGGAATTGCATTATAACCAATACACACTTTAAACATTCGCGCTATAGAGACATTGTCTCCCAAATCATCAACTGCGTTATATTGAATTTGCATTAACAAGACACATGTTATAGCAGAACGACCTGTAAATCACTCATGATTATTGCTATCCCTTTATCTTGAGCACCAAATATTTCCTCTTGCATACTTCATCCCATATTGTGGATACTGTTATGGGTCTGTAAACCACTCCCACTTGTGACTTCTTTCACCAATTATTCCTCATCTCCATTAAACCAATTCTACATTCTAATCTCCTTGAGCCAATGTAATGTTTTAACGATTACATCAATGCATCCTTGATTAACATGCTGTCCCTCTACATTTATTAACTTTCCATTCTTCTTGAATATTAATTATCCTCAATATTCAGGATTCACTCTTATCATCCTGTAACCAGTCCTCTGTAATAGCAGTCAGTGCACATTGAATTAATAAAACCTAACTTTTTTTTTTGTTTTGTTATGAACACTGCACATTCAGATGCAGAGCCTTTAGTTTTGTCTTTTTTTTAATCTTTGTAGCATTTAGCTATAATTGTTAGTAAATTAGTAGGTTTTTTTCTCTCTCCTTTTGCCATTCTCTAATCCTCACTTTCCATATTACTATTCTCTTCTCTTACCTTGTCTGTATTGGTTGATATCTGAAACATTGCCACTTCTCTAGTTACATGGTTCACAAGAATACTGATTCCAACATGGCTTAAGTGTAGACCAATGGTACGGCCTCCAATTTGTGCCAGTGCTGAGGCCAGTGCCCCACAATCTGACACACCGTTCTCTCACACAATCTGACTCATGTGCCCTATGCCAGTTTACATGTAGTTTGAGTAGAAATCCAGTGTTTATAACTTCAAAGTTCTACTTTGAATTCAGTGTCTAGCTCCTCATACACTCTACGCAGAACCTCCTTTCCTAGTTTTATCGATATTTTTGGTACCAACGTAAACCACAACCACGGGATCCTCCCCATCTCACTGCAGGTTCCTTTCCAGCATTTGGCTGATGTTCTGTTCCTGGCATTGGGCAGCCAACACAGCCATTTGGATCTTTGCTGCAGAGAACAGTGTTAATCCCCTCACTACATTCCTTATTACTCCAGGTTCATCTGACCCTGCTCCCCTTTGAAAATTCTACCTTTTATTTGATGCATTTCCTAATTTTTCTAACTAAAATATACCATTCATGTTTCTCCATATTAAATTAGCATTGCTGTACCATTGATAGGTGTGCCATCCACTACCTCGGTCAAAAATGTCAAAATAAACCCTCACTAAACCTCTCCATCTCTCTTGTCTGTTTTTGAGATGTTCCTTAACTCCTCTGCCCTCTGTCAAAGCTTTCGATAACCTGCTTTAATGTTATCTGATGTGATGAAATGCCATACTTAGGTTAATAATGATGCTATGCAGTACTTGGAAATGTTTTATTCAATAATGTAGTATTAAATCCAATTAATGTTGTTGAAGTAAAACTTAGTCAGCCAGCATTCTGAAACAAATGTTTACACAAAAGTAAATGTTGCCAGAGATCAATAAACTGGAAGAGTGATGAACTGGACTCCCAATTTTGAACCCCTTCATATACCTATCTGTTAGTGTAACAGTAAAAGCAAGTCCCTGAAACTTAAAAGAGGAGGCTATCTGTATAAATAACAGAAAGAATGCATGTTAGAGGGCCTGTACAGACATGAGCTCATAAAATCAAAGCAAAACCTGTGGTTTTTGAAAAACTGGTTCTATGACATTTTTTTGCTAATTACATCTCTAAAAATGAAGAGCTCCCCCGTCCGGTTAATTTTGAGCAAGAGGATCTTGGCGAGATTTGTGCTTAATCATGTAATTGCAACATGTGACAGGCCTGGGTTTTGGTTGGTGTTGAATAAAAGGTAACATCCTCTTAAATATTCAATGTCAGCTAACAATGTGCACTAATTTGCTCCCCTCTATCCTCCTGGTTCCATGCTGCCTTCCTTTGCTGATAGCCAGAATTCCTTTACTGACCCCTGCAAACCTTGCCAGGCCACCAAATCCCATTTGCTGACCACCCTCTTCCATGCAGTGCCCCTTTTTCTTCTCTCTTTGCATGCTCCTTCTCTCTCTTTGTCCATTCCCCCTCTTTCCCTGCACATGTACATGCGTGCTGTCTCTCTGTACTCTCTCTTGCCCCCAGCACGAACCTTACTCAGCACTTTTTATTGCCAGCTAAGTGAATCGTCTGCAGGTGACTTCTGTAGAGATTTAGCTGATGATTGCACTTGGTATTGCTATCAAATGCCATCGATTCTATTATTCAAGTATAAAATACTCAGCTTTTTTTTTGTGGATCATTAAATATATGTTTCAAAATGGTACACCTTTTTCTTCCTATTTTCCAAGTCTAACCATATTCCTGATCTTTGAAACTTGTTCAGTAAAGTTCCATCATGTGTCTGGGGACATTTTGACTTTTTATTCTGTTTTCCAATCCTCCTCTTAAAATCCTACAGATCCTTCTGTGAACAGCAGTATTACAATTCTTGGCTCAACATCATCTCATGAAGCTTTGTTCTTTTAGACATTTTTGACATTCCACTTGTGGTTTCAAAGGCTTGACAAGCTTAGGCTCTTCGAATATAGAAGTGGCCAAAAAGCAAATTACAGCTAGTTCTTGCATTCTCTTGTTGCGACGTAATATTAAACTCATGAGGACTTGATCCACTGATACTCCTGTCCCTTTACAAGGATGTGATTGCTACCCTGCTTCATTTGAACAGGCAGACATAAATTATGCGATAGCTTTTTAAATGATAATAATGCTGCCAAAGTGAATGCTTGTTTCTCAGCAGTTATATTTGAAGAACAAATATAGATCCCAAAATTATTTTGATGTGATATACATAAGATTGTATTTACTTGTATTGCAAATTTGTTTTGCTTTCTGGGGTACAAGACATTTTCTTAGTCATACATGGGCTAAGAGTGCCTCTGACAAGGTCAGTACATGTTTCCCAGCTCTTATTGCTCTTGCAGTAAGCTGCCACCTTGAATTATTGCAGTGTAGGTACATACACAGTGCTTTTAGAGAGGGGCCATCTGGTTATTGTGTTTGAGAATGTCGCCATAGTACAAGAGGACCATTTGCTCCTCTCCCGTGAGAGAAAGGTGACTGATGGCGATTCTAACCTGACAATTACTGCACATTAGGCAAGGGCCAGTGTTGAGAAGGTAGTATTCATGGATCTTCATTGGTACAGGAATTGAAACCACACTCTTGTCTCTCCGCATGCAAACCAGCCATTAAGTCAATTGAACTACTTGCGGTTACATCCACAAAGCTGTCAGAGAGCAGCCTCCTGGTTATTGTGTATGTGATGTCAGCATATCCACAGTGCTGGTCAAAGAAGGGCCTCTTGCAATGGACTTGGTGACAGTGAAGGAATGGCAATTGTTTTTAAATCTGGATGATATGTGACCTGAAAAGAAACTTGGAGTAGTGCTGCTCCCATGGTCCTCAAGTCAGTGGAACTCCGGTTTGGAAGCTGCAGCTGTTGGAGACAGGTGACCAGTTACATCTGCACAGTTCTCAAGATATTTAATTCAGTTTCTTTATAACGATGCTGTTATTTATTTGTGACAAAATCATCACTATTATCTATCAGACTTCTTGGCATTGATATGGAGTGCACAACCTCTGAATCCAAACACTTCACAAAAATGTTTGGAAATCCTGTTGGTATTAAAAAGAATGTCAATGTTGGATGCATACTATGTGCCTTAGTGTGTGAGTGCCTGACTTTTAACACTCAATTCTGGATAGTCGAATCTGTTTAAAAATTCAGCTGTCAGGAATAACACTCGAGCGGCACAAGGTAGGAAGAGATACCCATTCCTTCCTAACTCCCTCGATTATGGAGGAGCTGGAAGGGGCTGAGCGTTGCTTGCACACCCATTTCGCAACCTCCCAGATCAACCGAGGTCCTGAAGTGACCAATTTAAGGACTGGTTGAGGCCCAATCAATGTGGGCAGGTCACTGGGTTTACACTGCTAAGGGCTCTGGGAGGGTTCATCCCAATTGATTGGGAACTCTGTGTGCCCTTTGGAAAGCCCTGCTGATGGCATGGGTGGCCCCCAATGTAATTTCTACCCTTTGCACCCCTCCACCCAGCACGCTGACCGTTCCCTTACACTGGCTCAGCCTGACAAGCACACCATGGCCAGTTCCATTTTAGAATTGCCCTCGACCTTCACTGCTGCTCCCAAGCTGTCTTGGTTTGTTGTTCAAATTTGTTTACGGGGCATGGGCTTCACTTGCTAGGCCAGTACTTATTACCCACTTCTAATGGCCGGTTGACATGATAATGAAGAAAGCATTTGGTATGCTTGCCTTCATTGGCCAGTGCATTGAGTATATGAGTTGGGAGGTCCTGTTGTGGCTGTACAGGGCATTGGTTAGGCCACTGTTGGAATACCACGTGCACCTTTGGTCTCCCTGCAGTAGGAAAGATTTTGTGAAACTTAAGAAAAGAATTACAAGGTTGTTGCCGGTGTTGGAGGGCTTTAGCTAAAGGAAGAGGCTGAATAGACTGGGGCTGTTTTCCCTGGGGCATCAGAGGCTGAGGTTTTATAAAATCTTGAGGGGCATGGGTAGGGTGAGTAGTTAAGGTCTTTTTTCCTAGGGGTTGGGGAGCCGAAAACCAGAGGATACAGATTTAAGGTGAGAGTTTAAAGATTTAAAACTGATCTAGGGGTAACTTTTTCATGCAGCTGCCAAAAGATGTGGTGTAGGTGGGTACAATTGCAATATTTAAAAGGCATCTGGATGGGCACATGATTGGTAAAGGTTGAGCGGAATATGGGCCAAATGCTGGCAAATGGGTCTGGATTAATTTAGGATATCTGGTCAGTGCAGACAAGTCGGACCAAATGGTCATTTCTGTGCTGTATAACTCTGACTCTAAGATTCAGTATCATTTGCAAATACAAAGACTGCAAACAACTCAAACTGTGTGGAACAGGGAATCACTGACAGCAACTTTCAGGTTTTCCTGTTAATCGCAAAATGTGGACATCAGAAGGTGCTGTCAGATTTTAGACAATAATGAAGATTGCTGATTGGTTATAAATATAGCAAAACAATCAGGGAGATTAATAGCTGCAAATATTTTTGACAATTAATTGGCAACACACAAATCTTTCATCTTTACTGGTTTTAGTTTTTGTATATTTTACAATATCCCCTTTGGAAGTTATTTAGGTTTTGAAAACATGCAGGCTAAATTTAGGTGGACGCATTAATTAATTTCTACCTTTTTGTTGAAAGCATATCTAAAGTTGTGACTTTTGTTGTGTCTGCCTCAGGTCAATGAGCTCCATGCCGTGAAAAGCAGCCTATAGTCTTACCTTCTTATTTTACTGTACAGTTAGTCAACTCTGCCAAAATGTACAACAATGAATGGTTGTCAAAAGAGTAATGTACCTGGGGATTGTTTTGTGATCAAACCTAGATGTGCAGCTATTATTTTCTGTAGTTTTGTTAGTTTAGTGTTGAGAATACTACTTTAACTTCAAACCTATTTCCCACAAATAACTTCTTTGTTTATAGTTGGTTATCCTTGAGTTCATTGTATGCAGCAGTCCTCTGATATTGTCTCGGTCCTGCTACTAAATGCGTCTCATAGTGCGGGTGGCAAGCATCCAAGTGTTAATTTGTTGTCCAAATGAAAGTCTGTATGAAGTGAAATAACTTTATTGGATGCAATCCTAAAAGAACAATATGGTTTCCATATACAGTGTTTTATTGTGTCCCATAGTGAGTAAAGACTTGGCAAGAGATTGCAACATGTTTAAACCAAATTCTAGCATGCAAACATAAATGGTCAACTTGCTGTTTTACAAGGAATTTGTTGTTTGTGCCTTGTTTGTTTTCATGGTAGCTGAGTTTTTTTCGTTGAGAGACTGAGATCAGGGCATGGCTGGGTTTGTTTTCTCTCTGCTCAATTGCCGCTGTCTTCAAGATCTGGCAAAAAGCCAGAGATCAAGTGAGGTTGTCTGTTACAGCAGTATGTAAATTTCATGGTAGTAACGTTTGCTGGCTGCCCAAGGACTGTGTGTCACTAGTTACATTTTTAGCTCCTCTTGTTCGATTGCAAAACAAGTGGAATCAGCATGTAAACCAGACAACAAAATAATCCTGCAGAAAATGTCTTTGCTAATGTTTTCTTACATAACTCAGCTCATACAGCGGGATTTTTTTTTGTTAAACAATTGTTCAGGGCATTGAGTATAGGTGTTGGAAGGTCATGTTGCAGCTATACAGGGCATTGGTTAAGCCACTTTTGGAATACTGTGCAGTCCTGGTCTCCATGCTATATAGAAATTGTGAAACTTTTGAAAGGGTTCAGAAAAGATTCAAGGACGTTGCCAGGGCTGGAGGGTTTGAGCTATCAGGAAAGGCTGAATAGGCTGGGGCTGTTTTCCCTGGAGTGCTGGAGGCTGAGGCTGACCTCATCGGAGTTCATAAAATCGTGAAAAGGACAGGGTTGAATAGTCAAGGTCTTTTTCCGAAGGTAGGGGAGTCCAAAACTAGAGGACCTAGGTTTAAGGTGAGGGGGAAAAGATTTGAAAGGATTGTTAGGGGCAACTTTTTCATGCAGAGGGTGGTACGTGTATGGAATGGGCTGCAAGTGGAAGTGGTGGAAGCTGGAAAATTACAACATTTTAAAAGGTTTCTGGATGGGTAAGTAAATGGAAAGTGTTTAGAGGGATATGGGCCAAATGCTGGCAAATGGGAATAGATTACATTAGGATATCTGGTCGGCGTGGACAGGTTGGACCAAAGGGTCTGTTTCTGTTCTGTACAACTCTATGAATCTATGCTGGCAAGTCATGACAGCAAAAACCGAGCTTACTTTGTTCTATTTTAAATTGACTACTATGTTCTCCCTCCTTGAGCTGCATTAATAGGCCATGTATTCTGTTTATATATTGTTTTACTGTCAAGCCTGGCACATAATCCCGTCTTTGGAACCCCAAAAACTATATACTCAGTGAGTTGGCATCCCCTTCCCCTTATTCAGTCATGACATGCTATCTCATTGGGACTCGATTCCTCACCCCACAAATGGATGTTTTACTTACTGGTGTCTTATGAATGGGTGCAAAGGCTCAAGCAGGCAAGGCAGCTTGTGGAGATGCTCAGGAACTTAGGGCATGCCCACACTGAGCAAATTATCTCTCTCTCTCTCTGATCTCTCTCTCTCTCTGATCTCTCCCAGATCTCTCTCTCTCTGATCTCTCTCTCTCTCTGATCTCTCTCTATTGCTGATCTCTCTCTCTCTCTCTCTGATTTCTCTCTCTCTGATCTCTCTCTCTCTCTCTGATCTCTCTCTCTCTGATCTCTCTCTCTCTCTCTCTCTGATATCTCTCTCTCTCTCTCTCTCATCTCTCTCTGATCTCTCTCTGTCCACCTCTCTCTCTCTGTCTCTGCCCCCTCTTTCTGTCTTTGTCCCCCTTTCTCTGTCTGTCTCGTCTCGCTTTCTCTGTGGGTCTCTCTCTCTCTCTCTGTGTCTCTGTGTGCATGTGTCTCTCTCTTTCTGTAGATGTGTCTTTATGTCTCTTTTCTCTCTCGTTCGCTCTCTCTCTCCCGTTCTTGCTTTGTCTTCCTCACCCACATCCGAACTCCCCACGGATTCAGAGTTCCAGTAAACCAGTGATTCCTATTGAGACTGTTTAAAGTTGTAATTTCAGGGAATGTGGCACATCAGGCAAATTGCACTGTTTCTGAGTATATCGTTGCAAGTGGATGGTTGAAATTTCACATACACCCTGTGTATTTTCACATTCTGTTTGGTAGGAGAAATCTTGCTGGTGACCGACAAAGTGCCATTGAGATATTGTTACCAATGGTACAGTCAGAAGAGCAGGTGCCATCTGATATTTACTGCCTCTTGGGCCGAATCTACAAGGACATGTTTCTGGACTCTGGCTTCCAGGACACTGAAAGCCGAGATCATGGAGCATATTGGTAAGTGTTCACTCCGTGTTACTTGCACTCTAGAGATGAATAACTCTGTGACTTCTTTCCTGACCAGATTACAAAAAGGTGTCATCAACTTTTCTTTTAAGGGGGCCTGAAAGTAGGGAAGAAGAAAGTTTTCTTTCTTAGCTATGCTGATATTCTCATTCAATGGTTAGCTCCTTCCTTAATGTGTCTCTTCCAACTGACATGATCAATCTACAGTGAATTCATTGTGGAAACTGAACAACTTGTTCACTGGTTTTATATTGCTCTAGTATTATGACATGGAGACAGATAGTCACTCTGTCCCTGTATGCTCAACATAGTAAAATTAAAATACTCATTCTCTCTCAAAATTGCCTAACTGGTTCCTAAACAGATTATTTTTGAATAACCAATTCCAGGCCTTGTGAAATTTATAGCTTAAACAAAATAATTAACTGTTTATAAATGATACAGTGAAGAGTCTTGAGTTTGATATTCAGCAGTTCAAGTGATCTTTATAGAATCACAGAATCCCTACAGTGTCGCCGTTGGGCCATTTGGCCCATCTGAAGAGCATCCCACCCGAACTCATCCTCTTAACCTCCAACCCTGTCGCTGTAATATGCATCACCCATAGCTGAACCACCCAGCCTGCAGATCCCTGGGCACACTATGGGCAATTAAACATGGCCAATCCACCTAACCTGCACATCTTTGGACTGCGGGAGGAAACTAAGATATCGAGGGAAAACCCACGCAGACACGGAGAGAATATGCAGACTCCACACAGACACTTGCCCAAGGGTGGAATCAATCCAGGATCCCTAGTGCTATGAGGCAGAAGTGCTAACCACTGAGCCACCTTTATTCTGAGTTCTCTTACCATGCATGTGGCAAAGGCCAAAGACTGTTCCAAATCTGGCTTTCACTTGGGGTCAGTTGCCCTCTTAATCACAGTTCAGATCAGAGGAGAGGTCAGTGAAGCTGAATACAACATTTTTATACCTTTTTGGGTTATCATAATTATATGCACATTGATGTTATTGTTAGTCACATCTCCGTCATCTATGCATTCAATCCAGTAAGCATACAATCCAAGATGGACAACTTTATCAACTGCCCTAGCTCCTCCCTTATTCTCATGATGTCTACCAGATATCTCCATCATCTCTCTTTGGAATCTTACAATGCATCTGACTGTGGCACTCCTTCCCAGATATTTGTCAGCTGCATCACATTATTTGCCAATAACCTAAGTACTCCTATATCACTAAGAACTCTTTCAAATTTGCTACCAACATTAATAAGATAAGGATGGATATTCATTCCTATCAATTGTTATGATATCTTTAAAATTAACTCTAATATAAAGTGACTACTGTTCTGTGACATAGCTGACAAATTGGGAACAACCCCTCTCCCACTTTAGACTGAAAGATCCAACAAGCAGTCATTCTGACTTGCAGTGCAAATACAACCCTGGCTATTCTCATTATAAATGAGTTTTAAACCAGAGTTCAGTTCTTGAATCAACCTTTTACTATTTCTGGTCTAAATGCTTTCCATTCCTAATTTTACTTTCTTACAGTTGTCTGTGGTTGACTGCTCCTAAATTTGTTTCGCACTAATTTCTTGTTTGCATTTCTAAGTTACAATTACCATTAAGTTCAGAAAACTTTAAGATCAGACTTCTCCTCCTTTTCACTAATAACAAACTTGGGACTGTGGCTTAACTACACCTTTCAAAAATACTGCTTAATAAAATGCTTATATGGTTAGAACTGCCTGTAAGAGAAACCCAGGTAAATTCCTTATTGTTTCTTGTCACCAGGACCTTTTATGACCACCTCCAACCTTTCATTATCTTATTCAATAACTCTGTATGGAGACCACAAGTCTGCTACATGTAGCTGTTACCCCTTTCAGCCGTCTTGTGTCAACTTTAAAAGCCCAGGTGGCTGTTTTGTCAACTTTAGTCATGGGCCACTATAACACAGTAGTTTTAGTAAAATATCATTAAACAACGGATAATCTAATTAATGTCTACAATGTAAGCCTGTCCACCACCACCAACAACACTCAAGAAGCTTGACATCATCTGGGATAAGTAAGCCCACTTGATTAGCACCACATCCACCAGCATCCACTCCCTCCACCTTCAATAGCAGCAGTGTGTACTATTTACAAGGTGCACTGCAGAAATTCACCAAAGATCCTTAAAACCTATGATTGTTTTCATCTAGAAGGACAAGGGCAGCAGATATATAGGAACATCAACACCTGCAAGTTCCTTTCAAACCACTCGCCATTCAAACTTGGAAATGTATCTTTGTTCCTTCACTATCACTGAGTCAAAATACTGAAATTCCCTTCCTTAACAGTCTTGTGGATTTACCTACAGCACATGGACTGCAGCACTTCAAAAAGACAACCCACCACCATCCTCTAAAGAGCAACTAGGGACGAGCTATAAATACTGCCCCAGCCAGCGATACCCACTTCTGAAGAGAAACTTTAACGATAACGATCTTTGATTCCAGCCCCCACTCTCACAAAGACAGACAGACAGACATAGATAAGGAACAAATCAAAAGGAAAATCAATGAGATGTAACTTGCCAATTCACTTAAGCTGTTTCCACAATGTCTAGAATCACCAATACATTGGCTGCATTTTGCTTCAATTCTGGAGACAGTGATCAATGTAAATAGCTTCCAGTAGGCTTTGAGGAATATTCATTTAATTCTTATAATGTAGGTTTCATTTTCTGCATTTTCAATGAGCTGATAACAGGTGGATAACCAAGGAACAAACAAACCTCTATCCTGTAGCTTTGGCAGCTACAATCCTGACAAAAACATACAGTTCAAAACCAGTGCACACTTTGGTTTCTCTGTTTTTTTTCAAAATCTTCTTTGTTAGACTGATTGTCCCTATGAATCCAGCGTCAGCATTCAGTCGTCTGCCATCTGCTTAAGCATAATGTCTCTCCAGAGTCGAGATGTCTATTGAGTACTTTAGACAAAAATCAATCTGCAATTAACTTCTAAGTCTGGCCTCACAAACAAATATCGATTTGTTTGTTCTCCCTCTTTTTCTTTTCAAACAAGCTGCAGCTCACAGTCCAAAGGTCACCTACGGCTCTCAGCTCACAGTTCACGGTTCAAACCAAAAATGATGGTTGTGACACTAGCTACAGAGTTACTGTCATATAATCATCACAGCACAGAAGGAAGCTATTTGGCCCATCAACTTCTTTCCATAACATAGAACAAATCTACTATATGTAGCTAACTATTGGGGTAAGAATAGAAGTGCATTGCTATATAATATATTTAGAAATCTTTATTTAGGCTCAAGGGTAAACATATTTCATCAAGCAAAATTGAATTAAGATGCACTTGTCCACAGTCATTTCAGCTGGAAATAACTAAAAATGTGCTCAGACTAAGCCTAGGAATTTTCCTCCTTCTTCTAAATATTTTCAGCCTTTAAGAGTGAGACACTCTGTAACTGACTGTGAGGAACTTTAGTCGTGACCAACACACTTCTCGTGCTTTCCTCGGACTGAGATGGCTGGCAGCCATTCAGAGGCTGGTACCTGCTGTCAGGATCTGCCCCACTTTAAAGGTCCAGGCTGCTGGCTGTACAACAATACTGAATGCCAACAGCAGCGGTGTGTTAAGTCATTTTTGTGGTGGGGCTTGAGTCATGGAGAGCATGATGACCAGCAACCAGGGAGATGAAAGCAAGGAGCTGGGTTTCAGCAGCCCATGTTGCCCCTAGACTGAAACAAATTGAGATTCCCATCCTCAATGAGGCAGGCAGGCCACCCCACCATTGTATTTGGGTTGGCTGCCAATCTTCTTGCCTTCTGGGAACAAATTTAATGGGTTACAGGCTGTGTTTAGACTGTTTGACAACTTCAGGATCAGGAAGGTTGATCTTAGGCCTCCTGCCCAGGATATTCCTGAGGTAGCAGCAAGAGAATTGTCTTTTTAATTTGATTTGATTTATTAATGTCATGTGTAGCTCAGTACAGTGAAAATTTTTGTTTAGCATTTGGTACAGGCACACAAGTGTTTTAGGCTAATATAACAGAACGAAGAACGCAATGTTAGGCTGCAGAGAAGGTGCACTATGAGCAAAATCAACATTAAATTTAAAATTCGAGACGTCCATTCAAAAGTCTAATACAGCAGGGAAGAAGCTGTTGTTGAACCTGTTGGTACATGTGCTTAAGCTTTTGTGTCTTCTGCCTAACAAGAGGTTAGGAGAGATTATGACCAAGTTGGGAGCAGTCCCAAGGCAGCGAGAAGTGTAGATTAAGTCAATGGATGGAAGGTTGGTTTGCCTGATGGACTGGGATGTGTTCTTTGTAGTTTCTTACAATCCTGGGCAAAGCAGTTGCCATACCAAGCTGTGATGCATCCGCATAAAATGTTTTCTATGGCGCAACTATAAAAATTGGTAAGAGTCTTTATGGACTTGCTGAATTTCCTTGGCCTCCTAGGAATTAGAGGCATTGTTGTGCTTTCTTGATTGTAGTGTCAATGTAGGTGGACCAGGACAGGTTGTTGGTGATAATCACTCCCAGAAGCGTGACGCTGTTGACCATGTCCTCCTCAGTAACACAGATGTAGATAGGGGCATCCCCCTCCACCTTACTTCCTGAAGTCAGTGACCAGCTTTTTTGTTTTATTGACATTGAGGGAGAGATTGTTATCTTCACACCATGACACCAAGCACTCTGTCTCTTTCTTGTATTCTGTTTCATCATTGTTTGAGATCTGGCCTACAATGATGAACTTGTAGATAGGGTTCGTACAAAGTTTGGCTGCAAGTCACGAGTGTACAGAGAGTACAGTAAGGGGCTGAGTACACAGCCTTGCTGGCCACTGGTGTTGAGAATTGTTGAGGAGATGCTGTTGCCTATCCTTACTGATTTGTGATCTGTGGGTCAGGAAGTCGAGGATCCAGTTGCAGAGGGCAGAGCAGAGACCTCGGTCTCAGCATTAGGAGATTAGTTTGGTTGGGACTATAGTGTTGAAAGCACAACTGTAGTCAATAGCTAGGAGCCTGACAAGGTTTCCTTATTGTACAGATGTTCCAGGGATGAGTGTAGGGCTCGTGAGATGGTGTCTGCTATGGACCTGTTGCACTGGTAGGCAAATTCTACGTGGATGCTGCCTGATCTGCTGTGCTCTTCCAGCACCACTAATCCAGAATCTGGTTTCCAGCATCTGCAGTCATTGTTTTTACCTTGATATGAGCCATGACTAACCTCTCAAAGCACTTCATAATTATGGAGGTCAGAGCCACTGGGCAGTAGGCATTGAGGCATGGTGCATGTGTTTTCTTTGGCACCGGGACGATGGTGGTCTTCTTGAAGCGGGTGCAGACTTCAGGTTGTAGCAAGAAGAGATTAAAGATGTTAGCGAATACTCCCGCCAGCTGGTCCACACAGGATGTAGGTGCATGGCCGGAACCGCATCTGGGCAAGTCACTTTGTATGGGTTCACTCTCAAAAAGGCCAGTCTAATATATACAGCAGTGACTGAGGGAACAGGTGCATCAGGGACTGTCAGGGCAGGTGACAGCGTTTCACTGACCTTCTGTTTGAAACGAATGTAAAATGCATTGAGCGCATCAGGGAGGGATGTACCTTTTGTCCACTATTCTGTTCTGCTTTGCTTTGTGGCCCATTAGCCTCGCCACAAACAGTAGGTGTCTGTGTGGTTAGTTTGGGCCTCTTGGTATCTCTGATAGCCTTACGGAGATCTCTAATGGCCTTACAGAGATCGTATCCGAATTTCTTGTAAAGGTCTGGGTTATTTGAGTTGAATGCCTCATACCTGGGACTTCAATGGGCAATGGTCAATTTGCCTGATTCCAAGGCATCCAATTATTTGCCCTTTCTGTCACCTTCCCTGCCACTTTTAAGGAGTGGAAAGTATCCCCCAAAGGAGAAAAGAAAATGACGCACCCACTTTTACGAAATATGATGCTCTCGCTCAACACCTTAGACAATTACCTTATTAATGTAATTCTGACTGAAATACAGTGATGACACGGTAAATTAGTGTCACTGCTTATTGCCATTGCAATAGCAGAGAAAATTATAAAATATTGATTTTATTTATTTGCCCCACTGAGTACTGTATACAACTGTATTGTAAGATATGTTGCTGACTACTTTGACTTGCAAATTGAAAAACTAAACCACTTATTTGGTTTTTTGTGAAAGTTGACAATTGTGCTATGGTTTCCCAACTCTTCAACTTTCAATTGTGCTTCTGCTATCCCACTTCTCAAATTCAACTGTAAAATAAATGTGATAGACTTAGTGTTCAGTTCGTAGTTGAACATACACATGGTTCTTAACACATAAGGGTACAACTGAGGAATATGAGAAATGGGCTAAATTGTACAATTTTACCTTCTCCACCGGTTTTGTGAAGTAGACATTATGATAACCACAGGTTGAAATGAACAGTCTGAATGCCTTTTAAGAACACCTTTCACAGGTGGAAGAATAAACATCCCTTTGTTCAATCAGCCCTTAAATATTTAATCTGTCTGTGAGTATACCTCAGCACTGTGCAGTGGGATTGATGGTTTGGGTGGCTGATTGGGTAGGTGAGTATGTGCCCACATAACCTACCCAATGGGGAAACACTTGCTGATTCTCCTTTGGGTACTGGAATACCGGGATTCTTCTTTGATTCAAATTTCCGTACTGCTTAGACCTTTACTTTTTTGCTGCTTTAGAATGAATTTGCAGTGATTTACGTCTTAACTAGATCTCCTGAATAAACACTGACTTTTTGTTCTGGGTGTTCCTGTGTGTGCTGGCTTACATTACATTAGTTATGTTCACTGATTCAGTAAATACTGAGGTGTTTATTCATGCAATTAACTTCCAGTAAAAGGTAGCCACCTGAACATGTAAATTTTAATGTTGGATCTTCTGTTTAAGGTATGGAAAGGCCTTTGAATCTGAGCCAACAGTACATTCTGGGATAAATTTAGCTGTTCTCCTCCTTGCAGCAGGACATCAGTTTGACACATCCTTTGAACTGCACAAAACAGGTAATTCGTTTCAATTCATGTCTATAAAAATGTTTTTAAACCCAGGTTATATAAAGAAGTACCACAGTTAGCTACTATTCAAACTATTAGTTGTCATTGATGCAGTTTTCTTTTAATGTTACATTGCTGGAATGTTTATCAAGATATTTTGGTAAAGACATTTTGGTACAAAATGCCATATCGTCTGTTTGATAGAACTGTAGAACACTGAGTTGAGATTTCAGTCATTTGTACTGACATTTTTCTTAAATCAAATATTTTACCTTTTAACCTTTACCATTAAGAAGCACTGACTCAAAAATAAAATCTATTATGACATGGGGGGGATATCTGAATATTTTTTCCTGCCTTCACCTTTCCCAATTCTTTTTTGCTTTTGCAAGTTTTACGCTTGGAGTGCATCATCTCATACTGCTGAATGGGACTTTTGAATCATTACCGGATAATTTCCCAAATTTCTCTTTAACTAGTGTCACTTTGAATCACTGGCATTTTGCCATCTGGAAATGCCTGAACAGAGACCTGCTCTGCCACTTCACTAGCCACTGGAACATTTCATTAGGTTCCTGATGAAGGGCTTTTGCCTGAAACGTTGATTTCGAAGCTACTTGGATGCTGCCTGAACTGCTGTGCTCTTCCAGCACCACGAATCCAGAGTCTGGTTTCCAGCATCTGCAGTCATTGTTTTTACCTCATTTCATTAGCCAGCCCAGTGGCACTGGAATTCCTGGGGCTCTGCATGAAGTGGTGCAGTAGCCTTCCCTGCCATCTGCTGGAGGACCCACTTGTTCTATCCACATTCTGGGATCAGGTCATCATAACTATTAGAACAAGTGGCCTGAACGTGGAAGAGGTGCCAATCCTGGTGCAATGTTTGAAAATTTGAGAACACTTTGTATGCCCAATGGAGGGAGCTCCAAACCCTTTTAGACTGAGAAATTATGAAGCCAGAAAATATTTTTCTCCTGTGGAGAAATGGGGGTCAAATGGGCTGAGCTGTGAAGTTTCCCTTGGCAGAATCCATATCCTCTTCTGTTGAACTGCAGTGAGGATATAGTGTTTGAGTTCCAGTGTACGGGACCTGCTGCAGAATTAGTCAGGGAGGGAAGTCCACTCACATTCCTGTGCACCCACTCGATGGAATTTGAGCGACAGTTTGCAGGACTATTTCAAATATGCATCTGCTTTGAGCTTATGAGGGCTTGGTTTCAGTTGGATGTCAGATGCATCTGCAAAATTAAAAATAAATTTTCTTGACCACAACCACGGAAAGAGGAAGTACTGAAGAGTGACAGGTTCTGTTGTTTGTTTTTTTGAATCAGCACAAAACTTCATGCAGGCACTGAGCATATAAATTCATACCCCCTCCCTAAACCAACATGTCCCACCTCCTCTGTTATAGTATTATGTTAGGGATTCAATTTGGTGATTCCAGATAGGCAGTTGGGGCATAGACCACCTATTTTGTACCTGATGGACTTACCTTGCCATTGAATTGAGTGAAAATGTGGTTTGTCTGAACTTGCCTCTCCAATGTTCAAATCATTAATATACTTATATATTACGCTAAAGTCTTGCTGTGGCTTTGTTTATGGTCTTTGAAAATGTTGTAAATGGCTAACCTATTTTAAATTGGAAGTCCATCAGGTTATCAAATACTCAATCAAATAAGGATGGGTGTATATCTAAGAATAAACATAATGAATATGCTAATTGCTGACATTGCCATGTTGCATCTTGTTTTTGAGTGATAAGTGGAAATTGGGTTGACCAATTTTTGGTTGTAATTTTCAATATCAGATTTCCCTTAAAACTGCAATTTAGGACCATGTCAGCTTCAGAATGTTTAGGGTTGCTGACTAAAACAAATGTTAGAATCCTTTTGATTCAGTCAACTAGGCCTAAAGTGTATTCACAGACCTACATAGCAAATCCAACAAAATCTGGGAAAAGACTCTGCTATAATATTGATTCTGTGCTAATTGCTAGTTATGTATCATCCAGTTAATTGTAATATGCACTAAATGGATAGATCTTTATATGAATTGATTGGCGGGTGATGCAGCAAGTTTCCTCGCAGTTGGAGTGACCATTTAAGAAGGAAAAGAATGAGAAAATTATTCAAATGTATTTTTGGACTATAGCTATCATTTAACAAAAAGATGAAGCACCAAGATGATTGCCCTTGAGATGGTAACAGTGACTTGCCTTCTTGAAATGATACAGTCCATGTGGCTTACCTACAGTGCCACTGCTGTTGGAGATAATTCCAGGTTTTTGATCCAGGGATGTTAAAGGACCAAATCAGGTGGCATTGACTTGAATGGTGTTCCACCTCACTGGGGTAGCTCGCTGGAAATCAAACTCCATTTTCCCTGGAGTCATCACAGCATTTAAAGATTTTATAAAAGTACACACAATTGTATAGTTGTAGAATTTTTATCTGTCTATACCTTAATTTTTGCGTGTGAATTTTTTCATATGCTCGTGTGATAGCTCTAGAAATATGGGCATGTAATCCAACATTGAGGCTTACTCGTTCAGGTTCAAGAACTTCTCCTGTTACAATTTTAATGAACCTCTTATCTTGTGACCATATATCAATTGAAATGGACGAAATCCTTCTGATTCATTTGAGGAATCTCTCTTGGCATACAATGAGAAGTCTAATCCTTTCTCCCAATCCTGTAGGCATTCATAAGGGTATGCCCTTACTCATGATTTGATGGTATCTCTCCAAAGCTTTCTGGATTTGCAGATGATATGCAGTTGGCTTCATTTGCTTTATTGCTAAAGGTGTCCTGGAAAATGTTAGACATCAAATGTTACAATCTGATCAGGGTCGTATCTCCAATTACAGTCCATTAATGAGTCAAAAGAATCTGTGTGAACGTATCCAATATTGCTTTAGCACTCGCCTTTAAAGGAATAACTTCTGGGAATTCGAAGGTTAAATTCATAATTATAAGGGTGTATTGATCTCCTTTTCTTTTCAGTAATGGTCCTACACAATCTGATAATATTCAGTGAAATTGTTCTTCAAAGTTGGTATGGGTACTAAAGTTGCTAGTTTGCTTATATGTTGAGGCTTTCCAAGCATATGAGGCATGTTTTATCAAACCTGACCATGTCTTACGAAGTTCTGGCCATGAAAGTGTTGTTTATCAATGCATACATTTTCCGTATTCCAGTGTGATCTGCCACAGGAATTTCATGTGCTACTTATGATATCTTTCTAGGATATCTGAACAGTGCCACTATTTAACAAACAACGATTCATTCACTATCTGCATGTCTGTGAGAATGCCTTTATCTCTTCAACAGAATGCTATTCATACTCTAAAACTAATGATCCCTCTAAATTGCATAGCAGTGCGTGCATGCAATCACTCCAAAGGTCCACAGTCAGTGTCAAAATGTTCATATCTGCAAGGCCCTGCTGTACACAGACTTCAGAGGCCCATGTAGCTGGAAACAAAATGAGAAGGAATGCTATCTGAAACTCCTTCAGCCTCCGCTTCTGTGTGAACAGTCCGTATCAACTTTCCTAACCCTCTGGACCTGTTTCCTGGCCCTTAATTAACAAAGACATGCCAAACGCTTCTTTTGAAATATCCTCATTCTTAACTAGAGCTTAAACTTTCCTGATGGTATTAATGAATCACTAGTAATTAATTTTGTTTAATCATTGCTCTGGTCACCACACATGTTGGAAAAATACCCAGACCCCTGTTCTTACAACCATTCCTTTGTCTCTGTAACCTCAGCTGGACTTTGTGGTTATAAATTTAACTGTTGCTAAACCATTTCTCAGAATTAAATCAACTGCCAAACCCAGATAATGTTTTAATTGTTCTGATAACCACTAGTCCAGACGACAAATCACACTCGAATGGACTTTATACAATAGAACTGGAATATACTGTCCACCTCTCCCATTTACCAACAATTTGGCTTATATTGAACTCTCTGAAGGGAAAACTAAATCCTTCTTCAGCAAGAGTTTGAGAAGCCCCTGTATCCTTAGTATTGTTGCATTAATTTGAAGGAAGGGTTGTTGTTTTCCCTTCAGACAAAAACTCTTCCTAATTCTCATCTCCCATTTGTACTTCTCTATTCACAGCAATGTTTTCCTCTGGTCTCTTAGCTACAATTCAATCTGTGGCCTCTTCCTTTTGAGTTTTCTTTTCTCCTAATTCTAATAATTCTTATGTGTTTCTCCTGCAACTTCCAACTTTCAGAATGAATGTCCCCTATCTTGCTACAATGGAAACACCACTTTCGCTTCCAATTTTCACATTACCCCTCAGTACGTGACAGTCTGATCTGAGGAGATGAGCTTGGTACATTCCAGCTGTTTGTTCTTTACTGAGGCACCTTCCCTTACTATCAGTCTCCCATTTCCTATCCCTTTCAAATTTATGAAGGTAACAGAAGAAATGTTTAGTTTTACAATTTGCATATAATTGTCAGCCATTATTGCTGCTTGTCTAACTGTTGCAACACTTTGGTCCTCAACATAGATTCTTATGATGGAAGGTAGTGAGTTTTTCACTGCCTCTAACAGAAGAATCTCTCTAAGAACTTTAGACATGGAGTTACATACTTGCAAACTTATCATTCTTTGCTGTCAGGCTTTTATTTGCCATTGACATGTCATAGTTATGCTTTTTACAAAACCAGTTCAAATGTTGTCATCTCAATTAAGTTGTGCTTTTACCTTTTTTTTAGTGAGACATGCTATGGGTAACTTGTGCTCAATCAATTCATGGTAGTATTAGAGTCATAGAGTTGTACAGCACGGAAACAGACCCTTCAGCCCAACTTGTAAGGTCAGGCTTCAGCTTCTGATGCTCCAGGGAAAAAAGTTCCAGCTTTAGATTAGATTACTTACAGTGTGGAAACAGGCCCTTTGGCCCAACAAGTCCACACCGACCCTCCGAAGAGCAACCCACCCTGACCCATTCCCCTACATTTACCCCTTCACTTAACACTACGGGCAATTTAGCATGGCCAATTCACCTAACCTGCACATTTTTGAACTGTGGGAGGAAACCAGAGCACCTGGAGGACACCCACGCAAACACGGGGAGAATGTGCAAACTCCACACAGAGTCGCCTGAGGCAGGAATTGAACCCGGGTCTCTGGCGCTGTGAGGCAGCAGTGCTAACCACTGTGCCACCATGCCGCCCAAATGATTCAGCCTCTCCCCATAGCTCAAATTCTCCAGTCCCAGCAACATCTTTGTAAATCTTTTCTGCACCCTTTCAAGTTTAACAACATCTTTCATATAACAGGGAGACCAGAATTGAATGCAGTATACTAAAAGTGTCCTCACCAATATCCTGTATAGCTGCAACATGATGTTCCAACTCCAATAATTAATGTAGTGACCAATGAAGGCAAGCATGCAAAGTACTGCCTTCACCACCATGTGTACCTGTGACTCCACTTTCAAGGAACTATGCACCTGCACTCCTGTGTCTTTTGGTTCAGCAACACTCTCGAGTAACTTACCATAAAGTGTATAAGTCCTGCCCTGATTTGCCTTTCCAAAATGCAAACACATTTATCTAAATTAAACTCCATCTGCCACTCCTCAGCCCATTGGCCCATCTGTTGAAAGTCACATTATACTCTTCACTGTCCACTACACCACTACTATTGGTGTCATCTGCAAACTTACTAACTATACCTCCTATGTTCACATCCAAATCATTTATATAAATGATAAAAGGTAGTGGAGCCAGCACCGATACAAGTGGCACACTACTGATCACGGACCTCCAGTCTGAAAAAAAACCCTCCACTACCATCATCTGTCTTCTACCTTTAAGCCAATTTTGTATTCAATTGGCTAGCTCCCCCTGTACCCCGTGTGATCTAACCTTGCTAACCAGACTATCATGCAGAATCTTGTTGAACCCCTTGCTGAAATCCATATACTTAGCATCCACCATTAAACCCAGGAGGTCACTTGTTCAAAAAACTCAATCATGTTAGTGAGACATGTCCCTCAGAATCCCCTGCACCATCTTGCCCACCACAGATGTCAGGCTTACCAGTCTGTAGTTCCCTGGCTTTTCCTTACCACCTTTTCTTAAGTAATGGTACCACATTAGCCACCCTCTTCTCTTCCACATCTCACCTGTGGCTGTCAATGATCCAGATATCTCAGCAAGGGGCCCTGCAATCTCATCCCTAGCTTACCACAAGCCTCTGGGTTACACCTGATCAGATCCTGGGACTTAACTAAATTTATGAATTTTAAGACCTCCAACATCACCTTTTCTGCAACATGGACACTTTTCATGACATCATTATTTAGATCCCTGATTTCCCTAGCATCCATATCCTTCTCCAGAATAAACACTGACGTGAAATGTTAATTTAGTATCTGCCCTATTTCCTGTGTTTCCACACACAGATGGCCACGTTGCTCTTTAAGACTCCCTATTCTCTCCCTCGTTATTCTTTTGTGCTGAATATATTTTTGGAAAATCTTTGGATTCTCCTTAACTCTAATTACCAAAGCTATCTCATGGCCTCTTTTTGGCCTCCTGATTTCCCTCTTAAATATACTCTTACTGTCCTTATACTCCCCCAGGGATTCACTCGTCCTAGCTGTCTATACATGACATCTGCTTCCTTTTTGTTTCTTGACCACAGCCTCAATTTCTCTAGTCATCGAGCATTCCCTCAACTTACCAGTCTTGTCCTTCATCCTAACAGGAACATACTGTCTCTGGACTCTTGTTATCTCATTTTTGAAGACTTCCCACTCTCTAACTTTCCCTTAACCTGCAAACATCTGCCCCCAACCAAATTTCGACAGTTCCAGCCTAATGCCACCAAAATTGGCCTTGCTTCAATTTAGAACTTTAACTTTTAGATCAGGTCTATCCTTTTCCATAACTATTTTAAAACTAATAGAATTAAGATAACTGGCCCCAATGTGCCCCCCCCCTCACTGATACCTCAGTCACCTGTCCTACCTTACTTTCCAAGAGTAGGTCAGGTTTTGCCCCTTTACTGGTAGATACATCCACATACTGAGTCAGAAAAATTTCTTGTATGTACTTAATAAATTCCTCTAACCCTTAACACTATGGCAGTCCCAGCCTATATTTGGAAAGTTAAAAACCCCTACTGTTTCAACCCTATTGTTCTTTCGGCTATCTGAGATCTCTACACATTTGCTTCTCAATTTCCCGCTGACTATTAGAGTGCCTATAGTACAACCCAAATGAGATTTGTGGGCGGCACGGTGGCACAGTGGTTAGCACTGCTGCCTCACAGCGCCAGAGACCCGGGTTCAATTCCCGACTCAGATGACTGACTGTGTGGAGTTTGCACATTCTCCCTGTGTCTGTGTGGGTTTCCTCCGGGTGCTCCAGTTTCCTCCCACAGTCCAAAGATGTGCAGGTCAGTTGAATTGGCCATGCTAAATTGCCCGTAGTGTTAGGTGAAGGGGTAAATGTAGGGGAATGGGTGGGTTGCACTTCAGTGGGTTGGTGTGGACTTGTTGGGCCGAAGGGCCTGTTTCCACACTGTAAGTAACCTAATCTAATCTAGATCTGGCAGCATTTGCAGATAGGGAAACAAGAGTTAAACTTTGAGTCCAATGACTCTTCTTCAGAAGTCTAAACCCTGATCTAAAGCCCTAAATAAAATTTGGTTCGTAATGTACTGATAGAAGTCATGTTTGAAGTTAGAATCACTGTCACTAAAATTTGATCACAAAATAGTCGCTTGTGAGGGTGTGTATCTGATACCTTTTAAAGACATTTTGTTTTGTATTGAACAGATTTGGACCTAACGACTGGCAGCATACACTTCATTTCAAAGCAATATGCAATTTGGGAAATGATTGATCAAATACTTGAATGGACTTCTATGAAGGTCAACTTTCCAAAGTGTGCAATTCAAAACTTAGGCTAGACTGAAAAAAAAATGGAAACACTTTGTCATTCCTTTTGATCAGTCCAATTGGAACAAACACATGCATATGATTTTTCTGAAATAAGAAGATTCCTGAGGTTGATTTGAATGTGTTATAATATATCGCACCTCTGTCTGTACTAATCTTGGTGATTTTTCTAATTCTGTCCAGGTGTGAAGCTCAGCAGCCTACTGGGGAAAAAGGGAAATCTGGAAAAAATACAAAGTTATTGGGATGTTGGCTTTTTCCTTGGTGCCAGTATGTTAGCAAATGACCCTCTCCGAGTTATCATGGCTTCTGAGAAGCTTTTTAAACTCAAGGCACCAGCATGGTAAGTCTGGATTCATGGCAGAGGGAAATAAGAAACTAGTGTGATTGGAGTCAGTTGGGACTGCTATGGAAGTGGGAAGATATGAGGAATTAAATGAGAGAGAGAGGAGCTTTTATTTGTAATTTCTACGATATACAACTGATACAGTAAAAACAAGACAACATTCCTCCAGAACCAAGGGTGCTATATGGACAGCACAAACTACGCAATCGTACACAGCATAAAGTGCTCTCTTTCTCTCGTGCACTCTCCCTTGTGCTCAATGTCTCTCTCACGCTCTTGCTCTTCCCTTCTTTCTTTCTCTCTCCCCCTCTTTCTTTCTCTCTCCCCCTCTCTCTCTCTTCTCCCCCTCTCTCTCTTCTCCCCTCTCTCTCTCTTCTCCCCCCTCTTTCTCTTCTCCCGTTTTTCTCTTCTCCCCCCTTTCTCCTCTCCCCCCCCTTTCTCCTCTCCCCCCCCTTTCTCCTCTCCCCCCCTTTCTCTTCTCCCCCCCCTTTCTCTTCTCCCCCCCCTTTCTCTTCTCCCCCCCCTTTCTCTTCTCCCCCCCTTTCTCTTCCCCCCCTTTCTCTTCTCCCCCCCTTTCTCTTCTCCCCCCCTTTCTCCTCTTTCCCCCCCTTCTCCTTCCCCCCCCCCTTCTCCTTCCCCCCCCTTCTCCTTCCCCCCCCCTTCTCCTCTCCCCCCCTTTCTCCTCTCCCCCCCTTTCTCCTCTCCCCCCCTTTCTCCTCTCCCCCCCTTTCTCCTCTCCCCCCCTTTCTCCTCTCCCCCCCTTTCTCCTCTCCCCCCCTTTCTCCTCTCCCCCCCTTTCTCCTCTCCCCCCCCTTCTCCTCTCCCCCCCCTTCTCCTCTCCCCCCCCTTCTCCTCTCCCCCCCTTTCTCCTCTCCCCCCCTTTCTCCTCTCCCCCCCTTTCTCCTCTCCCCCCCTTTCTCCTCTCCCCCCCTTTCTCCTCTCCCCCCCTTTCTCCTCTCCCCCCCTTTCTCCTCTCCCCCCCTTTCTCCTCGCCCCCGCCTTTCTCCTCGCCCCCGCCTTTCTCCTCTCCCCGCCTTTCTCCTCTCCCCCCCTTTCTCCTCTCCCCCCCTTTCTCCTCTCCCCCCCTTTCTCCTCTCCCCCCCTTTCTCCTCTCCCCCCCTTTCTCCTCTCCCCCGCCTTTCTCCTCTCACCCGCCTTTCTCCTCTCCCCCTCTTTCGCTCCTCTCCTCCTCTTTTTCTCCTCTCCCCCTCTTTCTTCTGTCTTATGTGCTCCGACAAGCACACACATGGGCACCCTCTTCCTGTCTCCCCTAATGTCCATCCATCACCCTGAATGTAGGAGACTCCCATTGTCCCCCAACCCACTTACTGACAGGTCTCTCCATTGTTGGTGGGCCATGTTCCACTTGCTCACAAGCTGCCTACAGTTCGATTAAGAAAGAGAACTGCCCACTTTCCTGACAAAGATGCAAGCTTTATCAAAAGCAAGATGCATCCTGAATGATTCCCTACATTTTGTGCATTGTATGACCTCAGGAATTTCGAGCCATTTTACAGCCAATTCAATACTTTGGAAGTAAAGTCATTCCCTGTAATTTAGGGAAATGACAAATCCATTTTTCACACTGCCACCTCGCAAACAGCACAATGTTAATGGTGCTGTCAGCGGTATCAGTAATGTTGAGTGAAGGATTTAAAGTTAGAGACGTACAATTGGGCAGAATTAGATGAACACTGACATCTTAGACGGTTGCCAGGTTAAAGAGGGCAAAGAAATGGGAAAGGCTGAGGAACCAGAGGCATTCTGAAGTAAGATAGGAATTTAAGGGCATGCCTTAATGGGGAGCTGAGGACAGTTAACAAACACAGTGGATGAACAGGACTTATTGGGCATTGAGAGAGTAAAGTTTTGTATTAGCTTATGTTTTGGAGGCAGAAAGGTAAACCTGAAGAGCTTTGGAATTTTCATGCTTTTTGTTCCTTCTAGATGTGGATCTGCTGAAGCAGAAGCAGAATCGAGCAACTTTAGGTATAAGTGGGTGAACTTACCATTAGCACTGATATGTCATCAAAGCTTATCTTTGGATCAGATATGACACCAAGATTGCAAACAGTCAGGTTTGGCCCGAGACCATACTCAGGAAGAGTGAGGTGATGAAGCCAGGAATGAAGCTTGTGGCAGGGTCCAGTGATGATGAATTTGGTCTTCCCTAGGTATTTTCAGGAGTATTTTTGTGAATCCAAAACAGTTATAGTGGTCAAACCTGAATTATGCAAATTTCATCACTTTTTGTTGTTTCTTGAACTTAAGGTGTTAAGGATACTTGTGTGTCAAAAATGAAGTACAGTGGACCTCCTGATATGTGCTCATTTTGAGTTCTCAAAGATCCACATTGCTAATGGTCAGAACCATGTTGTGTTGTGCACTGTTTTATAAATCTATCTCAAGCTACTAATCAGAGAAAAGAATGGGTTCACTTAATCTCTCCTTTGTGATTCTGTTGCTGTCCTTCTGTAATTGTCTGAGGTTGGCCCAGACTTTTTCCTGACTGTATTTCACTCTGTCACTCCAGGATACTTTCATTTTGATGGTTATAATTCCCTTTATCCACGGCTGTGTTCCTGTCATTGTTGTTATAAATCTCGCCATCCTACATGAGAAGCAAAGTAGGAGTGAGCCTAGGAGGGTTGACCAGGATATTGGATTTGGCAGCTGGTTGTCACAAATCTGTCAGCATTCAGCTAGGCAGCTGGGGAGCTGGTGCGCTGATCAAAGGGAAGGTGATTGTCAGGATTAGGATCTTCAGATTCATGTTGGAGTGATACACAGACCGGTCAGAAGAATGGGAGCTGAAATGTGACAACTCTTTGGAAGATTTTGCAGCACAGGACCACTGCTGTAGAAGCAGTCCGAGTAGTGGGAGATTCCCAGAAAAGTGGCAAAACCTTTGAAGCTACAGGAAGATTGGTTGCAGGGAACAAAACAAATATTACGTCAAAACTTCTGGCAAAACCCAGTAGGTCTGGCAGCATTGATAGAGAGAAAAGCAGCTGACCTTTCAAGCCAAGTGACTCTTCATCAGTTCTGACAACATTTTTGTTAATTCAAGATTTTAGCTCTACATTTTCCCATCCCTTAAGGATATTTTTCAGCTGTAATAGAATCATTGAATCCGTACAGTGTGGAAGCGCCCCATTCAGCCATCAAGTCCATGTAAACCCTCCGAAGAGCATCCCACCCAGATCCATCCTCCCTACCCTATCCCTGTAACCCTGGATTTCCCATGGCTAATCTGCCTAGCCTGAACATCCTTGGATACTTTTTAGCATGTCCAACCCACCTAACCTGCACTTCTTTGGACTGTGAGAGGAAAATGGAGCACTTCCTGCGCAAATACAGGGAGAATGTGCAAACTCCACACAGGCAGTGGAGGGTGGACTTGAACCCAGGTCCCTGGTGCTATGCAGCAGCAGTTCTAACCACTGAGCCACTGTGCTGCCCCTAATGTTCTTGGATATTATGGTGCAAGATTTTATAAAAAATAGTTTGTTTTTAAAACTACCTGTATTAAAGATTGACACATAAATGAATGCTGTTCACGAAGGAATAATCAGTGACATAATTATATCCAGGATTATGCAATAAAGGAAAGGAGTAAACAGATTTGTAACAAGGCAGATTGTTGTACGCTGTCTTACACAGGGTTTATATTGACTGGCTAGCTTTTTGTAGTTTGTCTTCAGCAGTTCATTTATATATCAGCATATCCTTTTTTAAAATAGTTTTTCCTTCTAGCAACATGATTGAGAGTTTACATTCAATCTAATTAGCTTTACCCTTCAAAAATTGTATAATTTTATTTCGCATTTAAGGCCCTGAGCTGCTTTATTATTTTGAAGAACAAACAGGAGATTTTGTGGTCAGGATCAGGATTCCCGGAAGGTATGTTGCCTCCCTGGTGCCAGGGTCCAGGATGTCTCCGATCGGGTGTATAAGGTTCTAAAAGGGGAGGGCGAACAGCCAGAAATCGTGTTACATATTGGCACTAATGATATAGCCAGGAAAAGAATTGAGGATATAAAAAGTGATTTCAGGGAGTTAGAATGGAAGCTGCAAAGCAGGACAAACAGAGTAGTGTTCTCTAGTTTACTACCAGTGCCACGAGATAGCGAGGCAAGGAACAAGGAGCGGGCGCAGTTTAACACGTGGCTGCGCAGCTGGTGTAGGAGGGAAGGCTTCAGATATGTAGATAATTGGGATGCCTTCTGGGGAAGGTGGGACCTGTACAAGAAGGACGGGTTGCATCTGAACTGGAAGGGGACCAATGTCTTGGGTGGAAGGTTTGCTTGAGTATTTCGAGAGGGTTTAAACTAGTATGGCAGGGGGGTGGGAACCTGAGCTGTATATCGGAGGTGAGAGTTGATGCAGATGGGGCAATAGCAAGAGGTAGACCAGCTAGTGGGAAGGATTTTCCTGGGAAGGAACCAAGGGATCAGTTAAAGTGTGTTTGCTTTAATGCTCGGAGTATCAGGAATAAAAGTGATGAACTTAGAGCATGGATCAGTACCTGGTGCTATGATGTTGTGGCCACAACAGAGACATGGGTTTCTCAGGGGCAGGAATGGTTGCTGGATGTTCTATGGTTTAGAGCATTTAAAAAGAATAGGGAGGGGGGGAAAAAAGGAGGGGGTGTAGCACTACTAATCAGAGAGGGTATCACAGCTACAGAAGCTTCCATTGTCGAGGAGGATCTGCCTACCGAGTCAGTATGGGTGGAAATTAGGAACAGCAAAGGAGCAGTCACCTCGTTAGGGGTTTACTACAGGCCCCCCAATAGCAGCAGGGAGATTGAAGAAAGCATAGGTCGGCAGATTTTGGAAAAGTGTGGATGTAGTATGGTTGTTGTAATGGGTGACTTTAACTTTCCCAATATTGATTGGAGTCTCCTTCGAGCAGAAGATTTGAATGGAGCTGTTTTTGTAAGGTGTGTTCAGGAGGGTTTCCTAACTCAGTACGTTGACAGGCCGACGAGGGGAGAGGCCATTCTAGACTTAGTGCTCGGAAACGAGCCGGGGCAGGTATCAGATCTTATGGTGTGAGAGCATTTTGGTGATAGTGACCACAACTGCCTCACATTCTACATAGCTATGGAGAAGGAGAGGATTAGGCAAAATGGGAGGATATTTAATTGGGGAAGAGGAAACTATGATGCGATTAGACATGAGTTAGGGAGCATGGATTGGGAGCAATTGTTCCATGGTAAAGGCACTATAGACATGTGGAGACTGTTTAAGGAACAGTTGTTGCAAGTCATGAGACAGGCAAGAAGGGGTAAGATAAAGGAACCTTGGATGACGAGAGCGGTGGAGCTTCTCGTCAAAAGGAAGAAGGTAGCTTACATAAGGTGGAGGAAGCTAGGGTCAAGCTCAGCTCTAAAGGATTACAGGCAGGCGAGGAAGGAGCTTCAAATGGTCTGAACAGAGCCAGGAGGGGGCACGAGAAAGGCTTGGCAGAACGGATTAGGGAGAACACAAAGGCATTTTACACTTATGTGAGGAATAAGAGATTGGTCAAAGAAAGAGTAGGGCCGATCAGGGATAGCATAGGGAATTTGTGTGTGGAGTCTGAGGATGTAGGGGAAGCCCTAAATGAGTGTTTTTGCTTCAGTCTTTACGAAAGAAACGAACTTTGTAGTGAATGAAACCTTTGAAGAGCAGGTGTGCATGCTGGAATGGATAGAGATAGAGGAAGCTGATGTGCTGAAAATTTTGTCAGACATTAAGATTGACAAGTTGCCAGGCCCGGACCAGATTTGTCCTCGGCTGCTTCGCCACTTGCGAAGATCTTTGCATCCTTACTCTCCACTGGAGTCGTACCGGAGGACTGGAGAGAGGCAAATGTAATTCCTCTCTTCAAGAAAGGAAATAGGGAAATCCCTGGCAATTACAGACCAGTAAGTCTCACATCTGTCGTCTGCAAGGTATTAGAAAGGATTCTGAGGGATAGGATTTATAACCATCTGGAAGAGCATGGCTTGGTTAAATGTAGTCAACACTGCTTTGTGAGGGGCAGGTCATGCCTCACAAACCTTAGCAGGTTCTTTGAGAATGTGACTAGAAATGTTGATAAGGGTCGAGCTGTGGATGTGGTGTATATGGGCTTCAGCAAGGCATTTGATAAGGTTCCCCATGGTAGGCTCATTCAGAAGGTCAGGAGGATACAGAGGAACTTAGCTGTCTGGATACAGAATTGGCTGGCCAACAGAAGACAGCGAGTGGTAGTAGAAGGAAAATATTCTGCCTGGAAGTCAGTGGTGAGTGGTGTTCCACAGGGCGCTCTCCTTGAGCCTCTACTGTTTGTAATTTTTATTAATGACTTGGATGAGGGGATTGAAGGATGGGTCAGCAAGTTTGCAGACGACACAAAGGTTGGAGGTGCCGTTGACAGTATAGAGGACTGTTGTAGGCTGCAGCGGGACATTAACAGGATGCAGAGATGGGCTGAGGGGTGGCAGAAGGAGTTCAACCTGGATAAATGCGAGGTGATGCATTTTGGAAGGTCGAATTTGAAAGCTGAGTACAGGATTAAGAATAGGATTCTTGGCAGTGTGGAGGAACAGTATCAACTTGGTGTGCAGGTATATAGATCCCTTAAAATTGCCACTCAAGTGGACAGGGTTGTTAAGAAAGCATTTGGTGTTTTGACTTTCATTATCAGGGGGATTGAATTTAAGAGTCATGAGAGCTTGTTGCAGCTCTATAAAACTTTGGTTACACCGCACTTGGAATACTGTGCCCAGTTCTGGTCACCCTATTATAGGAAAGATGTGGATGCTTTGGAGAGGATTCAGAGGAGGTTTACCAGGATGCTGCCTGGACTGGAGGGCTTATCTTATGAAGAGAGGTTGACTGAGCTTGGTCTTTATTCATTGGTGGAAAGTAGGAGGAGAGGGGACCTAATTGAGGTGTACAAGATAATGAGAGGCACAGATAGAGTCGATAGCCAGAGACTATTTCCCAGGCAGAAATGGCTAACACGAGGGATCATAGTTTTAAGCTGGTTGGAGGAAAGTATAGAGGGGATATCAGAGGTGGGTTCTTTACACAGAGAATTGTGAGAACATGGAATGCCTTGCCAGCAGCAGTTGTGGAAGCAATGTCATTGTGGACATTTAAGAGACTACTGGACATGCATATGGTCACAGAAATGTGAGGGTGCATACATGAGGATCAATGGTCGGCACAACATCGTGGGCTGAAGGGCCTGTTCTGTGCTGTACTGTTCTATGTTCTAACAAGTCCCTATTGAGAAGTCGGCTACTCATAATTGATTGGCTACCAAACCACCCAGATGTGGAAGGATTTTGGTGGGTTGCTGGTTAGTGCTAAGACCCCTTTTAATTTTCACTTCTCATTTTGCTAAACTCCAGAACACGCAAACACTGTTTGTACAACATCTGCTAACTTTGTGTTTCAGCTGGTAGGGTTCCTAAATCCCTGGGAACATTAAAATGCAATTGCCTCTCACAATTTAAAAAGTATTCTACATTTCCTACAAAAGCGACTAACCTCAGATTTTCCCATATTATGCTCCACCTGTCATCTGTGTCCACACTTCTAACCTCGCTGTCACTTATTTTGCTCAAAGTGTGATGCTGGAACAGCACAGCAGGTCAGGCAGCATCCGAGGAGCAGGAGAATCGACATTTTGAGCATAAACCCTTAATCAGGAATGAGGCTTGTGGGCCTGGGGGCGCTGAGAGATATGACCTGGGGTGTGCAGTGAGAGAGGGACTCACTAATATTCTTGTAGAGAGAGAAGGAGAACTACTTCTAGGTAGGCGTCCTTGGAAAAGGCATCACAGTAAGGTTAAGATCAACTAGGAGAAAGTGAGATCTGCAGATGCTTGAAATCAGAGTCTAGATTAGAGTGGTGCTGGAAAAGCACAGCAGGTCAGGCAGCAGGAGAATCAACATGTTGACATAAGCCATTCATCAGGAATGGCTTATGCCCAAAACATTGACTCTCCTGCTCCTCAAATGCTGCCTGACCTGCTGTGCTTTTCTAGCACCACACTTTTCTATTCTGACTCTCCAGCATCTGTAATCATCACTTATGCTCTGTGTCGCTTCACAGCTTTACTGTCTTACCAATATTATACATTAAATACATTACATTCTGTTCCCTCATCCATGTCACTTACTTAGATTTGTAAATAGCTGAGAATCCCAGTAGCAGTCTGACAGTCAGAAAATGACTTATTTATTCCTACTCTCTGTATTCAGTCTTTCAACCAGTTCTCTGTCCATAGCACTAGATTAAGAAATAGTGAGATATTATTTGGGAACAGAGTAAGAGGACAATCATAAAGTCTCAATTAGGGTTACTGTAAGTATACAAATGTGTTGATTTTGTTTAAAACAAGTTGGTGAGCTGCAGGTCACTATAGAAATTTGACATGGTGATAAAGGAAGATATTGCCTCAAAGAAGGTCAGGATTGAATAGTAAATATTCCTCCCTCCAAGGTGTAAAACAACAGAGGGGAATAATGAGAGGAGGAAGGTGGCGGTACTGAATTAAGAGATCACTACCGTGGCTTAAAAATGATCATATCCCAGTGGGTTCAAGGACAGTTTTCTTGGCTAGACCTGAAAAGCAAAAGGGTACCATTAAATGTCTGTGTATTCCATAAGCTATCAACTCGTGGCTGTACTTTGATAAGTCACCAGAACCATACAGGCAGCATTTGAGGATATTGAGGACAGCAAGGGTGAAAATTACAGAGCAATGGCTCTAATCTTTGAGTCTTAATTTGATATAGTGGTAGTGCCAGAGGACTGAGGAATTATAATTGTGGCACACTTGTTCAACACAGGGTGTCAGGATACGGGCCAAGCATTTTAATCTTTATAGTGGAAGAGATTTTAGAAACCACAATCCAGAACAAAATTAACAGGCATTGAACAAAAGTTTAATTAAGGGAAGTCAGTTGCTAAGGGCAAATAATGTTAGTGACGTGCTTGAGTTTTTGATGAATTAACAGAGGATTGAGGAAGGTGATGTGGTACAAATGAACTTCTAAATGATTTTTTATAAAGTATGTGACATGTTAACAGAGTTAAAACTAATCATCCTCCTCTGCTGTCTTCTCCTATCAAGCCCATACAGCTAAGTCCTTATTAGCAGGGGCTAGATTCTGCCTGCCCTGGGTTAACCATGCTTAATCTTCCTTGACACCTTAATAGCTACCCATTTTCTCTCTGTCTGAATTTGCATAAGTCTCATTTGTAAACTTTCTGTCCATCAAACTCTACACCTGACATACCACAGTGACTCCAGCTGCTGGTTTGGCTTCTTCAGATAAGGGCACGTCTTCCATGTGGAAGTATCTTGAGGTTCCCACATAGAAACAGACTGTCATGTTGAAGGTCTGAGCTGCCTCTTGATTAGACAATTAATGTACGTCTTTAGTACTTAAAGACTTTCTAGCTGCTCACCAATCATCTGCTTTATTTTGTAGGGAAGTTAACCACTCCGAAGACCTTTGGTTTTAATTTTCTGAAAACTATTTGTACGATGAGTTTAGTATTGGAGTCCCTCAAATGAAGTTTTGTGTCTAAGTCTGGCAACGTACTTTTTAAGAAGGATGTCAAGGCAACAGAGTAGGGGTTTCCCTGATTGAGCTTCAGTTACATGGATCATTTCAAAAAGCTGAGATTGGTCTCCATTAAGGGGAAACATTCATAGTCCTGCACTGTAAACTGTATGGTGTTCTCCATTAATGCTGCCAAGCATTTCTAACATTTTCTGTTATTTTGTTTTGGATTTTCAGCATCTGTAATAGTTTCGGGAGAAATCTTTTTTGTGCACTGATTGAGATCTGAAGTGCACTGCCTGAAATTGTGGTGGAGGCAAATTCAGATATGATTTTCAATAGGGAATTGGATAAGCCCATGAAGAGGTGAAATTTTGCAGGGCTGTGGGGAACGATTGGAAATTGAGACTAGCTACTCTTGCAGAGAGCCAGCATGGACACAATGAGTCTGATAGCCTCTTTCTGTCCTGTGACCATTTATTGACTCCTGCTTTACCTAATCAGAGAAGCAAAATTCTCTGATTCTCTACTTCTTGCTAGCTGACTGTCACCATTTAGATTTGCTCTCTTCCTTGAGAGTTTCTCTTGTCTTCCAGAAAAGATTGATGAACAAGCTGATTACTTTTACCTTATCCTGAGAGCATCCATGATGGAAAAGTCATGGTCAATTTTATATTTTAACGTCAACCATTGAAGGGAACCTGCAGCTATGTTTTATTAATTAAACAAACAAAGGATTGAAAGTGTCTGATGGAAGAAGATTCGGTCAGTTATTGGCAATATAACCCTACACCGTAAGCCAGTTTGGTGGTGAGCCTGCCAGTGGGATGAAACTTTTTTTTAATGTTCCTGACTAATTTTTCTTTTGATGCTGTCTGTGTTTGTAGGTATCTGAAGTCTGTTGTACAAACCATTCACATATACCAACGTTTCAAGAAACAGACTCCAGAGCAGCCCCCTGAATGTCAGGAGCTCATGGACTTTTGGATGGATTTCATTGTGGAAGCCACCAATGAAGCTGTGACGCTGGTTCGGTTTCCTGTATGTCGTCTTATTGAATGTTTTATCTGTATTTCTACAGCCTCGTTCTCCCACATATAATTACTCAAGCACCTATGTGAGAACAAACACAGATGCATGCACACAAGCACAATGTAAAGGTGCAGTCCTCAAAAACTGAAACTCATTGAACTCTGTATAATTATTGATATCAACCGATGGTGAACTCTAGCATTGACTGCACCAGAACGTGTTGGATCAGGAGGAAATCAACTAACTATAAAGGGTCTGGTGGCAAAAATAAACAGATCATTTGGGTGGCACGGTAGCTCAGTGGTTAGCACAGCTGCCTCACAGCACCAGGGACCCAGGTTGGATTCCAGCCTGGGGTTCACGTCTGTGTGGAGTTTTCACATTCTTCCTGTGTCTGCATGGGTTTCCTCCAGGTGCACCGGTTTCCTTTCATAATCCAAAGATGTGCAGATTAGGTGAATTGGCCATGCTAAATTGTCCATAGTGACCAGGGATGTGTAGGTAGGTGCATTAGTCGGGGGTAAACGTAGAGGGGTAGGGGAATGGACCTGGGTGGGTTACTCTTCAGAGGGTCATTGTGGACTTGTTGGGCTGAAGGGCCTATTTCCACACTGTAGGAGTTCTATTTGACATCTTTTGAGGAGCAAAAGTGCAATGCAAGTCTGGCGTTCCAGATGGGACCACTTATACTGTCTGATTAGCTAGTACAATTTGAATTCATAATAAACACAACTACTTTGTTTTATCATTCATTTTAAGAATAGATGAGTCCTGGTAACAATATTAAACCTTTGTACACAAAGATTGTCACAACTCTCTTCCATAGATAATGGAAATATCTAGTCTTGCAAACACCTACACATATAATTACTCACGCCCACTGCAGTTACTATACCAAATTAGCGTGGACCAGTGTTTTCTGTTTGGGAATGTTTTTATTTCTAAATAAGAGAATTCAGCAAAATCACTGGGGGGGAATAAACTACATAGAGACAGAATATTTGCACCCTTACACTGTGTAGTGTACAAATACACAGTTATGAGCAGGAAAATATGCGAGTGTTTATGACAAATAGTATATCATGTCTCTGTCCGTTTGCCCTCAAAGGTCAATGAAACTAACCTTCACTTGAAGCAACTGGGCAGTAATCTGGCAGAGCCAATCACCTGCCCAATTTTAGAATCTGCCAGATTCACAGCCGGTGAAAATCAGTGGTTTGGCCTCAGCTGGAGAATTGTGTCTAGTTCTGAACACCCCGCTTTGAAAAAGATGTGAAGGGATTAGAGAGAGTTCAGTCAAAAATTCATGAGATCACAGAAGTTTTACAGTGCAGGAGGAGGCCATTCAGCCCTCTAGGCCTAAACTGGCTCTTTAAATGAGCCTCATTGGCAAAAGGAAATCTCCGGCTTTTCCCCCAAACCTGTACCCTTGAATTTTTATCCAAAGAATCATCCAGTGCTCTCTTCTAGGCCTGGATTACCTCCACCACATTTCCAGGCAGTGTATTCCACATCCTGACTACTTGGTGAAAATGTGTTTTCTCAAGTCATCTTCACATTTTAGGCAAATCTCTTTAAATATATGCCCTCTCATTCTTGATCTTTTTATTAGCAGGAACATTGAGTCATAGCGATGTACAACACGGAAACAGACCCTTCTGTCCAACTTGTCCATGCCGACCAGATATCCCAACCCAATCTAGTCCCACCTGCCAGCACCCGTTCCATATCCCTCAAGCTCTTCCTATTCAGTTTTCCCTATCTACTCTATCCAGCCCACTCATGATTTTGAATACATCATTTCTTCAAGACGAAAAGTCTTAGCTTTTTCAACCTGTCCTCATAGCTCAAATTCTTCATCCCTGAAACCCTTCTTGTAAATTGCTTTTGCATACTCTCCAATGTATTCACATCCTTCCTACCATGTGTTCCCCAGAGAGGCGGAACTTCAGATATGTAGAAAGATTGAATAAATTGGTAGTGTTTTCCTTAATATAGAGGAGGAAATTTGGTGGAGGTTTCAAAATCACAAGGAGTCTGGACAGAATCGATATGGAAAGGTAGTTTCCATTGGTGAAAGAATTGAGAACCAGAGTAAGGTCATTTGCAATGGAAACATAAAGATGAAAACCTTACAAACAGTGAGTGGTTAGGATCTGACATGAAGGGAGTGAATCATTATCTGAAAAAGAAATACAATTGTGGGGGGCACTGGCAAAAGGTAGGGGAATGGCAGTAAGTGAAATGCTCCTTCAGCGAACCAGTACCATGAAGGGCTGAAGGGCCTCCTGTGTTATAACCGTGCTGAAGTTCAGTGGCAGGAAGTCCACTCTTCCACACACAGCTGAAAGCTAAAAGTTTGCTTCAATGATTCAGTTAATTACTGGGGTACAGCAATGTGCATTGGACGACTTCAGGTTAACAAGTTGCACCACATTGTATGATAAAATCTATTGTGCACTGAGAAAATTAGCACATTCGTCATTTATTAAATACATGTAATCTTAATGTGCGTTCTTATGTGAATAGTATTCACGTTAATAATTACACATAATAGATATCAAGCTGGTAATGTTGACATTTTGTGGGTATGTTAAGGTGGTGAGCCAGCACCACGTATTGTCACAAATCTACTGATAAAGGAGACTTTATTGTATGCAAACTCTGGGATCATGAATTTGTCATTTTTTGTACTTTTATTACCAGGTTTTAATCTTGGAGCCAACCAAGGTTTTCCAGCCTGCCTACTTATCCATAAACAATGATGCAGAAGAGAAGACAGTATCTATTTGGCACGTATCACCACATGACAAGGTAATTTATAGAACATATAACAAAAATAATTCATGGATTAATTTCTCAGTATTCATGATTCTTTAGCTGAAATATGCATTTTTTTTTGTTTCTTTACTTCTTCTATGGGCCCAATTGGCTGTGTACTACAGAATGGCATTTACGAATGGAACTTCAACGCTGCAACTATTAGGGGTGTGAGGTCAGTAACTGGCTTGCCTTGGCTCTTTAATATATTTTATAGCTACAGCACAAAAGCAGAGTACAGCCAGTATATCAGCACTTTTTGTTAAGAAGAAATGGTCATATTTCTTTCAGCGTTCAGAACTGTTGATATGGATATGTAGTTACTGATTTAGGTTGTAATAGTTTAAGCAGACAACAATTTTAGGTACTTGATCAGCGGTGATTTTGATTGAATTTTTTTAGGTAAGGATCTTTGTGAAAAGAAAAATTATACAAATTAAGTATGTGTCTTGACAGAATTATTCCCTAATTTTATTCAGGTAGAAACATTTTTCTGGAAAATATAGATGAGTTAGCTTGACATTTTATTTAAGAATAAAAGTTGTTCTTAATTTTTAAGGGAATAGTTAAAGATCCTTGACAATCAGAATTGTGATGGTCAAGAATATTGTAGGTTTTTGAGAGACTAATCTGTTACAGTTTACTGATTTGATTTTCCTTCCTGAGTTTGAGAATACTTCTGGTATACTGTTAAATGAAAACCGAAAGAACTGCGGATACTGAAAATCAAAAGCAAAAGCAGAAATTGTTGGAAAGGCTTATCAGATCTGGCAGCATCTGGGAAGAGAAATCAGAGTTAACTTTTCAGGTTCTGAGGAAGTGTCACTGAACCCGAAATGATAACTCTGATTTCTCTCCACAGATGCTCCAGACATGCTGAGTTTTTCCAGCAGTTTCTGTTTTTGTTTCTAGTATACTCTTCTTTGGTTTTGAAAAGTGTATTTGACAATTTCTCTTATGGTAGACTAATATCAAAGGGGTACAATTGGAACATAGCCAATATTTGATAATTGTTACTTGTTTTGGCGATATTACTTAAGCTCAATTGGCTGGAAGGCTGATTTGTGATTGTGAAGGCAAGTTACACCAGCAGCTTGGGTTCAATTCCTGTTCCAATTCAGGTCCTGCCTTCACAACTCCATCCTTCGCCTGAGACATGGGGACCCTCTAGTTAAACCACCACCCATCATCTTTCTCAAATGAAAGAGCATCCCCATGTTCCTCTGGGACTTTATCAGTTTTCCTATTCTTGATTTGCAATCTTTCTAAATAACAAGAGGATTGCAGAAGTGGATAATTTTGAAAAATAAAACTGATACAAATTTCATAACTAACATGAAAACAGATAAATTGCTAGCAAAACAATAGAAGTCATGTACAGAGGAACCTCGATTATCCAAATATCGATTATCTGAATTTCAGATTATCCAAAGATCTCAAAGTCCTGATAGAAACATTACATCAAAGAGGTGTTTCAACACTGATTTTGTCTTTTGTTTACAATGACTAAAAATGAACTCTGCTTACTGAAATGCTGCTGAGAATAGTCCTGGACATTGATGGGAGCTCAGGCATTGTCTCCAAATGACTGACCACCCTCTATATCTCTCCCCACACTTTCCCTGGAGTTCAACATGGGCGTACCCTAAACCCTCATTCCCCAGATAATCTCTCCAACATTATTCTGTTTGGGGCAAAGGTGGGACCTGTCAAAAAATTGCAGTTAAAAGGGGTGTGTATGTGTGTTTTTTTTTAGGCACCCCCCAAAGGTTGCAGCAGTCTTCCTGTTGGTGTCCATTTCAGCTGCCTCGAAGAGAGGGTGGGGTAGGTGTCAGACGGGGGTGGGGGGTCAGACGGGGGCGGGGTTGGGGTCAGATGGGCAGGGGCTCAGCGAAGTGTGCTGCTGCCTAGCCCCCTGAACGGGGAACAGACTTAGCAAGTGTTCGCTGTGTCAATCCCATTGAACTGATGGCGGGGTGGGCAGGCAGGGGCTTCAGTAATGCTGCAGGTCCCTTACACACAAGTGTTCTCTGCTCCGAAACAAACCCTGAGACAGAGAGAGGGAGCAAGGCAGGCAGAGCGAGGAAATAGGAAACTCCTCAGAAAACTCTGAGCACCAGAGGAGAGGCATAGAGTCAATTAACCGAATAATCAATTGTCCGAACAAATTAGTGCCTGCCCATCTCGTTCTGATAATCGAGGTTCCTTTGATAACCATTAGATTTGATGTTACCTTGTCCCAGACAAAGATTAGGAGCCAGTAAATTTTGCTAAATTGAATTAATTGAACCTCCGGATTTGCTACAGTTACACCCACCTTATTCAATAGCATGTGGGCTGAGTGAAGAAACTGGAAAGGAGTAGTACCAAACAACATTTTTGTAATGACTGAGTTGACAGGGAGTGGGTGATGAGAACTGTGTGAATTCCTGAAGAGGAGTTAAGGTGCAAGTGAGAGTGTAGTTTAACCAGCTTCATTTACTTATGGTCTGTGATCCAAAATGTTTACTTATGTATTGAAGATTTTATGTCAAACGATAAACTAAACTGTGATCTGCTGGAAAAGTGTGGGTATAGGGTTGTTATCCTGAAAAATTGTCTTCTTGATGTTGCAGTGTTTCAAAATGTGATGAGCGTTGTTGCTTCCTGTATGTTCTGCATAATTCAGATGATTTTCAGATATATTTTTGCACAGAGCTACACTGCAAGAGGTAAGTATATTTTAACAATCTCAGCTTCATGCAGGCTGCAAATTCCTATCTGCAAGGCATGATGTATAATTTATTGTGAAAAAATGCTATTTATAATCAAGTAATTAGTTGAGGGTGTGTACCTGACTCATCTGATTTTCCCACCCACTTAGTGTAAATAAGCTGTCGTGAGCTCTAGCAGCTTGTTATGTGGGAATTTGCTAAGGTGTAAGCTCGGTAGTCAATAATGGTATTGTTGATAGGTACAGTGCACTATACCATTAGAATTCTAATTTTCACAGAGTTAGTGCTTTCATTGGCTCAGTACTTTTGTGACTTTCTCTTCGATGATTAAATGAAGCATTTTAGAGTGCCTTAATTTAATTTGGACTGTAGTGCCATTGCTCAGAATGTAAAAACAGAAGCGGTTTTGTCAATATAATGTTTTAAAGCTTCCATTTTAATGACATTCTCAGCTTGATCTGAGGTTGTGTTTAAGAACCTTTAGAGGAAAACCAGATTAATTTTATTTTGGTTACTTGGCAAAAATTGCAGTGAAATCCGTCTGAGAAAGTATATGAAAAAACCACAGAGTGCTTTGCAATGCAATCTAAAATCCGAAGACAAATGGAATCAAAATATTTAAAATTTTCATGAAATCAAAAAAAAAATTTGGATTACCTTCATTTGTATGCCATTTTTCACAACACTGGCAAAGTTTCTGCAGCAGTAAAAGATATGACGTTTTCTTTTTGCACTGTTTAATTGGGGCAGAACTGTGCAATGATTTATATGCCTTAATGAAATTGTCACTTCTTCATTTAAAGTTGGCTGAAAAAGTCAAGAGAAAAATGTGAACTAACATTCCAGATATAATACTGTTAAATATGACCATAATCGAGCATGCAAATTTAGGTCAGTCTAAGTATAGTGCTGGACATTTCCATACCTAGAAGTTTTTTAATTATGGGAAATTTACTTTGCTCCAATAATATGTTTATCTTCTTTGAATTTAATTTGTTTTTTGTGGGTACATTAGGTTTCCAATGTAATGGGGTATGAAATAAAATGCAGCGAATAGAAGTTGCAGTTTGGTGGTGAAGATTACTAACCAGAATTTCTTATAACGGAAAAATACAATGGGCATAATTGAAAGGACAGACCAATTCATAAAAGCACAGAGGTATGAGTAACAGGACTTGTCAATAAAAATGAGCATCTGTGTTCTCAATGTTTGTTTTCAGATTCTGTGAAATGGTGAACTCTATAACCGACGAGGTAGGAAAGGGTGCCGAGGAAGGTGACTCGGAAGGAGATGCTTTGGAGGTAAGACAATCTTTTCTACAAAAAAACCCCAGAAAATTCCAGAAACACAAGTAACAACATCTCTGGAGTAATAAACAAATGAAGTGTTTCAGGTCCATGAACCTGAACATGTTATTACTTTGTATTGAACTGCAGCTTATTGATTTTCATTGTATAATTGAGCTGAAAATGGGCCATTCTACACACTATGCCTAACCTGCTCCTTAAGGTACTGGCCTGATATTTGGGAAGGGGATGTAATTGAAAATAGCTGATGAACCAAGACCAAGCCCACAAAAAAACCTGTTGAACTTAATGACGGGAAGTTATCAAGAGCTTGTAGCCCAGCCTCCTGCCAGCCAAACAGGCAACCTGGTCAGTGGGTGAAAGAGTGAATTACTTTGTAGCAGGAAGTCTTAGCTAGTGAACTTTGAAAATATTCAGGTAATTGGTAAGAGATTTGTCATCCATAAAAAGAAACGATTGGGAGAGCTGGAGATCAGGTTTGAGGTAATGGTGAGGTTTGAGAGAAGCTGATTAGGACAGCAAGGGAGATACGAAGATTTGGACTTGATAAATAGAAAGAAAGAAAGCTTCCAATGTGTATTCTGGGGAAAGTATCCTTGCTCCTCCATGCCCAACAGGAAATACTGAGAAAATCACTTGGTTTAGGGAGTTGGCAGCTTCTGAGTTTCCAAGCCCAATAAAACTTGCACAGCATGAACTGGTTTCAAATCAGGCTCCCAGTTGGGACCCACATTAAATATTTTAATATACACCCCACCTGTCCGCAGTGAAATACTTGATAGATGGCAGGTCACAGAGATATACAGCACGGAAACTGATCCTTTGGTCCAGTTCATCCATGCCAAGGTGTTTTCACCGTGGAAGGTATCCAATTCATCTCAGTCATGACACTTCCTCACTTTGATTCATTTCCTTTTCAATTACACAATTTATTTGTGTCTCATTTTCATACTTAAAACCTCTTCACAGAAATACGTCATTTTATTGGTTAAATTAATTTGTCTCCACTTGTCTTCTCCTGAAAACCCTCTAGCTGTAGCTATGACCAAACTAACACAGTCCTGACTGGTTTCCCAATGTTACTGTCCATAATCCTGAGGGATACTGAAACACTGCTGCCTTTGTCTTACTTCACACTAAGTCCTGTTCACCTATCTCTCTTCTCTTCTTGTCAAGTTATATTGGCTTCTATTCAATAAATGCCTTTATTTTTAAAACTTTCTTCCTTGTTTTCAAGTCCCTTCGTGGCATCATCCTTCCCTATCTTTGTGAGCTCCTTGGACTTTTGTAGTCACTCAGGATATCTGTGCGTATCTACTCTTGGCTTCTCAGCCATCCCTGATTTGAATCACCCCACCATTGGTTGCCCAAACCCTGAGCTCTGGAATTTCCTGCCTCCACCTTTCCATATTACTTTCTGTTTTTAAAACATTACATACCTATTTTGCCAAGCTTTTGATTATCTCACCTAATATCTAATTTTGTGACTTATTTGGCTTTATAATGCTTTTACCAAAGGCCTTGTTCGATTTATTACGACAAAGGCACGATATAAAAAAAGATAAATGAAATGTTGAAGGGAATGGTTAATATAAACAGGGAAGTCTTCCTAAAACTATCCAAGTCACTCATCAGATTGCATTTGGAATACAGTGAACAAATTTGGCCCCTAATGTAAGGAGAGATATACTGATATTGGAGGCAGTCTGAAGAAGGTTCACTCGGTTGATTTTGGGTATGGAAGATTTTTCTTGTGAGGAGAGGCTGTGCACTTTGAGAAAGCACTTGTTGGAACTTAGAAGAATGAGTGAGTATCTTATTGAAACATATTAGATTCCTCGGGGACTTGACAATGTAGATGCGCTAAGGTTATTACTCCTAGTAGGAGATTCTAGCACTAGAGGGCATAATTTCAGAGTTAGGGGTCACCCATTAAAATGGAATTAAAGAGGAATCTGTACTCTGACAGAGGTGAATCTGTGGAATTATTTACCCCAGAGGGTTGTTGAGGTTGGATCATTGAGTATATTCAAGGATAAGACCGAATTTTAAGATAATCAAGCATTATGAGGGAGAGGCAGGAACGTGGCATTGAGGATCATCAGATCAGTCATGAACTTATTGAATGGTGGAGCAGACTCAATGGGCTGAATGGCCTACTACTGCTCATCCATCTTATAGTCTTATAAATATGTTATTAGCTTCTGTGTTTTGGGATTAAATGCCACAAATTGGATTTAGTAATTAATTTTGCATTTTTCAGTGGGTTAACTTTAGGAATTACAAGACCGGTGTAAATATCTAATTAAGTTTTCTAGCCCAAGATATCAGAATTTAACCAGGATGTGAACAGGTTGAATGTTTTTGTCATATGCATTTAGAACTCATGAGATTTGATCTGAAGATGATACTTCTTCTGGCCTCAAACCTTGATCACTTTGTGGGGATATCCTTCATGGTTTTACTGACTTCTTAAAAAATGAATCTTATTCACATTTTCAGTAGTTTGGTATGTCTGACAGATATATTTTCTAAAATTCATGCCCCTTTGTTTTGTTCACTTGGTGCATTATCCATGCTGAACAGTACATGTAACTAAAGTCATCAAATTTTCTTTCTTTGACACTTCAAAACCATCACCATTTATTCAACATTTTTGCAATCTCCATCACTTGCACTAGACTTGATCCTGACTTGTACTTTCCAAATGTACTTTAAGTAATTGTTGATATCTATATTTGTGAATTATCCAGTCAGGAGTGATGCCTTTCACGTCAGATGTATTGTTAATTTTTTGCTTTCAAATTAGGACTTAACCAAAAGAATGTAATTACAGCTGAAATTATGCGAATTGATGCAACTAAATTGTGGTCCTATGGGATTGGATGTGTTCCAAACTGGACTCCTGGTATTATTGTAAATTGCTGAAATTGTACCAGATAGCAAACACATGTCTGGGCTTAGAGTGGGTTCCAATCTGGATGTCAGCCAATATGAAATGAGGTTGAGTTCATTCACAAACTGTCTTCCTTCCATTTTCTAATAAATGGCCAGAACAGAATTCCCAATGCCATTGCAAATTAATTTTCACATCATATTTTTACATCTGAGAGCTTGACTTGACGGTCCCAAACAATGTAATGGCAGTCTCTTGCCAAGAGCTTCATTAGATTTTTTCATTGAGCTTTTTCTGTCACAGCATTGTTATTTGTCTGTGAGCTTTCATTTTTCAAGTTTATTTGTTTCTGTAGGATTTTATTACAGGACTTGAAAGGAATGGAGTTCGGCCTTCTGCAACCTTGCATATTATATACTCTTGATGGCACCTTTGATTTGTTATATCCTACTGTTTGAGTTTAAGAATTTCAGAATTGCAGTTGGCTGGTGGGAGATTTTGTAGGTAATTTTAAACTTTGTTCATGGGTTTTAGGCCTGTAAATAAGGATAAACATCTGTTTGAAAATATTTAATGTCTTTTTGTTGCAACTTTTCAATCAGTGAGTTTCCAGCAACAGTTGTGTAATTTGTTACAGTAAATCCTTACAGCCCAGTTTGGACTAAGCTGTTTTCCTGGAGTTTGCAGAACTCACTGAGGGTGGTTAACTGTTAGGTTTACTTTTACTTTAAATCGTTTGTGTCTCATATGCATTCACACTCACTTAACCTGTTTAACTTCCTGTGGGTGGTGATGGTTCGTGACTGGAATATAAATTAGCAATGTTTTTTGCCAATTCTAATTGCCTAATTAATTTTTCCATAAGCATTTTAAAAAGGAAGTGAAGTGAAAGTGAGGCATTAAATAAAATTGAAGTTGAACCAGGTTAATACATTATATAAGTATTGCCTTCAAAATAACTTCAATAGTTCAGCGTAGCACTGTAGGCAAAGGCTGTATGTTATTGGCCTCTCCACAGCCCCACGATAAAGTAGGTAAGTTCCGCTTGCTGTCTCTTCTAAATCTCTTGTATTTAGTTTTGTCTTAATGTTCTCATGTATTCACTCTACCTTTTTACATTCACCCATAGTTTAAATTCTAGATTATCTCTGCATTTTTCTCATGCACGATAATGTTCTAGTGAACCTGCATTGAGAACTCATTCTAACATCTGTCTCTGTATATCCTTCCTCTCGTGTGGAATTTGTGGCTGTGTACAATACTTTAACTGTGATCTTATTGTTTCTTACTAGGTCATCATTCCTGCTGGGTATTATACTTTCAATCTGCATAATAAGACTGAGAAATCTGTCAGCTTCTTTTTGATCTTGTCAAACTGAAATGCTATTTTCTATGTTCTGCAGACCTGCACTCTGACCCTCCCTCTGCTCTCTGAGGGCACCAAAACAACTTCCACTCACCACTGTAAACTTTAACCAAATGAATCACCTTACATTGACATTGAGTTTCATCAGCCACTTCTAAGCCCCTTTCCCCAATTATTTCTTTCCAGTTTCCCTTCAGGTATCTCATATTTTTCCATCACCTTCTTTCAATCTAATTTCAAATAGTCTGTGTACAAAGTGAGCCTCTGGGAAGAACTGCCCTCCACTCTTCCCATGCCCCACAAGCCAATTATTTCCTTTCTCCCATTTTACAACACCAAGTGCATTTTTAGAAACATCCCAAATTGTCGAAGTTCACAAGTGGAAAGTAAATCTGCATCTTAGTGACTTCAGAGGCTACCAACTGAGCCGAGAGTTGGCACTTTTTCAAAAGGTCAATTTTCTATGAATCATAAATTGATGACAGCAAAGAAGGAGACTATTGAACCTGTCCAGATTCTTCTGACAGAGCAGTGAATCTATGAAACTGTACCATAAAGGGATGTCATTATGTATATTTAAGCCTGAGGTAGACAGTAAGGGAATTCAGGGCTGTGTTAAAAGGCAGAAAAGTGGAGTTGAAGATTGCCAGATCAGTCCTGAATTCATTGAGTGACAGCAATCTTGATAGGCTGAACACTTTACTACTTCTTATAGTGTTATAGCTGTAATATTTGGCTGGTGCTTAGCAAAAGCAATTTAACTAGTCCCACACCCTGGCATTCTCCTCATAGGCCTTCATTTCTTTTTGCCTTCAGGACTTTGAGCAGCCAGGCTGACTGAAGAGATAGAGAGATGTGTAGAAATTTAATATCAATGGAAGGTTCACCGTGGCACTGACCAGGAGAAGGGAGTCACCAAAAGGAAGGCTATCTGCCTTTTCCTTTATCCCCAGATGTTTAAAAATGTGCACCTTTCTTTTAACTGGTCTTCACGTAAGCAGAATGACTGAGAGGTCACAAGTCCCTCTCCACTACTCTATTTTACCTTCAGTAAAGACGGCAGGTTAAAACATAACCTTACAAATCTTCTCAATTTTTGATTTCCTTTAAAGGGCTGTGGGTGTCATTGGTTAGACTGGCATATGTTGTACACCTTATTTGCCCTTGGTGTAGGTGAGCTACCCTTTTGAATTTGCAGTCTGTATGGTGTAGATAAACTCCCGGTGCTCTTAGCAAGAGAGTTCTGTAATATTGTCACAAACACAGCAACAAAATGGCAATTGTGTTCCAAACTAGTTAGGAATTCTGGAAATAGAAACGTAGATAACCAAAGCATGGCAGCAATGGTGAACCACGATAAAATGTTAGTTTGTCCTCACCTGGACAGCGTACTTTAGGATGGACGTGAAATCATTCGAGAGGGTGAGGAAAAGATTTGCCAGAATTCGGGTCTAATTTAATGCGGACGTGAAACATCTTGCTGAAGGTTTTTGATTTTTCACACTAGTAATTTGTAATGGCCTTCTTTCTGGTAAGTTGGAGCTTGTAGTTTAGTTTGGGAAACTTGGTCAGGATAGACAGGTTGGACTGAAGTTGACTGTATGACTATTATACTCTTCTAACGTGACAGTTTGTTGAGTCATGCCATGAAGGGAATAAATTCACACCTACCAATTCAGGTACTGGTACTGATTGTTACTAGAGAGAACATCAGTTACAGTGGGATGGTGGGAAACTTAACATGGGGTCAGTCTATTTACCTTAATGATTGGCTTGTTATAAATTTCACAAGTTTACAACTGGGGGCTAAAGAAACAAGTGATGAGCCTCTTTCCCATGCAAATCACAGTCCAATTGACAATGTAGATTGGACCCAGTTGCAATTTTATTGAACATGGTGGAAGTTAAAGTGAAATTACATGACTCATATGGATTGGATGTCTAAACAGGAAATGACCAGAAAAATGTTACCAATATATTTTTCATTTATGGGTCTAGACTATTAGCTCCTCACAAGCTTTGTCAGCCCTACCTTATATCAGCACTGTGGCCTATCTCCCATGAGTACATTTTTTTACATTCTTTAACAAGATGTGGGCATTACTGTCCAGGGCAGCATTTATTGCCCATCCCTGTTTGCCCAGAAGGCAATTAAGAGTCTGCCACATTGTTGTCAGTCTAGAGTCACATAGGACGGATTTCCTTCCCTGAAGGGCATGAGTGAACCAGATGCGTTATTACAATAATCTGTTTACAGTGTTTACATGGTCATTATTTGGCTAGCTTTTTATTCCAGATTTTTTATTGAATTCAAATTGTATTATCTGCAATGGTTGAATTCAAACCCATATTCCCAGAATATTAACTTGGGGTTCTGGATCATCGCTCCAGTGACATCACACTGTGCCACCATCTCCCACTTATCAATGGCCCTCTTCTGACGTTAATTGGCTGATATTCTTGAAGTGAAGTGCAACAGGTTGCTTCAAGATTAATGTTTGGCATCCTCTGCTCACCTGAAAATTCAACTAAGGCCAATGCCACAAAATCATAATCACTCCTTCTTGCGCACACATTGTCTGCAGGAAGATAATGTAATAACAGAATGTTTTCAGGTTACAGCATGTAGAATTCAAACAATCTGAGGCTTGGTGACCACTTTTTTTTGTGTGTGACAGGTGATGTGCCTGAGTAGTGCAGCATGCAGAATGGAATGCTCATCAATACACTTCGCAAATTGGTTCCTGAATGTCAAAATTGACCCCACAAAGTAGAATGTGATAGTCCTTAAATTGCAGTTTGGAGCTCTGTTTGTTGAAATGTTTACATGATGCATCCCCATTGTGAACTCTTGACTCAGATTTTCCTGTTATCAAAGCATGACAAAGGAGGTAAATGTATGTAGAAAAGAAGTAAGCAATTATACGCCAAGATTATTCATGTGTAGATTAATTAAGCTGTAGAAGAAATGTAAGTACAAAAAAGGAAATTGATGAAACTAGAAGGTGAACAATTTTTTTTTTCTTTTGTGCCCAACAGTACGATTATGAATATGATGAGAATGGTGAAAAGATGGTGCTGGGAAAAGGGACATTTGGAATGGTCTATGCAGGTAGAGACCTCAGCAATCAGGTCAGAATTGCCATCAAAGAAATCCCGGAAAGGGACAGCAGGCAAGTAACTGTGAATACCTTGAGAGAGGAAACAATTGTCTGTGTAAACTGAATGAATAATGTGATATCAGATATTTTATCAAGTTAGCAATCTTGAACTGTAGCATGAGAAAAACCTAGCATTTGGCAACGAAGGCATTTTTTTGTGACAGTGGATATATTGAGAGATGCCATTAGTAGCAAGGTCTCCAAATAAAAATATTCCTTCCTTTAAAAAGATCTAAGGCACTAGATGTTGCCATGGTTTCACAATATCCCTAGATTGATGCAAACACATATTGTGTTTGACCGTTGACTCATGCTCATGGTGAAATGGGCCTACAGTACAAAAATTAGTTGGCACTAATTTACCATTCTCTTGACAGTATAATGTAGTGAGGATGCCCTTCTGAAGCTGGGAGCTGATGCACATTGGTATAGATCGACAAATCTTCAGTCCTTGGGTGAAAAGCTTTAACTTTGAATTGTACAAGATGGAGGGGAAATACTTGAGAACAGAGCCAACTTCATTTTCTTTCTGTCAATTTAAATGAAAGTTAAATCAAATGGGCTTCATTTTGATGGAGAACCAGACTGCTGAACCCAGATTTTCTTCCTGTGCAGCATCTGGTTATGTTTCCTGCCCAGGCACTGAAGACGAATGTTTATCCCATTTTTGGACTGAGCAAGGTGAACTGCACTGTACATCTGGCTTTGCTAGGAATACTCAGTGATTTATCACCAGTACAGCCAGCTTTTCAGTGATAATGCAGAATCTAGTATGGAAAGAAGGAAAGGAAATAATTTATCTATATAGACCCTATCGTAACATCAGCAAGTGTCTCAGCTAATTAATGCAGGAATTTTGAATTGGAATAATTGCTAAATTTCACACTGCAAGATCCTAGTGAGATAATTTCTGGAAAAATCTTTTTTGACATTGTTGATTGAAAGATAAACAGTAGTCAAAATACCAGGAAAACTCCCTGTTCCTATTTATCGATGCCAAATGATTTTTTCTGTCCATCTGAATGGGCATATAGATTTTAATTTAATGAATTTTTGAAAGATGGTGCCTCTGTCAATGCAGCATTCCCGCAGCACTGCAGTGAAGCATTGGCCTAGATTATGTGCTCAAGTCTCTGAAGTAAGACTTCAAACCGTTTTCTGTAGCCGAAGTGAGCATGTTAACATCTTGGATAGATTTTCCCAAGAACTTCAGAGACCCAAAATCAAGGGTAACAGAACTGGTTCGACAATTATCCAAGGCTTCCTATTTGGTTGCCTGCAGCCTTGCCATTTCACTAAGGACAGTGGCAAACTCTCAGTGTGTGACAGGGCTGGCAGCTCTGAAACCTCGTAGCAAAACTTGGAGAGCTGGGTCTTGCACACCACCTTAGACAGCAAGACGCCTCAGAGCATTAAATAAAAATGTGCAAAGCAGAGGTCAAACTGTTAGGGTCCTTGGCAACAACATGTAGAGGTGTAGAGATGCCCTTCCCTGCCTGTACCCTCCTCTTTGGCCATGGCTCCCTGGTTTGCCTTGGGTAGGCCATTTCCCCATGCAGCAACCTCTTCACTGTCAGCAAGATGTCCATGTGTCAAGCAGCCATTATTGTTACTAGACATCTTTCCCAAAGAGGTTGGGACTGAATCAAGGAGCCATCCTACCTATGCTTCCCAATGTTTCTCCAGATACCCACCACATTACCAGGAACCAGGAAAATCCTTCAGCCAGTGACTATATCCAGATGCATTTGGACTGCTCCTTGCTTCAAGCTGCTGTATCCTTGGTTACCTCGGTCTATTCGCCACAGAATATTCTGGATATCATCAGTCTAAGCTTTACAGCATCTTGATCCTAGTCATCCTCTACCCAGCTTTGGACATAATTGACAACTTGGCATCTTGACTCAATGGTAGCACAAAGTGATAAACTGAAGTGTCATCTAAAGACCTCGACATTATTGGTGGCCAAGCAAATTTAGTAAGGTCCCAACTCTTTAAAAGAGTGCATTTTCAGATCTCGTACTACATGGGCTCTATTCCTACATGTAGATAAATTCTGCTCCAGTCTATTTTTTTTTGAAAATGTTAAAATTGGATAAAGTAGGTTTGTGATTTTGGTTATTAAGGGACTGATCTCCTGTGTTTCTGTCGATGTTTTCAGGTATTCCCAACCTCTGCATGAAGAAATTGCTCTCCATAAGCACCTTAAACATAAGAACATTGTGCAATACCTGGGCTCTATTAGTGAAAACGGTTTCATTAAGATCTTTATGGAGCAAGTTCCTGGAGGTATTTTTTGATTATATCCATTTTAAATGTGGTGTTCTGATCTAGGTTCATCCTGAGTTTTGGGAAAGTTTTGAAAGTGCAGTGTGTTTAAGTTAAATGTCATGCCATCAAATTTTTTTTTAGTCATTTTGTGGTGGATGAAACTTGAGAACATGAATTTCCATATAACATTTTTAACACTATCAGTTTATTGAAATATCTTTTACAGAATATTTGAGAGATAGTGACTTCTATCTCGATTTAAGTTAACCATGTGGTTTTGTGCCTGATCATGTGTGCACTTTCGGTCGCTTGTATTTGATCCATGTTTTCTTCACAAAGAACATGAAGCCTTTTCTCCACAGATGGGTGGTATTCAAATGATTGATGCTTGTGTCCATTAGAAAATCAATAACACATTCTTGTTAATATAATCACAACAGCTCATTGGTCAATCCCAAGGCTTGGATTTTCCAATGGGGCAATAGTTAACCGTGAAGTTGGACTGGATTTACACATCCTGATCATAGGACCAGGAGTAGGCTGCCATTAAATAGGGTCATGGCTGATGCAACATTCCCCTTGTCCATTTTCTTGCCCTTTGCTGTAACCCTTGATTCACCTATTGAGCAAGACTTAATCTATTTCAGTCTTTAATGTGCAAAAGGACCCTGCCCCCACAGATCTCTGTGGCAAAAGTTCCAAAGATTCTCAACCCTCTGAGAGAAGAAATTCCTCCTCATCCCAGGTTTAAATTACCACTCCGTTATTTTGAGACTATGCCCTCTGCTCCTAGATTTCCTCATGAGAGGAAACATCCTCTCAGCATTTACCCTGTCAAGCCTCTTAAGAATCCCTGTATGATCCAATGAGATTATCTCTCCATATTCCAGTAAGTGGAGTCCCAATCTGTTTAACTGTTGCTGGTAAGACAATCTCTCCATACCAGGGATCATCTTAATGAACCTTTTCTGGACTGCCTCCGGTGCATTGGTATCTCCCCTTAAATAAGGGGATCAAAACTGCTCACAGTACTCCAGATGTAAGCTCACCAGTACCTTGTACCGTTGCAGTAAGCTGGTCTCCCTGCTATAGGAGAGATGTTGTGAAACTTGAAAGGGTGCAGAAAAGATTTGCAAAGGTGTTGCCAGGGTTGGAGGGCTTGAGCTATTGGGAGACATCAAGTGGACTGGGGCTTTTTTCCCTGGAGGGTTAGTGACTGAGAGGTGACCTTGTGGAGGTTTGTAAAATCATGAAGGTTATGGATAGGGTGAATATACAATACTTTTTCCCTAGGGCAGGGGAGTCCAACATTAGAAGGTATAGGTTTAAGGTGAGGGGGAAAGATTTTTAAAGGCAACTGAGAGGCAATTTTTTCACGCAGAGGTGATTGATGTGGGTATGGTATGAGCTGCCAGGGAAGTGGTGAAAACTGGTACAATTATAACATTTAAAAGGCATCCGGACGGGTATGTGAATAGGAAGTGTTTAGAGGGATATGGGCCAAATGCTAGCAAATGGAACTAGATTTATTTAGGATATCAGATCAGCATGGACCAGTTGGACCGAAGGGTCTGTTTCTGTGCTGTATGATTCTATGACTCTCCTTGTCTACATGGGTTTACTAGATATTCAGTTGTTTTTAGTCTTTGCTGTCAGGTGCAAACTGCCTGCTAATGCTGCCTACGAAAGAGTTGGCCATATTTCAAATCTTGAACACCTTGAGAATGTGGCAAGACGCAAATGAAGGTGTTCCTCTCCTTTCTTCAGCATTAATGTGATTGTTCTGTTTTGAATTACTTAGTTGAAGTTTAGGAAGAATAGCTACTGTGAACCTTGTAGGTTGCCAGTCTTAATTTCTATTTTGTGCAAATTAAAAAATAATTTAATGTACGCCATTAATTTCACAGGGATTCTCCAGATTGTTCATTATAATTTCAATTGAAAGTTTGCTGAGACCTTAGAGAAATAGTGGAGGTAACCATTAAACTATTTCTCCATGAATTCTTAGATCTTGAAAAAACGTCATACCATCTGATTGCAAGAACACCCACAGAAATTCACACACGTGGTATTTGTCCAGTGGTCATTTGTACTGCTATGTTGTTTTGATATGTTCTTGTGTACATGCTGATATGCTCTTGTTTCTTTATGTCTGAATGAACAGGCAGCCTTTCTGCCCTTTTACGATCAAAATGGGGTCCCTTGAAGGATAATGAACAAACCATTGGATTCTATACCAAACAGATCCTGGAAGGATTGAAATACCTTCATGACAATCAAATAGCTCATCGAGATATAAAGGTAAACTGTGGCCAATGAGCATTAATTATGTTTCTAACAGAAGATATGCATTTGTTTCAATTTTGAACATATACCTTCTTGAAACATAGAATCATAAACTTCAAAATACAGAAGAAGGCCATTTGAACCATTATATCTGTACTGGCTCCCGAAAGAGCTACCCAGCTAGACCTGTTCTCCAGCTCTGTCTTTATAGCCTGCTACATTTATCACTTTCAAATACATAACCAACTCTCTCTTAAAACCTTATATGGAATCTACCTCCACCACTCTCCCAGGCAGGGCATTCCAAATGCTAACAACTCTGAGTAAAGGAGTTTCTCCTCATCTCACTCCTAGCTTTCTAGCTGACAATCTTCTTTATCTATCACTATACAGCTCAGTTGCTCAGCACCCACATTTTCAACGAGGCCATTGCCACCACCTTCTAATTTGGTAAAGTCAGAAGCAAAATACTCACTTAGTACGTCTGCTATACCCTTTGCTTCAGTGAGCTGCTTACCCTGCTTGTTTCTTATGGGTCCCATTCTATCCTTCACTAACCTTTTATAATTAATATGTTTGAAGAACATTTTCCTGTTTGTTTTAGCACGGCCTGCCATCCTTTCTTCAAGCTTCCTCTCAGGCTAAGGCTGGAATAAGAAACGCTTTCTTGTGCATTTGAGATACTTTTCCTGATTTCTGTTGCTATTATGATTCTGGATGTATAATATGCCTCCCGTTTCTTCCTTATTTACTCATCAATGTTCCTATATTCCAGGATACACCAGCTTTGCATACCTTGTATTAATTTCTCATGGGTTAGTTCCTAGTCTGTACCCCATTCATCTCTCTTTTTTGAAAGTCTCCCAAGTTCTATTCACGATAGATGGTGCAATCATTTTCTCAAGTGGGTGAGAGGCAGGTGGATCCATGGGACTGAACTCCATTTTTAGGTCCTTTTACCGAATCCAGGCTGGGTTGTTTAAGTTTCCGTGTGAAATCAGTTTGGCAAGCAGCAGGAGTTTTCTCACTAAGCAGAGGCCTCAAGTACAAGAGTTGCCAAAAATGAGCATTCTCACTCAAAAATGTTATCGTGGTATAAGTGAATCCCTTTGTGGTAGTGGAGAATAGAGTGTTTTTCTGAGGTCCTTCAGCCACATTCTTGGTTAAGAGCAGAGGTGCAAGAGTAAAATGTTCAATTAATTCAGTAGGGGAGACCAAAGAAAGATCACTCCCTGCCACTGGGAATCAAATACCAGGAGATCATTGACTGTGAGAGCATTCTGGGGAAACTTTTCACTTTTCTCAATATTCAGTGCTCTATCAGATTGGCTGCCAGTTATACTCTTTACCTAATTTTCTTGCCCTACCAACAGGGAGATCTGTGGATGGCAGACCCAATATTGCCCATTTCCTGTCATCATTCAAGATTTGTAATTACTCTCACCGCCAATGAACACAAACAACAGTGCCATTTTGTATCCACTCGTATCTCTTGGCATGGTGAGGTGAGGCACAGTTCTTGCCTGTTCTCAGTGGGAGATTAGATCAAAGCTGCCTTCAAATGGCAACAGTCTCCTCAGCCATGGCACAGCACAGTCGATCAGGGGCTAGCACTGCTACCTCACAGCGCCAGGGATCCAGATTCAATTCCGCCCTCGAGCGACTCTCATTGTGGTGTTTGCGCATTCTCCCCCACCGTCTGTGTGGGTTTCCTCCCACAGTCCAAAGATGTGCAGGCTAGGTGGACTGGTCATATTAAATTGTCAATAGTGTCCAGGGATGTGCAGACTAGGTGGATTATGCATGGGAAATGCAGGGTTAGAGGGATAGGGTAGGGGGTTGGGTTTAGGTGGGATGACTTTGGAGGGTCAATATGGACTTGATGGGCCGATTAGCCTGCTTCTACATTATAGGGACTCTATAAAAAGCACATAAATTCTGGCAGGTTTTCAGAATTTGTTTCTTTACTGTCAACGTGTTTTTTAAAAAAGTAAACCCTACAACAAGCCTTTCTTGGTAAAATAGCCTATCAAACTCCTACAGTTTGCAGGTCATATGCCATGATAAGCTCAAGCCTTTTAATTAGTTTATTCTTCACAGGGTAGTGTATGACACTTTGAAAATGGATCAAATTCCATTTTGTACCTCATGAGCATCAAGTCGTCTAGTAATGATATAACATAGCATGAATATTTTAAGACCCTTCTTCATTTTAGACACACAAGCCTAAATAGAGATCCACCCAGTAAATAATTGCAACTTGAAAAGCTAATATTTTTGCATTTTGTTGCTGTCGATGAAAATGAAATCGTCATATATTTTTTAAAAAGCATTTATTCCGAGTCCCTTGTGGTGCAACCGTTGATTTGATTGTAACATAAAGAAACACTGACAAATTGATGATTCTGCATACCAGAGTCATACTACTTAGTATGTTGGCAACAGAAGTGGTGCCTGACTGGAAATTGGATTGTATAATATATTCCCCATCTCCAACCCTTGTCCAGCTGCAGGACAGCAGTTTGCACTGAGGACTTCTTGATCTTGGAAAATTGGCAGGAGCTGACCACGTTCCTTCAGTTTTGGATTCCTACCAGCTCCAGCCACATTTAAACTCTGAATCCCTTCAGTATCCCCATGGTTTTTCCTCTGTTACTGTTAATCCCCAGGGTCACACTTAGTTTCCCACAAGCTGCATTTTCCTCATTTTCTGCAAAGCTAATATGTGAGACCTAGTAAGACAAAAAGCACACTGCTGCAGATGTGACAAACCTGAAATTAAAACTGAAGATGCTGGAGAAGTTCAGCAGGTCTGGCAGTTTAGAAACAGACCCTTCGGTCCAACCAGTCCATGCCGACCATAATCCCAAACTAAACTAGTCCCACCAGCTTGCCCTTCGCCCATATCCCTCCAAACATTTCTTATTTAAGTACTTATCTAACTGTCTTTTAAACGTTGTAAACTGTGCCCTCATCCACCACTTCCTCTGGAAGTTCATTCTGCACATGAACCACTGTGTAAAACCAAAAACCTGCCCCATATGTCTTTTTTAAAATATTTCTCCTCTCACCTTAAAAATATACTCCCTAGTCTTGAAATCCCCCATCCTGGGAGAAGACATCTGCCATTTACCTGATCTCTGCCGCTCAAGATATTATAAACCTCTAAAAGGTCATCCCTCAACCTTCTACCCTCCAGGGAAAAAAGTCATAGCCAACCAACCTCTCGTTATAACACAAACTCTCCATTCCCAGCAATAAGACCATAAGACATAGGAGTGGAAGTAAGGCCATTTGGCCCATCGAGTCCACTCCGCCATTCAATCATGGCTGATGGGCATTTCAACTCCACTTACCCGCATTCTCCCCGTAGCCCTTAATTCCTCGAGACAACAAGAATCTATCAATCTCTGCCTTGAAGATATTTAGCGTCCCGGCCTCCACTGCGCTCCGTGGCAATGAATTCCACAGGCCCACCACTCTCTGGCTGAAGAAATATCTCTGCATTTCTGTTCTGAATTTACCCCCTCTAATTCTAAGGCTGTGTCCATGGATCCTAGTCTCCTCACCTAGTGGAAACAATTTCCTAGCGTCCACCCGTTCCAAGCCATGTAATATCTTGTACATCTCTATTAAGTCTCCCCTTAATCTTCTAAACTCCAATGAATACAATCCCAGGACCCTCAGCCGTTCCTCATATGTTAGACCTACCATTCCAGGGATCATCCGTGTGAATCTCCGCTGAACACGTTCCAGTGCCAATATGTCCTTCCTGAGGTGTGGGGACCAAAACTGGACACAGTACTCCAAATGGGGCCTAACCAGAGCTTTATAAAGTCTCAGTAGCACAATGGTGCTTTTATATTCCAACCCTCTTGAGATAAGTGACAACATTGCATTCACTTTCTTAATCACGGACTCAACCTGCATGTTTACCTTTAGAGAATCCTCGACTAGCACTCCCAGATCCCTTTGTACTTTGGCTTTACGAATTTTCTCACCATTTAGAAAGTAGTCTGTGCTTTTATTCTTTTTGCCAAAGTGCAAGACCTCGCTTTTGTTCACGTTGAATTCCATCAGCCATTTCCTGGACCACTCTCCCAAACTGTCTAGATCCTTCTGTAGCCTCCCCACTTCCTCAGTACTACCTGCCTGTCCACTAACTTCGTATCATCTGCAAACTTCGCTAGAATGCCCCCAGTCCCTCGCATCCAGATCATTAATATATAATGCGAACAGCTGTGGCCCCAACACTGAACCCTGCAGGACACCGCTCGTCAGCAGCTGCCATTCTGAAAAAGAACCTTTTATCCCAACTCTCTGCCTTCTGTCAGACAGCCAATCCTCAATCCATATCAGTAGCTCACCTCGAACACCATGGGCCCTTACCTTGCTCAACAGCCTCCCGTGTGGCACCTTATCAAAGGCCTTTTGGAAGTCTAGATAGATCACATCCACTGGGTTTCCCTGGTCTAACCTACTTGTCACCTCTTCAAAGAATTCTAACAGGTTTGTCAGGCATGACCTCCCCTTACTAAATCCATGTTGACTTGTTCTAATCAGACTCTGCTCTTCTGAGAATTTAGAAACCTCATCCTTAATGATGGATTCTAGAATTTTACCAACAACCGAGGTTAGGCTAATTGGCCTATAATTTTCCATCTTTTGTCTTGATCCTTTCTTGAACAATGGGGTTACAACAGCGATCTTTCAATCATCCGGGACTTTCCCTGACTCCAGTGACTCTTGAAAGATCTCAACCAATGCCTCCGCTATTTCCTCAGCTACCTCTCTCAGAACTCTAGGATGTAGCCCATCAGGACCAGGAGATTTATCAATTTGAAGACTTTTTAGCTTTTCTAGCACTATCTCTTTTGTAATGGCAACCATACTCCCTTTAATTGTTGGGATATTACTCATGTCTTCCACTGTGAAAACTGACGCAAAGCACTTGTTAAGTTTAGATTACAGTGTGGAAACAGGCCCTTCGGCCCAACAAGTCCACACCGACCCGCCGAAGCACAACCCACCCATATCCCTACATCTACCCCTTACCTAACACTACGGGCAATTTAGCATGGCCAATTCACCTGACCTGCACATCTTTGTGACTGTGGGAGGAAACCGGAGCACCCGGAGGAAACCCACGCAGACACGGGGAGAACGTGCAAACTCCACACAGTCAGTCACCTGAGGTGGGAATTGAACCCGGGTCGCTGGTGCTGTGAGGCAGCAGTGCTAACCACTGTGCCACCGTGCCGCCCTCCTGCTATTTCCTTATCTCCCATCACCAGGCTTCCAGCATCAGTTTGAAGTGGCCCAATGTCTACTTTTACCTGTCGTTTGTTTCTCATGTATTGAAAGAAACTTTTACTATCATTTCTAATATTACTGGCTAGCCTACCTTCATATTTGATCCCCTCCTTCCTTATTTCTCTTTGTTATCCTCTGTTTGTTTTTGTAGCCTTCCCAATCTTCTGATTTCCCACTGCTCTTGGCCACTTTATAGGATCTCTCTTTTTCTTTAATACATTTCCTGACTTCCTTTGTCAGCCATGGCTGTCTAATCCCTCCCTGGATATTTTTTTTTCTTGGGGATGAACCTCTGTACAGTGTCCTCAATTATACCCACAAATTCCTGCCATTTTTGCTCTACTGTCTTCCCCACGAGCCTCTGCTTCCAGTCTATTTTAGTCAGTTCCTCTCTCATGCCCTCATAATTACCTTTATTTAACTGTAACACCATTACATCCAATTTTGCCTTCTCTCTTTCAAACTCCAGACTGAACTCTACCATATTATGATCGCTGCTTCCTAAGTGTTCCCTTACTTTAAGATTTTTTATAAAGTCTGGTTCATTACATAGCACTAGGTCCAGAATAGCCTGCTCCCTTGTGGGCTCCATGACAAGCTGTTCCAAAAAGCCATCCTGTAAGCATTCCATGAATTCCCTTTCTTTGGATCCACTGGCAATATTATTTACCCAGTCCACCTGCATATTGAAGTCTCCCATGATCACTGTGACCTTGCCTTTCTGACATGCCTTCTCTATTTCCTGGTATGTGTTGCGTCCCTGGTCCTGACCACTGTTAGGAGGTCTGTACACAACTCCAATTATGGTTTTGTTGCCTTTGTGGTTCCTCAATTCCACCCACACAGACTCCACATCATCTGACGCTATGTCATTCAGTGCCATAGATTTAATTTTGTTCTTAACTAACAAGGCAACCCCACCCCCTCTGCCAACCTCCCTGTCTTTTCGATAAGTTGAAAATCCTTGGATGTTTATCTGCCAGTCCTGACCCCAATGTAACCAAGTCTCTGTGATGCCTACCACATCATAATCATTCACTATGATCTGTGCCATTAGTTCATCTGCTTTGTTATGAATGCTACGAGCATTCAGGTAAAGTGCCTTAATGCTAACTTTCTTATCATTAGAGATATTGGAAGTCATATGATGTCCTAAGCTATCCTTGCTTTTTTCTGCATTCCCAGTCTGCCTCAATTTTAAATCCGCCTGGACACATGCTATCCTGCTGCTTATCTTTCCATTTAACTCCATACTCCCTGTCGCTTTCACTTTCCCTTCCGCCCCCCAACTCAGAAGTTTAAAGTCCTACTGACCACCCCATTTATCCTCTTCGCTAGAACATTGGTACCTGATCGGTTCAGGTGGAGACCGTTCCCACGGTACAGATCCCCCCTGTTCCAAAACTGATGCCAGTACCCCATGAAGTGGAATCCCTCTTTCCCACACCAATCCCTTAGCATGGTATACCTCTAAGCAATAACATGGTATACCTCTTCTGAACTCTCTCCAGCTTAATAATATCCTTCCCATACCACGGTGACCAGAACTGCACATGGTATTTCCAGAAAAGGCCTCACCAATGTCCTCTACAATCTAAACTTAACGCCCCAATTCCTATACTCGATAGTGTGAGCAATGACTGCAAGCGCCTTCTTAACCACCCTACCTATATGTACGCAAACTTCAATGAATTCTGTACTTGAATCCCTAAGTCTGTTCTACAACACTATCCAAGGTCTTACTTTTAATTGTATAAGTCCTGCCCTTTTTTTTAACCAAAATGCAATACCTTGCATTTATCCAAATTCAACTCCATCTGCTAATCTTCATCCCATTGACCCAGTCGATCAAGATCTCTTAGTAATATTAGATAACCTTATTTACTGCCCCCTATGCCACCAATCTTGCTGTTATTTTCAAACTTACTAACCATGTTTTCTGTATTCTCATTTAAATCATTTCCAGAAATGACCAACAAAAGTGGGCCCAGCACTGATCCCTGTAGACTACCGCTGGTCCCAGGACACCAGCCCAAAAACAACCCTCCTCCATCACTCTGTCTCCCGTGTTTAAGCCAATTTTGTGTAATATTTCAGATTGTAAAATTTTTATTTCTTAGCAGAGGTATCCTTTTTAAAAGCACACATTGGTGAAATAAGTGAAATCATTTCTACTTTGCAATTTTTAATTTAACTTTTAAGTGACCTAAATAAAAAAAAATTCTGCTACTTCCTCTGCCCAGATATGTACTTCACATTGTGAGTAGGGCTGATTTATGTATGCTGTTACTTGGAGTGACAAGTTGGTCACAGAAATATTTGGGAATGTTTGCCTCATTGTGTACCCATGTGCAGTGGATTATCATAAAACGTGGAAGGAATGAGCACATTCCTGTAAAGGAACTAGTCTGTTTTCCTCCATGGCAGCCAGGCACATAGCCTGAGTTCTCTTTTCTACCTCCATAGTTTCCTTTGTATTTCACTTCCCCCCTTCCTCTCCTCTTCCCCCCCCCCCCCCCTCCCCCCCCCCCCCCCCCCCCCCCCCCGCCCCACCATCTTTACCATGTATACTTACTGGACACTTACCATCTGCACTTCATATGCACTGAGGTGTTTCAGTAACTGGATATGATATTTCAAGAAGTTATGGTTTGAGAAAATTCGAACTGAAGAGTAACTCGTGGATTAAGGTTACTTGTCTATTCCAAAAATCTTTGCCACAAAATTTTAGTGAGGATTGATTTTATGACTTCCATTTGATTTTTAATCAAGCTTTGCAGTACTGATGATAAAAATTAATTTATAGGGAGTTTCTGTTCTTATTAAAACAAAAACAAATTATTTCTTCAGGGTGATAATGTGCTGATAAACACGTACAGTGGAATCTTGAAAATATCTGATTTTGGTACTTCGAAAAGACTTGCAGGAATCAATCCATGTGCCGAAACATTCACAGGTATGGAGTTGTATAGTTTTCTGTGGCATAATTTTGCTGATATTCAAGAAATAGTTTCAACCAGAGAGTCAGGAACAGAACAACTGAGAGGCAAAACACTCATTTAGAAACTACTGTTAAAGGTGAAATGCTGTTTTTTTTAATGTAGGGTTACACCACAGAACTGAGATGCTATCACTGTGCAGTTGGCCTCATCAGCATCCTGCTTTTATTCACAAAAAGCACAGTGTTCTTAACAAGCATTGTGAAATGCACGTGTTTAGAATGATATTAACAAATTGTTCTAGTTGAGACACTACCTGCTTTACTTTACCACAATCCTACTAGCAAATTAAGTTTGCCTCTTCAATATTTCAACATAAAATAAACATTTAATGGGTCCAAACAATTTGCTTGTGTGTTGCCAATTGTAATCAGATTGGGTTTGGGAGTGGAATCATTTTACAAAACCTTAGCCAAAACTGAGGGTAATCTGAATTGATAACAGAACCAATGGCAGAAGATTGTTTAGTAATACAGCTCACGTTTATTCTGTCGAATATAATTTTGACTGAGCTGTTCTGTGGCATTATTTCATTCAATATATATTCGTAACCGAAACTATCAGTTGCTTAAACTATATTGACAGAGGCACACAATGTGTGCTCCTGGGGAGAAACAATTTGAGATGGAAAACTAGTTTTTGAGAGAACTGGGAAAGCAGAAGGAGCAATTTTTCCAGCATTCTGTCTGTATCAGTTTTTGCAGAAAAACTGCATCTATTGATAAACCCAAAACTCCATGGTGTTCATTCTGTCATCATTGAATATGTTATTGTCATTAGGTGGTTGGATATTAATTGGGATTGATTTCTTCTTGTGTATATAGGAGCAGATGAAACTGTGGTTGTTGGATTTGGAAATGTAAGACAGTAATCTATGTATCTGTAGGTACAGATTTATTAAAAAAAAGAGTACTCCAGATCTATTCTTCACCTGGCTTTCTGGATTAGAATACATAGGGCCTATGCCTTGGGTCCAGTACTGGTAACCTTCCTCTACAACGGAGGCTGCTTTTTTTTATTGTCCCTATAACCTGGTGTTATGTAATTTTTGACATTGTACATTACAAATGTCAATCAGACACTGCCTCTTAAAAAGGTTTCCGTACTCATCAATGACCTTGTTTACAAAAGCTAAGTGTTAATCACTTGCTTTTGTAAGGCTCAGCGTAATAAGGAGCATTTTGTGACAGGTACCGCAATTGTGATTATCCGGTTTTATAACAAAGTTGAAACGAATTGACTGTTGTGGGAAAGTGTATATGGCAGTAATGTTTCTCAAGTGCTTGCCCTTGTCAGCCATTTACGGTTCTGGTGCATCTCTGTGGCGCAGTGGCTCAGTGGTTAGCACTGCTGTCTCACCTGGACCATCTCACATTCCACTCTCTGGTGATTGTGTGGATGAAGTTTGTATGTTCTTCTCGTGTCTGTGGGAGTTTCCTCTGGGTGCTCTGATTTCATCCCACAATCCAAAGATGCGCAGGTTAAGTGGAGAGGCTATGCTAAATTGCCCACAGTGTTGAGGTATGTGCAGGCTAGGTGGATTAGCCATGGGAAAGGCAGGGATAGGGTTGGGGGTGAATCTGAGTGGGCTGCTGTTCGCAGGATGGGTGTGGACTTGATGGGCTGAATGGCTTGCTTCCACACTGTAGGGATTCTATGACTCTGAATGATTCTGTCTGTGTGTAACCGAGAAGAAGTAAATGTAGTGATAGACATTGATTTTCTGTCAGGAGGCTAATGCTTTAGAGATGGTCCTCTGCCTTTTTGTTGAGGTTCATGAGAGGGATCCGCACCAGTTATTACTGGGGCAGAGTGCAGTTGCCCCTTCAGCAACATTGTGACGCTTTCTATACATAGAAATTATTCAAATAACACCATGTGTTGGTCAAGTCCAGCAATACTCTGTAGGGTTGACAACATCCGTCCTCAGCAGTTTGTCACTCCTGTGCACAGCTCACCTTTACAATAATATTACACTCCAATTAACTGCTTTTTGCATACTTGTGTACAGGCATTGAGAGATTATTGCATGATGAATGAGAAAACAAAATTGAGCTCACATCAAACAGATTTACTTTCAGCAAGGTTTGTGAAGGTTTGTAGCTCAGTTTGAGGTTTAGGGTGTAGGTTTGCTCGCTGAGCTGTAGGTTTGATATCCAGATGTTTCATTACCTTGCTTCACTTGGAGGTCGCCACTGATGATGTTACCTAGCCAGGTAATGAAACATCTGGATATCAAACCTACAGCTCAGTGAGCAAACCTACACCCTAAAGATTCACTTCAAAAATGTGTGGTTTTTTTTGATAACGTGTGCTTCAATTTATGTCCAGAATGTAGCAGGATTAAGGTCACAAATAATAATTGATTAAGTTTAGTTACTGGTTATTGTTTTTTTTATTACCTATGCTGCCAATGAAACCTGAACCTAATCTCCAAGAAAGAAGAAAAATTAGAGCATGTCTTCCTGAATGTTTCGAAACATGAGTGTTGGAATATAACCACTATAACGGGGAATCCAGAGATGGCATTCCAATTAATACATACTTTGGTTCTGTCCTCACAAAGGAGGATTTAAATAATATCCTAAAGATATTGGAGATTGCAGGATCTAGTTAGAGGCAGGAACTTAATGAAATTAGTATCGGTAGGGAACTGGTGACGGGGCAATTGATCAGTTTAAAGACTGATAAATCCCCAGAGCCCAGTAATTCAAATCCCAGATTATTTAAGGAAGTGGCGCTAGAAATAGTGGATGTCTTAGTGGTCATCTTCCAAGATTCTATAGATTCTTGAATGTTTTCTACAGATTGGAGGGTGATTAATGTAACCCAACTATTTTAATGAAAGAGGAAAAGAGAAATTGGGATATATTTGACCAGTTAGTCTGACATTGGTAGGGAAAAGTGTGGGAGTCCATTATAAAAGGTTTAATAGCAGAGCATTTGGAAAACATGACTTAGCATAAATTTACAAAAGAGAAAAAATGTTTGACAAATCTATTTTAATTTTTCAAAGATATAACTAGCATTGTAGATAAGGGGAGCCACTTGGACTTCCAGGAGGCTTTCAGTAAGATCCTATGTGAGATCAGCAAGTAAAATTAAAGTGCATGGTGGTGTACTGACATGGATAGCAAACTGGTTGGCAGACAGGAAACAAAAGGTAGGAATATACAGGTCTTTTCCAAATGACAGGTGAAATGTGAAAGGTGAAAAGTGGATGCGTGAGGTTATTCACTTTGGCGGTATAAACAGGAAGGCAGATTATTATCTGAATGGTGATAGATTGGGAAGTGGGTGGTGCAGCAAGATCTGGCCATTTTTGTATTTGTTTTAGATTAGATTAGATTACTTACAGTGTGGAAACAGGCCCTTCGGCCCAACAAGTCCACACCGCCCCGCCGAAGCGTAACCCACCCATACCCCTACATCTACATTTACCCCTTACCTAACACTATGGGCAATTTAGCATGGCCAATTCACCTGGCCTGCACATCTTTGGACTGTGGGAGGAAACCGGAGCACCCGGAGGAAACCCACGCAGACACGGGGAGAACGTGCAAACTCCACACAGTCAGTCGCCTGAGGCGGGAATTGAACCCGGGTCTCAGGCGCTGTGAGGCAGCAGTGCTAACCACTGTGCCACCGTGCCGCCCACTATTTTAATCATTGAAAGTAAGCATGCAGGTGAAGCAGATGATGAAGAAGGCAAATAGTATGTTGGCCATCATAATGAGAGGATACAACTACAGAAGGAGGAATGTCAGATTGCACTTATACAGATCTTGATGAGCACACCTGGAGTATTGTGTGTGGTTTTGGTCTCCTGACCTGAGGAAAGGAGTTCTGTATATGGAAGCTGTGCAATAAAAGTTTAACAGACTGATTCCTGGGCTGGCAGGATTGATGTATGAAGGGAGACTGGATCGGTTATGATTGTTGTCATTGGAGTTTGGAAAAATGAGAGGGGGTCTTATGAAAAATTCTAAAATTCCATCAGGACTAGACAAGAAGGATGTTCTCGATGATAGGAGTCCAGAACCAGTGGTCACAGTTAAAGAATGTGGAACAGGCCATTTAGGACTGATGAGAAATTTCTCAATACAGTGAGTGGTGAACCTGTGGAATTCACTACCACAGAAAGTGGTTGAAGCCAAAAAATTGAATGTTTAAAGAAGGAGTTGGATATAGTTCTTAGGACTAAAGGGATCAAAGGGTATGGGGAGAAAGATGGAACAAGATTCTGAGTTGGATGATCAGCCATGGTCATGTTGAATGGCAGAGCACACTGAAAGGGCTGAATGTCTACACTGTTTGCATTTTCTATGTTTGAAGAATGGCATGGTAGTAGCTTGAAAGCTAGTTGCCTGTGTGTGCCTCCTTTTGAATTGCCCACACTATAGGGGTAGTGCAATACAGAAAATTAATGCAATTTAGAATGGGCAGAAACATTTTAAATGCAGTTGTGCAACTTCTTATTATAATTTCGTTCAACCTTTCTTAAATGTGTTACTGATTATTGTTGCATCCTCCTCAGTGATTTGGTGTATGCTGTACATATAAATGTGTAGCTGAAAAAAGTGAATTTACATAATTTGATAAAATCAGAAAACTCTGGAAATGCATAGCTGGTCAGGCAGAATCTGTGGAGAAAGAAACTACGTTCATGTTCAACTTCAGGCCCTTTCAGTATAATTTGATGATTTTCAGTCAATTGTTAGGTCATTGCCGTTGCTCAGAAATGCAAGATCCACTGTTCTAATGTTAAAAGCTCGTTTGATTGGAAACTACAAATAAAGTAATTTGCTGGAAAAGTTTGGCAAACGGATTCTGTGCTTTTGGGGTTTGTTTTCCTTGTTGTATATTAATGCCAGAATTGCTGTTGTCAATGTAGTGGATACAAAGGACATTGGAAACATCATAAATTATAGATTGTGAATTGCATTTTAATTAAGCAATGTGTAAGGAGTTACTCTTATATGAAATGTTACAGAAATAAAGAATGCTTCCATTAACTAATGTGAATTACCCTTCCTTTTCATAAGGGTGATGTATAGAGCCCTTACATGACATACTTAATTTGTACACTGTCTTGACACAGTGCGTTTTCCACCAGTAATTCATAAATAACATCAACATTATTTTCAGTAACTTGATATTTAAATCTAAATGTTAACTTTTTATTTTAGGACTTTGCGCAAAAAGAAAAGACAGTCTGTACCAGAGAATTTGCTCTCAGTACTGTGTGGAACAAGCTCACAAACCCTTCCTTTATGAATTAGTTTGTGTTTGTTGGATGCAAATCAGTTGGAAATTTTCAACCTTGGCCAGTATAGTAGGCCATGATGTGACTACATCCAAAAACTCTTGATTTGTAGGGGCATTCACAACTGGAACGTTTGGTTCCTCCTTCTTGTCTTACTCAGAATTTATTACCATTTGTCTGTGTATAACTGAGATAACACATCCAAAATGTTTTAAATAAAACAAGTGCAGCCTCATTTCTGTCTACATTCTGCCTTATTTAGAGAAAGTATTTCTCAAGAGGTCATTGAGTTTGTTTATTTAGCCATGATGATTTTGATAATAAAGGGTTTATATAACTGCTGAAAAGAGAGGCATGTTGCTGAAGCTTTTCATCTTCTTTTCACTGAGACAAGTGCAAGAATTCCATGCATGACACAATTGCAGTTAATTGTGCCAGAGGAGAAAATGGTGCTGATTTGTTGGCAATTCAGTGATTGCTGAGGCAATGCCATGGAGAAGGCTATGACATAATTCAAAAAAGACGCAAGGTGTGAACATTTTCCTATTGTTTGCAGAGACCAGGTCCTGTTAGTGCAAAATATCACTCAGGGAGCTGTCGCGTAGCAGAATGTGAAACAACTTTATTCTGTTGTTTCAGGTTATGTTCATATGCAGGAACCCAGGACCATAAACATTTGTATTGAAAATGCAAAACTTTATAAGTTGAAGAAAATGAATCTATTTTTGAGGTGATATATATTCTAAAAGTATTTGTCAGTGTTCACATCAGGCCACAGCATGACATTAGACTAGGTTTTAGAAAGTGGGATTAGAATATGTAGCTAGTTTATTCAGCTAGTACAGACACAATGGGCTGAATGGACTCTTTCTTTTTTATGATTCTGCAAATTATTTGTTTTGAGAAGTTTTTTTTTTCATAATTTCATAGCAGATTTATGAAGGATGGTGCAATGTTACCTTAACTGGATGGTTGCAATTTCCACCTGTGAAAATGCAGCACAATCCTTAAGTACCATGCTATTAGAGCCATGCTGTGATTGAAAAGAGAAACCGCTAAATAGAAACATTACATTTGATGACGCTTGCAGAATGTGAGATTATTTTCAGGTTGTAACAAAAGATGACTGCTGTAGTTAGTTAGAAAGTATTTTAATTTGTACTTCACCAGGACCAAGATTTGGTGACGATCGGAACTATAAGCATTTTACAAATAGTTGAAGTGAGACTAAGGTTGTTATGAAAGACAACAGAGTACATCAAATAAATGCTTTCTGTCTGTTTTCACTGTGTGCGAACATGGGGTTTGTAGAACTACCAGGAATTTATGTTCTGAATATTGTAATAGAAACCTTACTCAAAGTTATGGTCAATACAAACTCAATGGTTCTTTTTATTAATTCGTGGGACATGGGCATCACTGGCTGGCCGGCATTTATTGCCTGCCCCTAGTTGTCTTTGAGAAGGTGGTGGTGAGCTACCTTCTTGATATGCTGTTGTCTATGTGCTGTGGTAAACCGACACTGCCCTTAGGCAGGGATTTCCAGGATTTCACCTAATGACTGTGAAGGAATAGCAATAAAATTCCAAGTCAGGATGGTGAGTGGATGGGACGCGAACTTGTATTTGATGCTGGTCTTGTCCTTCTAGATGGAAGTTGTCGTGGGTTTGGACGGTGCTGTCTAAGGATCTTTGGTGAATTTCCACGGTGCATCTTGTAGGTGGTATACGTTGTTGGTGGTAGAAGAAGTGGATGTTGTGTGGATGAGTTGCCAGTCAAGCAGAATGCATTGTCCTGGATGGTGTCAAGTTTGTAGAGTATTGTTGGAGCACAATCCATCCAGGCAAGTGGGGAGTATTCCATCACACTCCTGACTTGTGTCTTGCAGATGGACAGGCTTTGGGGAGTCAGGAGGTGTTATTTACCTTCACATTCATTGCCTCTGATCTGATCTTGCACTTATATGGCTAGTCCAATCGGGCCTGTGATCAGTGCCCCCACAAAAGGATAGTAGGGGATTCAGTGATGGTAATGGATGATTATGTTATCTCTTACTGGAGAAGGTCATTGCCTGGCATTTGTGTGGCAAAAAATATTAATTGCCACTTGTCAGCCTAAGCTGGATATTGTCCAGGTCTTGCTGTATTTGAAATTAAGGACGATAATAATCTTCCAAATGTTTGTTCAAATTATCGTTCTGATAGAGTGACAAATTTGAGTAGAATTTTGCATTTAACTGAAAATTAAAGTTCTTGCACTCATTTACTTGCCTATGCCAACATCATTTATGTGTCAACACCCAAACTAATTAAAAGAGGCATACAGAGATCAGAGCCTTTGGAACTACCTTCACATATTGCCTTGGTTGGATTTTGACCATGTGAATTGGAGCCCCATTTTTCCTAATCCATTATGTAGTGTTCAATTTACAAACATCACCCAGGATTAGGCCAGTCAACCCATCAATCCTATGCCATTCAATTAGATCATGGTTGATCAATTATCTCAGTATCACCTCCTCACAGTATCCCCTTTGTTTCAATGTCATTAGAATCTAGAAATCTATCCATGTCTTTAACATGCTCAATTATCAAGCTTCCACAACCTCCAAGGATAGAGAGTTTCAAAAAAAAAATCGCTGGCTACTAAACAATGAAATTCCTCCCTCACCGTCCCAAATAGTGTGCCCTATATTCTGAGACTGTCACCTGGTTTGGGACTCACCAGCTAATAAAAACATCCTCTCTATCCAATATCATGACTTGCAAGAGTTTTGTCAGTTTCATTGACATTACTTCTCTTTGTTAAATCTCCAGCGTATATAGGCTTACTTTCTTCACTCCATCTTGGAGGTAGTCTGGTGACTTTCATTGCACTCTCTATGGTAAATGTATACCTTGAATCTGAAGAGGAAAATAAATGGAAACTCCCAGATTATTGTAATGTCAAAAGGGAAAGAAACCTGCTACCCTTCACCCAGCACATTCTATAAATCACTTCACTCCATTCAACGTGGTTAATTCTTGATGTTCCCTTCAGTTTGCTCACAAGTATTTAGAATTGCTGTCTTGGGAAAATTAGTGATGAACAACAAATGTAGTCCTGTCAGTGTTGCCCATGTCCTAAGAACATAGAACATAGAACAGTACAGTACAGAACAGGCCCTTCAGCCCACGATGTTGGGCCGACCATTGATCCTTATGTAAGGTAAACCTAATGTACGAACCCTCAAATTTCTGGGACCATATGCATGTCCAGCAGTCTCTTAAGTATCCCCATTGACTTCTCTTCCACAACTGCTGCTGGCAACGCATTCCATGCTCTCTCAACTCTCTGCGTAAAGAACCCACCTCTGACATCCCCTCTATACTTTCTGCCAAACAGCTTAAAACTATGACCCCTCATGTTAACAATTTCTGCCCTGGGAAAAAGTCTCAGAGTTGATCTATGCCAATCTATGCCTCTCATTATCTTGTACACCTCAATTAGGTCCCCTCTCCTCCTCCTTTTTTCCAATGAAGAAAGTCCGAGCTCAGTCAACCTCTCTCCGTAAGATAAGCCCTCTGTTCCAGGCAGCATCCTGGTAAACCTCCTCTGAACCCTCTCCAAAGCATCCACACCTTTCCTGTAATAGGGCGACCAGAACTGGACACAGTATTCCAAGTGCAGTCTAACCAAAGTTTATAGAGCTGCAACAAGATCTCACAGCTCTTAAACTCAGTCCCCCAGTTAATGAAAGCCAAAACACCATATGCTTTCTTAACAACCCTGTCCACTTGGGTGGCAATTTTAAGGGATCTATGTACCTGCACACCAAGATCCTGTTGTTCCTCCACATTGCCAAAAATTCTGTCTTTAATCCTGTACTCCACTTTCAAGTTCGACCTTCCAAAATACATCACTTTGCATTTATCCAGGTTGAACTCCATCTGCCACCCCTCAGCCCATCTCTGCATCCTGTCAATGTCACGCTGCAGCCTACAACAGTCCTCTATACTATCAACGACACCTCCAACCTTTGTGTCGTCTGCAAACTTGCTAACCCATCCTTCAATCTCCTCATCCAAGTCATTAATAAAAATTACTAAGAACAGAGCCCTGTGGAACACCACTCACCACTGACTTCCAGGCAGAATACTTCCCTTCCACTACCACTCGCTGTCTTCTGTCAACCAGCCAATTCTATATCAAGACAGCTAAATGTCCCTGTATCCCATTCCTCCTGACCTTCTGAATGAGCCTACCATGGGGAACCTTATCAAATGAACAAACTCAATTAAAAATGCCAGATAAACTGGTGAGTCTGCACTGTTGTGAATGTGATTTTGCTTTGCTATTCAGGGACACTTCAGTACATGGCACCTGAAATTATTGACAAAGGACCAAGAGGTTATGGAAAGCCTGCTGACATCTGGTCATTAGGATGCACAATTATTGAAATGGCAACAGGGAAACCCCCATTTTATGAACTAGGAGAACCTCAGGCTGCTATGTTTAAGGTAAGATTTTACATTTAGTGAATGAATGTACTGTATAGTGTATTCTGACCTTTGGAAAACTAACGCAGAATAAATAAAATGTCAACAGTAGGCCATTTGGTATTGTTGGTGAGCACCACTAGGTTAACTCTGGAGGTTCCAGCACATTTTTCAGATCTGAATGATGAACAAGTGTCTGAATAAAATCTATACACAGCGGAAGGATATTCCAAAAGATTGTAATTGTGTACAGCTGGGGAAAGAAACCCTTTCGTGTTGCTTTGCTGCTTTTACACTTGAATGTCCACCTCCTAAAAAGAAGCACCATTATTCCATTCCTAAAAGTCTCCACGACACTCTACAAAGATAATTTGTAACATCATCTCTTTAAAAATGACATAGGCAGGTGGTCTTCTCACTAATATTCTTCTCATCTCTCTCTTGCTGTTTCTCAGTTTTGTTCTGCCTAATGGAGATTCCTGTTCATCAGAGCCTCTTGGATAAAGTTCCTTTTGTTTTTTAAAAAAAGGTTTTAAAAAAAACTACCTCCCCAGGGCTTGCATACCCTAAACTAGTTTCATTGATTGGAATATCCACATAGCATCTCTCAGACAATTGGTTAAAGTGGTCAAAGTCTGCTTTGTAAAATTAATTTGGAAGTTATCGAATGTACCAGCAAAGCTGTGTGAGGTGCTCAGCTTGAAAAAACCCAAATACTAGTATATGCGTTGCTCAGATTTTTTCTGTATACAGGAGGTTTTTGTGGCATTGAAGGATGTGATGATTTTTCTGGCTTCAATCTTCTGCTTTTATTCCTGAGCTTACCTTTTATTGTAATCTTTGTGGCAGGCAGTTTGGAAGGAAACTCTAATGAAGTTGGAATATCCTCAACAAAAGCAGAAGCAGATGAAAGGGGGGGGGGGGCGGGAGAGGAGGTGGGGGAAGTAAATGTTTCCACTGTGGAAGGATTGAGAACGGGGGCATAGTTTTAAGCGAATTGGCAAAAGAAGCAGTAGTGGCATGAGGAAAACTTCTGCACCCAGTGATTGGCTCAGATTCGGAATGCACTGACTGAGAATATAGTGAAGACTGATTCGGTTGAGGCTTTCAACAGGGAATAGGATTATTATCTGGAAAGAGAAAATGGGGAGAAGATAGTGCACTGGGTAAATCACTCCTATACAAAGCTGTTGCAGACTCAGAGTTCAGGAACCCCTCTCTATGCTCCAACAATCCTATGACAGGATATAGAAATTAATATTGTATACCAGCCAGTGTCAGAGATCTCTTAGATCAAGGAAAATGTGTTTAAACCAGCTGAACCAATTTCTTTTGGTATATACTTGCATGGGAAGAGGGCATTGCAGACAAGGCATACAATTTTTTAACCCATCGGTAATTCCCCTTGAGAAGGTGATGGTGAGCTTCTGGTCATGGATATAGCTGGTCCAGTTATGTTTTTGCTCACTGGTCACCCTAACGTTAACAAAGGCCATGTAGTGGTGTAGAGAAGGAAGAAAAGCTACATGGATACCGTGAGTTCAGTCATTTGTTGTAAAGCATGGAGTTCGTGCATGAATTAATTTTGTATGAAAGGAAACTTATTTATTCAATAAAAATGAAGTAATTTTGTTTCAGAATCTCTGGATCTTACAGCAACTGATAGGACCCCTATGTGCCATGAGGAAGTTATCTTTTTATTTTAATTAGCTGACCACTGATTGGTTAGCTTGTTGACTGTAGCTGCCAACTGTAATACACAGCTTAATTTTTACATGTAAAAATTCACTTAAAATGTAGCACTTTTTTTTCTGTACTGTGTAGCACTCTGAAACTTTAGGGTTTTATTTTTGGTACTTCCCTGTAGTCTTTCTGTAATTCAGAACTTGCACAGGTCATTAGAAGTTCAACATGGATTTATGAAGGGAAATTGTTTGAGAAATCTGAAAATTGTTTTGAGAATGTTCCCAGCACAGTTGATAAGTGGGAAGCAGTGGATGTGGTACATTTCAATTTCCAGAAAGGTTTTAATAATGTCATAGGTGGGACTTCATCAAGCAATATTACAAAGTGTGTGGAATTGGGTGTAATATTCTGGCATGGATTGAGAATTGCTTAATGACAGAAAGCAGAGTTCAGCAATAAATTTGACCACTGGGATGACTCTACAAGCTGAGATTGTGCTTGGAGAATTGCATGCAGTTCTGGTGCCCGTATCTGAAGAAGTTTGTGCTTGTCATAATGGGAGCACTGCGAAAGTTCGTCAGACTGATTCCTACGATAATGAGAGTGTTCATTGAGAAGAGATTGACTAGACCAGTTCTGTGTTCATTGGAATTGACGAGATTGAGAGGCAATTGCACAGAAACTTGAAAAATCCTTAAAGGGAGAGACAGCTTGGATGCAAAAGGTTGTTTCTTGTCTCCGTGGGGTCAAGAATTGAGAGTATAATCTCAAAATAAAGAACAAGCCATTTAGAATTGAGATGAAGAGAAATTTATTTTAAAAGAATAATTGGCAATCAAGCTGTGTGAGACCCCTTAGAGAAGAGTGACCATAGTATTTGTCATCAAGATGGAGAGTGGTGTCTTTGATTCTGAGACTGGAGACTTCAATCTAAAGTTTTTACAAATGATAGCATGATTTCTAAGTTTGCTTTGCTAACTTGGGAATGTTACTTGAAGTGATAACAGTAAATAGACAATAGCAAATATTTAAAGAGCACATAGAGGAATTGCTATAGTTGTCAATTACTCTCTGGCACAAAAAGAAAACAGGAAAAGTGGCCTAACCATGGGAGGTGGCTGGACAAGGGAAATTAGGGCTGGTCGTAGATCAAAGAAAGCACATATCAATTGGCAAAAACAAATAGCAGCAGACCTGAGGATTGGGATCAGTTTAGAGAATTCAGCAAAGGAAGACAAAGGGATTGATTAAGATTAAGGGGGGGTGAATAGAGTACAGGAGGAAACTTGTGGGAAGCGTACCTATTGAAGCATTTGCACGTGAAAAGAAAAGATTAGCAAAAATAAATGTAGTTCCCTTACAGTCAAACACGGGAAGTTATAAAGGGGAACAGAGAGATAGCAGACCAATGAAACACATACTTAGTGTCTTTTTTTATGAAGACAGAATCAAAGAACATCCCAAAACTGTTGGACAATACAAGGAGGAACTGAAAGAAATTAGTATTAGTAGGGAAATTAATGGGATTAATATCCCAGGGCCTGATTTTCTACATCCCAGAGTATTTAAGGAAGTGGCCATTGAAATAAGGAATGCATCTTTCAAGATTCTATATATCGTGGAACTGTTCCTATGGATTATTAGCTAATGTACTGTTCCTATAGTTAATGTAACCCCCTATTTAAGAAGGGAGGTAGAGATAAACTAAGGAATTATAGACTTGTTGGCCTGATATCAGTAGTGGGACAAGTCTATTCTAAAACATGACAGGATCCAGCCCAGTTAGCATGGATTTGTGAAATGGAAATGACAATGACAAATCTACACAAATTTTTTGAGGAAATAACTAGTAGAGTTAATGAGTGGGAGCCAGTGGGTGTGGTTTACTTGATTTTCAGAAGGCTTTCAATAAAATCCCATATATGAGATGAGCATGTAAAATTAAAGCACATTTGGATTGGGGTAGTGCACTAAAATGGATAAAGAACTGGTTGGCGGAAAGAAAATAAAAATAAAGTCTTTTTCCAAGTAGCAGGCAGTGATTAGTGAGGTACTGTATGGATCAGGGCTTGGACCCCAACTATTCACAACATATATTAGTGATCTAGATGAGGAAACTAAGTATGATGTCTTCAAGTTTGCAGATGACATAACACTGGGAGGAAGGCTGAACTGTGAGGAGGATGCAGAGATGCTTCAGTGCAATTTAGACAAGTTAAGTGAGTGGGCAGATGATGTGTAAGGTGGACAAATATGAAGTTATCCACTTTGGCAGCAAAATAGGAATGCAGATAATTATCTGAATGGTGATGCTTTGGGAAAGTGAAAGGTGCAATGAGACCCAGGTATCCTTATACGTCATGCCTGATGAAGGGCTTATGCCCAAATTAGCGATTCTCCAGCTCCTCGGATGCTGTCTGGCCTGCTGTGCTTTTCCAGCACCACACTCTCCACTCTATCCCTGTACACCAGTCATTGGAACTAAGCTCGATGAAGAACGTTCCCCTCATCTCGTTCCTAAATGGCCCACTCCATATCTTTAAACTGTGACCCTGGTTCTGCACTCCCCATTCACTGGGAATAACTTTCCTGCATTTATCTTACCTTTGTCCTTTTGGAATTTTATAGGTTTCTATGAGATATGCCCTCATCCTTCAAAACTGCACACAGGCGGTACAACAGGTGTTGAAGAAAGTATGTTGGCCTTCATAGTGCGAGGATTCGAGTACAGAAGCAGAGATATCTTGCTGCAATTTTACAAGGCAGTGGTGAGACTGCTCCTGGAATACTGTGTGCAGTTTTTGTCTCCTCACCTGAGGAAGGGTGTTCTGACTACTGAGGAAGTGCAAAGAAGGCCTAACAGACTGATTCCTGGGATGGCAGGACTGACTTTTGAAGAAAGATTGGATTGGTTCGGATTATATTCACTAGAGTTTAGAAAAATGAAGGCATATGTTATAAAAACCTTGAGAATTCTGATCAGACTAGACAAGCTAAACACAGGAAGGAAGTTCCTAATGACTGGGAGTCCAGAATGAGGGGTCACAGTTTAAGGTTATGGGGTAGGTCATTTAAGACTGACATGAGGAGAAATTTCTTCACCCAGAGACTGGTGAGGCTATGGAATTCTCTGCAACAGAAATCGGCTGAAGACAAAATATTGAATGTTTTCATGAGGGAGTTGAATATAGTTCTTGGAGCAAAAGGAATCAAAGGAAATGGGAAGAAAGTAGGAACAGGGTACTGAGTTGGATAATTAGTCAGAATCATATTGAATGACATAGCAGGCTTGAAGGGCCAAATGGGCTAGGGTTTAGGGTATGAACTCTTCCTATTTTCTATACTTCTGTGCCTTGATAGGAATACTAACTTCTATTAACTACCACTTCGAGGCTCCAAACACTATTTTGCCAAAAATGTATGAATCATTGAATAAGTCCTGTCTGAGATGAATTTTGATTTTGGAGGCTTTTCATAAACTTCCAAACCTATGCTAAGAAGCAAACAGTTCTACATCTTCAGTGCATCTCTGTGCTGTACTTTTCTGTCTCACTCTGCTATCTTTACAGGTTGGAATGTTTAAAATTCATCCCGATATTCCAGAATCCATGTCACCAGAAGCCAAAGATTTCATACTGCGTTGCTTCGAACCAGAACCTGACAAACGTGCTACAGCTTCAGAATTACTTTCAGATGAATTTCTGAAGGTTACTAGCAGAAAGAAAAAGACTCAACTAAAACAACAAGGTAGTCCAATAAGAAATACTTGTCTGTCATAATTATGATGTTTAGAGATTCAACCTGTAAATTGTGTGATCTTTCTGTACCTTGATGATGAGGTGCAAGTCGTCCTTGCCAAGAACTGGATGCAATACAATTTCCCTGAAAGAGTTAAAGTTATTTCAAATGCCCATATGTTTCAAACAAATTAGTAAATGCCATTTTAATAATTACAAATTGCTTTTGCATTTGAACAAGATTATTCACATGTCCAGCGTTTTTGTAAACCTTTTATGAAATGGAACAGGAAAGATTTTTTAAACATTCTTGAACAGCTAACCTGCATGCCTGTTATTAAAACTAAAAGCTATTTGAACTTACGTTGCAACGTTGAGTGAGTGCTGTACTGTTTAAACTGCCATCACTTTGTTCAAATGTTTAATCAGTATACTGACAGACTCTAAAAGATCCTATTGTACTGTCCAATGAAGGATAGATAGAGTTCTTCTGTAATCTGGCAAGTGTTTCTTTGTCAATGAGCAATGCAGCAAAAAAAATTAGATGCTCATCATTTTGTTGCTCACTGTGTTTACTTATAAATCAACAGTGACTATATTTCAGAACACATTACTCGCCTCTTGTGTCAATTTTGGATGTTTTGAAGATGTGGAAAACTCAGTCTAATTATAAATGTTTATTACATTTTAATGAAATGAAGCACTCATTCCAGTTAGTTTTCATTCATCAAACATCAAGAAAACAAGGGTTAACTTGTCCAAATCCAAGTTGATTTGTTTTTAGTGTTCTCGCATTATAGGTGAAATGGGTTTGGAAGGAATCCTTTATCAATTTGCGACTAGAGCACAAACTGTTCTTGAGATCCAAGACTTTTGGATACTATTGCTTGGTGAAAATATGTTCTGTTCTCTAGAATGATCATCCCTCTTTTTGCAGAACAAACTATTGTTGCAGGGGAGGGAGCAGTAGCATGCTAGATGCCACTCTAGCAGATGGTGAAAATTGAATTCGTTTAAAATCTAGAGCTAAAGGTCAGACAAATGTTGTAAAAACCTTTCTCATTCACTAATACCCTTTAGAGAAGGAAATCTAATAATTATGTTAGGTGGGGCCTAAATATGATTCCAGACAGATAGCAATGTGGTTGACTTTCAGTTGCCCCCTAAAGTGGCCTGACCATCTTCTCAGTTCAAAGGCAATTATAAATGCCCAGCAAGCTGCACACCCATATCCCATAAAGGAATTGGAAAAAATGTTTTTCATATCTTGTTCTTAAAAGACTGTAAAGTGATATACAGTTTTGCCAGTTTTGCAAAAGTAATAAATGATGATCTATTGATTGTTTGTATGCTCATGGAAAATGGACTGCTTGCTCACATAACCACCTGTCAATGTATTGGAATCATTTGGTATCTCACAGCCTTTCTTTACTGGGTGACATAATTGCTCCAATGCAATTTTTTTTTGTGAAATGTTTTCAAACACTATCCTAGAAAGTCAGTCAAAAATATGCATTTAGGAACTGAATAATGTACTTGCTGCAGCAAGCCTGTTTTATGAAATGAATGACTGTACCTCACTCACCTTGCCACATTTTTTGCATTATCCTGTATCCCTTCATGAAATTATTTTCTTGTCCCTTGAGTGCATTGATTTTTCAATTTCCTCATGTTTGTTTTCTTTTGTGTGAAATAGAAGTGTGTGAATTCCCTGTTACCTCAGCTTTCTGTATTTTTAAATTCCCTCTCAATCTGTTTAGATCATACCTAGTATAATTTCGAGAGTGTATATTTTATCACACTGATACAATCACGCTGAAGATTCTAATCTGGAAAAATCCAGCCCCAATAAATTATTTTCAAAAGCTAGTCAAACACTTTTGTAAAATGTATCATGTCAAACAACAGAAATGCAGATGTTTTGTGTGGGTCCCTGAATCCATGCAAGCTATCATTTGCAGGAATGGAGTTGAAGAGCAAATTATGATTAAGCTGCTCTTGCCACAGCAAGAGTTTTTGGACTAGCTGTGTGGCTTAGAGACAGCTCAGTTTAGGGAAGAACACGGTATATACTTAGAGAAGGGAGAGACAAGTGTATCTGCATTCCCCTCTTAGGAAAGTTGAATAATTAGCCCCTGCCGAGACTTTATTTTCTTAATATGTCATTTATTTCCAATACAGACTATCTTCGCAGCATATCCCTCCCCGTTCCGGTTGTTGTGGAGGAATTGAGCAGTGGTAGTGAATTTGGCTCAGTTTCACCAGACTCTGACCTGAAGCAGGATCTATTCTTTTTCAAATCAAGGGCGAAATCCTGCATTGAAAAAGAAAGCAAAGCAAGTAGACCTTTGCTTCTCAGGTAAATAGCACTGTGCACTCTCAAGGCTACCTAGATCCTCTTCAGTATTGTTTACGTTCAGGGGTGATGCAGGAAAATTTCTTTTCAGAAGGTAGTTTTCTCTTTCTCTTTTCCTATCTTCTCTCCCTATCTTTTAGATGGCGTTAACTTCTGCTCCTTACATCCTTTGGGATGGGGTGGGGTGGGGTGGTGCCAAGGCGGGGAGAAAACTTATGCAGTGTTGTTCAGGCAGGGCTTCCCAAACAGTGGGTCAGGCCTAGCTCACCACCACCCCTCCCCCACCCGCCGTGGGGTCACCAGCCAAAACTCTGGGATCACCAGCTCTGATACAGCGGTGGTTGCTGTTCAGTTTCAATTGAGTGATAACAGCTGAGACCCCTTTTTAAGCCTCTTAGATTTTTTTGAGTAACAGGCATGACTTAATTGGCCAATCTTGTAGGCCTGAACTCTGTGCTAACAGGAAGGAAATTACTCTATGCTTAAAAACACTTGAACTTTTGCCCCTGCTGTTCATTCAATCTCTTGCCATCTCTGCTAAGCGCACCCCTCCTCCCCTGCTCTCGGTCATCCCCTTCTCCCTACTGTCAGACCCTACCACAACCCTGTTTAATTGGAAGTTGAATATTAATTAAAACTAAAAGTCTTAATTAAAAAGCAGAATCACAAATGTAATCATCTTAGGATTGCTACCTGAACCATGTGCAAATTGACATGCAGTATATAAGATGAGAGGTGTAAACATGTGGTTCAGGTATTGGAGTGGGAGAAACAGGTTCCTGGATTGTGGGTTGGTGGCACTTGTCCTGGGGAAAGAGAGAGCTGTGCCATTGGGATGGGCTTCATTTGAGCCATGAGCAGAGCGGTCTCCTGACAAATTACATAATTAAGATGGTAGGCAGATCGTTAAGCTAATTAGTTGGTGAGAAAAGGGAATTGAAGAGAAGCTTTAAATAATCAAAAAAGAATGAGAGAGCAGATGTTCAGGAGAGTGAAGAAGCAAATGTGACAGAAAGGTGTGAAAACTATATGCAAAGAGTGCAGCAGAAATTATAACCACACTCAGTAATAATGGTAAAAAGTCAAAACTTAAGGCTCTTTGTCTAAATACACATAGGATTTCTCACAAGATGGATGAGTTCACTAATAGAAATCAATGAATATGACTTGATAGCTGCTACAGAGACCTGATTTAGAGGGATCAGGACTAGGAATGCAATATTCAAGGGTATTCAACATTCTGGAAAAATAGGTGAAAAGGAAGTCAGGTAACTTTTACTAAAGAAATGCGTCAGTGTATTCGCGAGTTGTGATACAGCTGCAATAAATTGTGATGCAGAAAGTAAGGAATAACAAGGAGAAGAAGTCACGGTTGGGAGTTGTCTGTATGCCACTGAAGAGCTGCCACACTCTGGGACTAAAAAGTATAAATTAGAAATAAAGGAACTGTGTAAGAGGGCGACTACAATTTTCATGAATAATTTGAATTTTATAGAATCCCTACTGTGTGGAAACAGGTCATTCAGCTGGACAAGTCCATACTGACTCTCAAAAGTGCAGTGGTAAAAGTGAGGACTGCAGATGCTGGAGATTAGAGTCGAAAGTGTGGTGCTGGAAAAGCACAGCAGGTCAGGCAGCATCGGAGGAGCAGAAAAGTCAGGGTTTTGCCCGAAACGTCGGGTTTCCTGCCCCTCAGATGCTACCTGACCTGCTGTGCTTTTCCGACGCCACATTCTCGTCTCAAAAGAGCAACCCACCCAGACCCATCCCCTGCCCTATCCCTATAACCTTGCATTTCCCATGGCTAGTCCACCTAATTTACACATCCCTGAACACTATTGGGCAATTTAGCATGGCCAATCCACCTAACTTGAACACCTTTGGTCTGTGGGAGGAAACCCACATAGACACAGGGAGGAATGTGCAAACTCCACACACATAGTCACCTGAGAATTGAACCCAGGTTCCTGGCGCTGTGAGACATGATTTAGAGGTGCCATTATTGGACTGGGGTGGACAAAGTCAAAACTCAAACGACACCGGGTTTTTTATTTACATATGAAAGAACTGAAACCAACATGCCCATTCTAAAAGGTAAGAGACTTAACAAACAATCCAGGTCTTTTTCAATATATAATTTCAGTTACACCACACTGTAAACCTTTGCTATAAATTCTGTGACCTACGTTCTTATACTCCACAACCACCTCATGAAGGAGCAGTGCTCCGAAAGCTTGTGCATCCAAATAAACTGTTTTACTATAACCTGGCTTTGTGTGATTTTTAACTTTGTACACCCCAGTTCAACACCGGCCGCTCCAAATCAGGTTTATTTGAAACCGCAAGCTTTCGGAACCTTGCTCCTCCTTCAGGTAGCTGTGCTAACCACTGAGCCACTATGACACTCTGTGTTGACCAAATCAGAGGGCACAGGCAACATGGAAAGCAGATTTGCTGTGTGTATCAGAGATTGCTTCTTGCAACTGTATTTGCAGAACTTAGCTGGGAGCAAGCTGTTTTCGATCTAGTAATGTGTAATAAGGAAGAATTAATGAGAGATCTTGTAGTTAAGGTTTCTCTCAGGAGTAACAATCAATCATTGTAGAATTTCAAATAATTTTGAGGAAAAACACATCTCATTTCTAACCAGTATCATAGTTATACAGCACTGAAACAGACCCTTTGGCCCAACCAGTCCATGCCAACCATAATCCCAAACTTATCTAGATCCACCTACCTGTGCTAGGCCCATATCCTTCCCAACATCTTTTATTCATGAATTGGTGCAAGTATTTCTTAAACGTTGTTTGGATCAGCGTCCTCTGCTTAATTGAGAGAACCTGCAAGGTTGAGTGTAGACTATGCAGTAGGTTGAGTGAGTGGGCAAAACACTTGGCAGGTGAATTTTAATATGGGAAAGTATGTGGTTGTATACCTTTGGTAGAAAGAATCAAAAGACAGTCTAAAATTTAAATGGAGAGTGATGTGAACAAAGTGCAGAGCCGAAGGATCTGTGCATTCTTCTGCCTGAAACACACAAGTTTGTGTGCAGGTGCAGCAAGTAATTAAGAAGGCAAATGGAATTTTGGCTTCTGTTGCTTCTGGTTTGGTATGTAACATTAGGGAAGTCTTGTTACATCTGTACAGGGAACTGGTTCGCATCTGGAGTACTGTGTACAGTCTTGGTCCCTGTTTTTCAGAAATATATATTGGCATTGGAGGCTGTTCAAAAGAGATTTACTGGGCTAATTCCTGGGGTGAAGGGTTTGACTTATTAAGAACAGATAAACAGGTTAGTCCTTTTGTAAAAGAATGAGGGATGATCTTATTGAAATATAGAAGATCCTGAGGGGACTTGACAGGTTAGATATTGAGACGATATGTCCACTAGTGGTAGAATTGCAATCCGGGGAACATAGTTACAGAATGAGTTGAGATGTGAAGGAATTTCTTCTTTGAAAGTAGTGAATGTCTGCAATTTGCTAATCCCCCCCAGAGACTTCTAGAGGATACATCACTGAAAGTAGTTCAGTAGATTCTATAATCTTGAGGACTATGTAAAACTGCTCCTATTTCTTATGTTCTTAGGATGATACACAACTCCACCTCAAGATTAAATCTCCGTACAACATAGTGGGCCAAAGGGCCTGTTCTGTGCTGTACTTTTCTATGTTCTATGTTCCACCTCAAATAACGTTAGATTGTTTGCCTGACATCAAATCCTGGATGAGAGAGAGCGTCCTACAGTTCAGTGTTAGGAAGCCTAAAGTAACCGTCGTTAACTTAGCTGTAAAATGTGCTACCTTGACACCGACTACTTCCCAACCATCAGTGCAGACTTATCTAGAAGGTGTGGTTCTGAAGATTGCTGAGCGGTGGGAAAACAATGCCTATAATCGGGCAGAGGTCAAAGATGGGAATAAATCTAACACACAACGGCCAGAAGTTCCAGCAGGTTGTGCATCAACAAGGCAAGCAGAACTGAAAGACAAGTTGTGTTGATCATGTTTTGATCCACTCCTACACTAGCATTCATAATCACTGGGGCGGCGGGAGGAAAGCATACATGATTCACATGCTGTACTGTGAGCTCTGGTGAAAGACATTTCTTGGAGACATTATGGTAACCTTTTGTCTTTCTGTGTCTGGAATAGCAGCCTGCCAGAATGGCAGTGAGCTGGAATGAGACAATGTTTCATAACTCACTGCATTCCTCTGGCCAGCAAGCAACAGCAATGCTACACACATTCTAAAGGATAATTTAAGTGAGCTTAATAAATCAGCAAGACTGAAGTGAAAAGCAGAAACTGGTAGCAGCAGAGGAGGAACAAGAACTTGTTGATAGCCATCAGGGGTGTATTGTACTTTGAAAATGTGTTGCTATCAGTAAGGAGATTAAATTAACTTGTTTTAACCAATATATCACTTAATTGCTTCATAGATGTTACAGACAAAGAGGGAATGAGGGTGAATTTAAATTATGGCAGACTCTCCCTCTTAATCCTGAGACAGAGAGATATTTTTTGGCTTATTCCTTTCCCCTTTTTATTTCTCTTACTGAGATAGACTGAAGGGTGTTTTCCAAATGCATATAGGTTTGCTCGCTGAGCTGGAAGGTTCATTTCCAGACGTTTTGTCACCATACTAGGTAACATCTTCAGTGAGCCTCCGGGTGAACATACTACTCAGCATGCAGAACCTCAACCTGAGCTACAAATCTTCTCAAAACTTGCTAAGGTATTTGCCAAACTTTGGTTTTCAGATACCAGTTTCTAAAATAAACCCCGAGCAAAAAAATTTAAAATGAAACCAACAATTGCATTTATTAACAAAACATTGAAATAGTAGGAGAATTGCTTTCAGACTTCATCCATACACTCAGGAAATTAAGGAACTGTGCTGTGTTTTCTGAGCATCTCCCAGTAGTATAATAATAATGACTCCTGTAGGGGAAGCTCCAGTTAGATGTCCTGGAGTATTGTTAGTTGGTTTGTATTGCGGGAACCAGTGTAAATTTCTTTACAGCTAATTTCTCTATGATTTTCGCAACAACAATTTAATTACCCTGAAATATTTCCGTTTCCTAGATTTCTGTTCCAGAAAGAGCAGCAAGAATGCATTAAGCATTTATTGAAAATAAAAGCAAGATATAATGAAAACATGAGCTGAAAAAGAAAAACAAAATTACAGTAATTTCAATTTCAAGCAGCTTTCATTTACCAGAATAGAATTGTTAATCAGAATTTTTTTTTTGAGATTTAGGTTTCAGAGCTCTTTCTTTCATACTATTTATATTACTTCATGAAGGATTGGGAATGATTGGCCGAGATATATTTTACCTAAGTGGACTACACAAAGGTCATCATTTCAGTCAGGAACTGGTTGAGGCGAATGGGATGAGGGACGGTGGCATGTGAGACAAGTGGGAGGTGGCTCTACAGGAGGTTTATGAGAATTATCCCAGAGATAAAGGGCTCGTCATTATGAGGAGTGCTTGAGGTTTCTGCATCTGTACTTGATAGAGTTTAGAAGGATTGGAGAGGGGAATGGTGTGTATACAGAGAAGCCTGGATAGATTGGACATGGAGAAGATGTTTCCATTAGTAGGAGAGATTAGGACCTGGGGCATAGCCTCAAGGTGAAAAGTGACCTGTTAGAACTAAGATGAGGAATCTCTTCAGCCAGAAGTGGTTAATCTGTCGAATTGTTTGCCACAGAAGGTTGTGGAGGCCAAGTCATTGTGTGTATTGAAGATGAGATATGTAGGTTCTATCTTTGGTAAGGGGATCAAGGATTACAGGAAGAAGGCAGGAGAGTGGGATTGAGAAACATATTAGCAATGATCGAATGGCAGAGCAGACTCTATGGACTGAATGGCCTAATTTGTTCTTGTATCTTATGGACCACATTTTCAGCAATTCTACTAAGTTACTAATTCACCAGGCAAAAAATTCTCTTTGTTATCTTTTCCATAGGCATTCAAAGATTTAATCACAATTTTGATTGTTGATTCCTCTTTACCCTTGGATGTATTTCTCCTTTCTCCAAATTGATCATGTTTCTTTGTTTTAACCTGTAGTATACCTGATGATCACTTTGAAGATCACAGTGCACCACCATCTCCTGAGGAGAAGGATGCAGGGTTCTTTATGCTAAAGAAAGACAGTGAGCGAAGGGCTACTCTACATCGGATACTAACAGAGGACCAGGACAAAGTTGTGAGAAACTTGCTTGAATCTCTGATGCAGGTGAACACTCATTTTCCTAGTTTTAAATTAAGTTAATTATATTTTAGATCATTTAGATACTATTTTACCCAGTATTAACACCTCTCCATTCTCTATTTTCTTTCTGCCTTAGTTTAGGAGCATAGAGAGGCAATTCAACCTCTCAGGTCTGCTCTGTATTCAATTAGGTGCTACAACCCTGAAATTGTCAACCATTTCTGCATCCTGCTCTCATGTGCACAATATCCATCCTTTGTCCATTGCCGTGTTCCAGTGAAGCCCACACAAGCTGGAGAAGTAGCATCTCATTTTTCACTTGGGCATTTTACAGTCTTCATTGAGTTCAACAATCCTAGAGCATGAACACTGTCTTCCATTTTGATTACACCCCGTGACTTGATGGCATGTGTTTGCTCTCAGCAGAGCTCACCTATTTTAAACTATTCATATGAATCATTTACACCTATTTTATATCTAGTGCCTCCTTTACTACCATTAGCACTCTTCTTACCTTTTGTTTGGGCATCTTCACAATCTGTTCCACTTACTCCCCATCTGCTTTTGCGAACCATTGTTTTCCAGCCCCCTTCAATTCCAAAGAAGAACCACTGGATTCAGAACATCAGCTCTGTTTCTCTCTGTGCATGTGCCTCCATATCTGTTGAGTTTCTCCAACACTTTGTTTTTATTACATTCCCCAAATAGTTTTGTGTCATCACTAAATTTAAGGGCGGCATAGTGGCACAGTGGTTTGCACTGCTGCCTCACAGCGCCAGAGACCCGGGTTCAATTCCCGCCTCAGGCGACTGACTGTGTGGAGTTTGCACATTCTCCCCGTGGCTTCGTGGGTTTCCTCCGGGTGCTCCGGTTTCCTCCCACAGTCACAAAGATGTGCAGGTCAGGTGAATTGGCCATGCTAAATTGCCCGTAATATTAGGTAAGGGGTATCTGTAGGGGTGTGGGTGGGTTGCGCTTCGGCGGGTCGGTGTGGACTTGTTGGGCCGAAGGGCCTGTTTCCACACTGTAATGTAATGTAATCTAATCTAATCTAACATTTGGGCCCCAAATCCAAATCAGTTAAACAAATTGTGAACAGCTCTGGCTGCAGCACTGATAATTGCAGTGTGCCTGCAGTCCGTCACCCAGACTGTGACCTTTTAATCCACCTGTCTGTTCATTAATTCAAATAGGATGGCACTGGAAAACCACAGCAAGTCAGGGCAGTCAATGTTTTGGTCACAAGTCCTTCATCAAGAATCACATTCCTGATGAAAGGCTTATGCCTGAAATATCGGTTCTCCTGCTTCGTGGATGTTAGCTGAACTGCAGTGCTTTTTCAGCGCCACACTCTTTGACTCTGATCTCCAGCATCTGCAGTCCTCACTTTCTCCAATTCAAATGGGGATACCAATTCCATGGCTTCTAATTTTGTTTACTATCCTCCTTCATGAGACCTTATCTGAAAATCCAAACTCACTACGTCCTCAGGCTCTCCTTTATCAATACTACAAGTAACATCCTCTAAAGCTCCAACAGATTTGTCAAGAAGTATTACTTTCATAATTTTATGTTGACTCTGCCCAATCATAACATTATTTCCTAAGTGTCAAGTTTTCACTTCCTTTGTAATAGATGCTAATACTTCCTTACTACAGAGGAACTATGGTTATCTGATGGATGCGGCAGGGAGTATTTCATTTGGTTAATCAAATACCGGATAATGTAGTTTAGCTGAGCATTGGGAGCTTGCGATCTTGCTGGATAATCTGATATTTGGATAATCAAATGCCAGATAATCGAGCTTCCTCTGTACTGACTGAGTAGTTTGTGTGCTACCTTCCAAACAAGGATTGATTTCCCTTCTCTGACAAAAATAATTTTCTTTCATCCTTGAATTCACCCTCAGCATTGCTACCAGATAATGCAGGCTGCTGTTCACTCAGAGAATGAAGCGTTATTGTATGTACTTTGTTAATTTTGCAAACTTGGAAACAATGCAAAGAACTTCTAATAGATGAAAATCAGCCTTTTGCTTTTTGACAGAAGCCTTGATCTCACTTGACAAGTATGTATTGTCCCTAAGGTAGTGAACATTTATGGAACGTTTGAAATGTACATGGGCTGCAAACTGGCATGAGACTCAAGGGGTGAAGGTTGAGGAGCTACGGCAAATATATCTCAACAAAACTTGAAACATTCCATAAAAAAACTCCAGTTTTAGTACTGTGGAAATATAATTCCAGTGAAACATTATTTGTCTGAAAAACACAGAAGACCGTTCGCTTTTTAAAGAACTGACATTCATAACGACCTCTTCCAGAGTAAAATAGCTGAGCTTGAATGAGCTGGGAAACTTGCCACATTATCACATGTAGGACATAAATACATCTGCAATTCCACATGCTTGTCATGTGCATACAATTCAAACACGGCACATAATGTTAACAGCATGCTTACAAAGAGAAGGATTAGAAAGGATTATGCAGTGGGCCTCGTTTACTACAGGCTACCCTAATGTAATTCTTCACTTTTCCACCTACATGAAATGCTCTGAGCTGAATCTAATGACCTCTGCTCTCCTATAACAACAGATTGGTAATTTTTCAACCTTTTTTGAGAACATTATCAGTTTAGACAAAAACTAGATTTGAGTTTCTTTTCCTGAGGCCATTTCGTTCCAAGTACCACCACCCCTCATTGCATAGTTCCCCAAATTGTCACCAATGTTAGCTATGAGAAATTTGTTGGATAGTTCAACAGTGTGGAGCTACATTCTGCCTTCTGCCATCTAAAACTGAACAAGAAACCTTGAGGAAATGTCAGAAATAGACATGGATAGGATAAGGTTTGACATAAAAGATTGCTTATAATCAACTCAGAACCTAGATCTGTAAAGTTTTTTTTTCCCAGAAGACTCTAGGTAGTCCAGTTGGCCTGTCACAAGAAGTGATATTCAGGATTTTTGGGTTTGTAATGAAGTATCAGCATTTGTTGCTGACCTTGAAGAAGACAGATCACACAGATCCAGCTATCTCTCTGGTGATTACTCCTTTCCCGACAATTATTGGTCATTGCTGGCACTTGTGTAGCATGAATGTTATTTGCCTATTTTTTGCTCAAACCTGAATTTCATCCAGATCTTGCTGCGTTTAGTTATGGACTACTTCAGAATCTGTGATGTCATGAATGGTGCAATTATTGGTGAATCTCCCACTTCTGAGTTTATGATGGAGGGAAGCAGGTCAAGATGGTTGGGCCTGGAACATTACCCTGAGGAACTCCTGAAGAGACGACTGACCTAACAACCACAACTATGTTCTTTTGTACCAAAATGACTCTAACATGATTCCATAGGCACCATTCCTGTGATTGGGTCACTGCACAGCCAGAGAAATCCTTGGGAGGTCCTCCTGTAAGTGTCCAGTTTTTCTCTTCATTTGGCTGGTCTCAAACTACATGAGGAGCAGCAAGCTTATCACCTGCCGGATTCTTCCAAGTGGAAAATTGATCTCAACCACCAGCCATTCAGGGACAATTCCCACTGTCATTAGGCCTGAGACCAGGGCACACTTGGTGGATCTGATAGAGGGGATGGAAAGGTATTTTCCTCTCATTGCACCAATGAGTGCCTTGGCATTTAGGGGGGATTTGGAGAACCAGATTTAGTTCGCTGGCCAGCAACATGCACTGAGTATTCCCTGTGTCCTGGAACACTACAATGGTCTTGCTCACATCCAGGGCTTTTTAGTTTGGGGTGGGGGGCGGGTAGCAGTGTTGAATACCCTACTGCTTCTCCTATTTTCTATGTTTTATGATGGCTGCTTCCTGAACTGTGAGAATTCTTAATTTCCATTCTTCATTGTGATTTAATTTAGCATAATAGATTTTGTTATTTTTGTTTGTCCAGAGCTATTTGGAGCTAGTCTTATCTCCAGTCCTTTGTGTCAGCTTTAGCAAGAATTGTTTTACAATGTAGGGCTTCAGAGGCTTCTGGAAATTTAATCATGTTATCAACCTTGACCATTTTGAGTTTACTAACATGTTCCTTCGTTTTCAAGAAACAGAATTTAAATGTGAAAATATAGAAGAGAATATGATTTTCTTTGGGATGTCTCTTCATGATCCCTGACCATGATATATTCCTTGTTTTGGACTTTACAGCAGTATTATTGTTGTAATAATTGCAGAACTGTCAGCATTCATCTTCTTTATTCCACTGTGAAACTGACAGAAACGTTGGCACAGTTCAACACACATCCTCACAGCAGTTCCTCACAGCAATTCCTTGCTCCTCCATAATTGCTCAATTGAATTACCCACACTTAGCAATCTTTTAGAAATATCTGAACAAATAGGCTACAAGCAATCCTCCAAAATTTTGCACCTTATTCATAATGTGTAACTTGGTTTTTTAATGGTGATGTTAATATCTGATGAAGTATCTCTCAGATCATGGAAGTAATGATATTTCATTTTAATTACTACAATCCATCTTGTGTGGTGAAAGGCAAATGTATTCTAACTTTTTTTGGAAAAGCAATATTTTTGTTAAGAATCTGAATACAATACCTGTAGTAATGGAGTTCAGTACACATACTGTGGAAACAGGTTCACAATTGCTTTATTTCATTGGTATTTTTCTCTTTCAATACATTCGTTACCCTCTGTGGAAAGTAGTTGAAATTGCACTCTGTTCATCTCTACTGTCCTACATTTGAGTCTGTGTCTCTGGTGTGAGATTAGTGGCAGTTCCATGAACCTTAATAAATTCATGTGTCATATAAACTAAGTCCCTAATCCATTCAACACGCTTAACCTCTGCACCTTGCTTGGATCCTGATGTTAGCTTTATTCAAGCGCATGTCACTATATTTCTTTCTTCTCCAAATGAAGTTAAAGGACATCTGCCACCTACAGACCTTGTCCCACATTGCATATGAAAGAAACATCACGACTGCAGAATTTCTGCTCATAGAATTTCTAGAAGTAGGTCAGGCTGTTTTCTCTTGGTATAGCATACTTATTAAGGTCTTTCATTATCACTTTTTTTTCAAGGTCCCTTATACATTACTCAGTGAATGCTATCTGAGGCATTATGGTGAAGTACAGATTAATTAACCCTGGCATTGTTAAGAACACAATCTGTGTTTATGGTGCAATGGATGACAGCAGATAGCAGAATGAAGGTTCCTCACCCAATCCCCACGTTCAGTTCCTTGACTGGCTTCAGTCTCATGTACTTGGTCATATGACCCAGATGGGAGATTTGCTAGTCGGCTGAAGTAAAATATATTATAGATGTGTTTGTTTTTAACCTTAAGATTTTTATAACCAGTTTAGTTAGTTATAATATAATAATTTCCAACTGTGGCTCAATTGGTGGCAATCTAGCCTGTACATCCTCTTGCCCAAATCCAAAGATCTTAGATGTGGATTTTTAAAACCAAGAGTTACATGTTTCCAAGTGTATGCAGGTGTACTGATAAAAGTTTAACCAGTTTAAAACCATGTAGAAAAACGTTAATATAATTTCTGTTCCTTAGCCAGTCACAATCACTATATTCAATGAAACATTGATTTACATTGTTATTTGATAGTCCAAACACATTGTGATTCCTGTTTGATTAATTGGGAAAAGTTGGTCAATCATGAACAGTGGTTCAGGAATAGTACAGATCCTCGACAGAGGATTGACTTAATTCTGAACAATAACTGCCAGCTGCATTGTTTTGAGGCCACTTAGATGTAAGGAAAGATGAAGTCAGCATTGTTCTGAAAGACAATAGGGCTGCTCTCTCATTAGAGAAAGATGCCTGGTGATGGTTTAACCTGAGGGTCACCACGCCTCAGGCAAGGGGAGTGTTTTATAAGGAAAATCCTTCATGGTTCAATCACAGCCAGTGTGGGAATTGAACCCATGCTGTTGGTATCACTCTGCATCACAAACCAGCCATCCAGCCAACTGAGCTAATTAACCTCCTGTTCAGGTGTAACAAATGTTCAGCGAGGAAAAGAGATGTTAATTCTTTCAAATGCAAGAAACATGAAACATATTTTGCAGTGTAAATTCCATTGCTTAGATACTAAAATAAGAGGAAAAGGTGGGGTCTGTGGCTGTTATTTATTTTGTTTGGATTTCCATCTGTTATTTAATTGCTAGAAAATCGAGCAGGCTTCCTTGGGTATGCAATATTCCCAATCATTTTCATTTATATACTTCACTCAGGTGATCGAGTGCACTGAGGAAATGGAACATGAAAATCTGCTCTATTGGTACACAACATGTTAAGTCTGGGAAAACTAAGAAATATATTCTGTTTTCTTGATTCACAGGGTTCTGAAGAACCAAAGCTAAAATCTGAGCACATCTGTACACTTGTGGTTAGTTTGCGGGAGTTTGTGAGGTTAATTGATCGCAAAATCATCTCTGCCACCCTTTCCAAGCTGAAGTTGGAGTTGGATTTTGACAACCATGCCATTAGCCAGATTCAGATGGTGCTCTTTGGCTTCCAGGAAGCTGTAAGTTCTCATTTGTTTACTTTAACAAGAAATCTTTTCTTTAGAATGTCTCTATGTCCACTGGTTGTGAAGGTCCTGTATGAGTTTATGCTGTTTCAGCCTAGTTACTAATGAATATAGATCAGAGACCCCACTGTGGCTTATGTGAATAATCCCAAACTGGAGGCTGAGGTCTGAGAGCAGGGGCCTGGAAGCATGTGTTCAAGGACCATTTTGCTGAGGCTGAGAGAGGACGCCCAGAGTCAGGGGCAGCCCTTTTACCAAAACCAGAGGCTGTGTGGTGAGCTGCCTTTTTATAGAGGCTGCCATCTTGCCACCAAGTTTCAGCAGGATGATGGAAAGTGAGAGGCCAGATGGGGAATGGGGAGAGATGTGAAAGCCACAGGGGGATTGGTAGAATTGTGGAGACTGCAAGGGGAGGAGTGGGAGGAAGACAGTGGCTGCAAGGGTGATGGGGAAGGGAGATCCATTTCAAAGTTCTCAACAAAGGAATCCTCTGCTAACTGGGAGCCGGGAAGACCTGAAATCACTGGGGCAGCAAATTCCTTGCAAATAAAGTTAGGCAGCCTTAATCTAGATATTCTATGTACCAATGCAAGAATAGGGAAACATTAAACAAATACTCTAGTAATATTCACTGTCAATTATTAAATTTAATATTGAGATCTGAGGTGCAGTAAAAAAGTGCTAATCACCTTGTTAAGTAATCTAACTTTGTAGATAAACAATGGAAACACATTAGCTGTGGTCTTTTTGTCCAGTATATAACATTGAAAAACAGTGACAGACTGTGAGGTGTCTCTATCACCCTTCACAGTGCACAAAACTGTGCAAGACAGTGAAGCATAGTGGGGTGAAGGGGGTTGAATCAGTATTCACTCCGGTAGATGGGATGTGGTAATCAAGAAAGGAAACAGAAAGTTCTAACTTTCAACTGGTCTGAGGAAGGTGTATTTCGGATAATGTGCAGGTGAACTCTTTTTGCTAACTTATGCCTGTGCTAGTTAGATACTTTGGTATCTGCAAAATTAATGCTTTCCTTGAATGAAATGGCTTTCAATTTTTAATGAGATTGTGCTTCCTGCTGTTTCGGAGAGTCGAATTATCTTATACGTCAACTCCGATTCAGAAGGTAATGTTACTACATACATCACCTAATAAGGAATTTAGTTAGAATGGGAAAACAGCCCCTCAAACAAAAAGTAGCCCACTTGAAGAACCCCTGAGAAAGAAATATGTCATGCCTTCTTGATAGTTGTCTGATATCCAGTAATGCTCATCTAGCATGGGAAAAGAGCAGATTAGAATTTTGAGTCTGCATTTTCCAATGCAATTCTTCATGGGGTAATTTATCATTGTTTGAAGGCAAATGATTTTGCAGGATAAAGATTTCCTCAGTATCAGCCATGCCACACTGCAGCAACATCTGTAGCCACTGTACTTGGCCCTGTCTACCGAAGGCAGGTAACCTCCAATGCAGAGTGAAATCACCACCAGAAGGCTGAATCCACGGTCATTGCTCACTGGTATTGCTGCTACCAAAACAGCATGAATCCCCCAATCAGAGACTCCAGCTTGGACTGTTCAGACTGACATTATTTGGTATCTTCCAGGATTTAAATAAAATCTCCTGGGCATTGACGCGAACAACTAAGTTGAAAGTTAGAACTTTCTATTTTCTTGTTTGATTAGCACGTCCCATCAAACCGAATGAATACTGGTTCGACTCCCTTTCCCGCAAAGCTTGCAGTTATTTGCATTGTAAAGGATTATAGAGATAGCTGACAGTTTGTCACCATTTTTTGTTAGATAGAAAGTGAGGAGATGGACAGCAAATTTCAACAATTCACAGCAAGGGCTGTTGGGTATATTTCTATTTAGATCAAGAGCTGAATAACAAGAAGTGGAGTATCAACAATTTTAATGTGAGAATAGTCGTGAGCAAGGATCTCTGAAGTGGCAAACAAGACCTATCCCCAAATGTTGAGCAATGTATAACACTATGTGGATATTTGTGTGTGCCCGCGTGTGTGCATGCATGTGGCCTTGTCAAACATTTAGTGAAGTGCATTTAATCTGACTTTAAAAGATTTTCTTCCCTGAGGATCCAACAGAAAAAAATTGTTTCTGTCACTGCATAGAAATGAACTGACCATCATCTAGATTAGAGGAAATATCTATTAGGACATTGTTCCCTCAGGGTTGATAGCATAAAGTAAAGAATGATTTCTGAAAATAAATGATCCTCTTGAGTCTAATGGCTTTTTCATTTTTTGAAATATAATTTTACTGTGAATTCAAGTTTTTGGGGGGAGTTTGTTTCCGAACAACCAGGAGACATACCATGCAAGGATTTTAAAGCTTATTCTTTAAGTACTCTGTTCCTGACAACATGCAAGTTGAACACAAACAAAAGCAAAACTGTTAAGCTTCTATCAATCCAGATAGAGATTAAGACACTGAATTCTGTGTGTTGTGAATGAATTGTGAACTGTATTCAAAGATTAATACATACAACAATTGGCAGCACAGACTTGAGGATATTTAACATTTTCACTAATCTAACTGACCTAGATATGTCAGATTTGCTTTGTCACCCATTCTGTATCAAAACACGAGAGCAAATTGTTCTTGCGTGATAGATTTAAGTGCTCTGATGTACCCTCAGCTTGATAAGTATATTTGCAGATATGATGTTTCCACTTTCGTGCCTATTTTGAAGTTAATTGCATAATTTAAAAAGTAAACGAACACAACATCTGGAAACATTAGATTTCCTCTTCGTTTGGATAAGTTTAAGTCAGCTACAAATACTCAGGACACTACCTTCACAATTGAAGCTTTACTGATAGATTGCATTTATGGTGTATACTTAATCTCTGACTGCTGTGTTGCAACCAGAGTAATTAATTATTCTTTTAAACATCTGTGACAAATCCTTGCAGCCATATCCAGCTTCACTGTTTTATTTGAAGGAGAAGGTTGTTGTACATTTTGCCCTTTTATAGTTTTGAGCTTGTTTATAGTAGGGACTGGAAGTGATGTATGAACTCGGAAGTTGAAAGTCCTGCCCACGAAAACAACCCTTCACATTTTTGAGGGGGCTGGTAAGGGCACATTCCACGAAGACAGACTGACCATTTAAATCATCAGCTGCCCCCACTCTTATATTGTGTTGGTAGCCTTGCAATGTGAAACTGAAAATGTGCAGAGTAGACCTGTTAAGAGCAATTTGGATTTTGTGCATTTCTTTGAATAGTCAGAATTAGGTACCTCATTTGGATATATAATCTTCAGACACCTTTGGTGACATAAATTGCCTTTTAGAATGGTTAAACATTGTCGTAAATGTATGTAAAAAGTGTATAAAATCGTTAACTGTCAAGCTAATTGGAAATGTTTATATCAAATCTGGGACAGCCCAGTGGTTCAGTGGTAAACACTGCTGCCTCACAATGCCAGGGACCCGGGTTTGATTCCAGCCTTGGGCGACTGTATGTGTGGAGTTTGCACATTCTTCCTGTGTCTGTGTGGGTTTCCTCCAGGTGCTCCATTTTCCTCCCACAATCCAAAGCAGGTCAGGTGAATTGGCCATGCTAAATTACCCATTGTGTTCAGGGATGTGTAGGTTAGGTGCGTTAGTCAGAGGTAAATGTCGAATAATAGGGTAGGGGAATGGGTCTGGGTGGGTTACTCTTCAGAGGGTGGGTGTGGACTTGTTGGGCCAAATGACCTGTTTCCACTCTGTAGGGATTCTATTCTCTGAAATATCAAAGGTATCAAGAGGGCATGTCAGACACTCATAGGGAGCTGTCTGGATAATTAGAAATCCCTGCCCTTTAAATATGGGGAATGAAGGTCTGGAGTGTCTAAAAAAATCATTGCTGGCTGTTTTACTCTGATGGATGCCTGAGAGCTGCTATTACTGGATTCCTGCTGCCTGACTTATTTCTTAACCAGTCATTATTGTAGCAGGGAGCCTGACATTTTGGTTGGTCAACACCTCCAGCTGGATTCTTTAAAAAGAGACTATAAATGAATTCTAATGGTTGTAATAGGAAACTGCACCTGTGAACAAAGTTTGTTTAAGGCCTGATACAGGTAAAAGAATGTAAATGTAGTAAAGTGATCATTATGAATTCTTTCATGCAGTGAGGTCTGCATTACACACTTATAACATTTTTCGATTTCATGTCCATGTATCCTGAGGTGTGTCCACAACTTGTGGGCAAAAATCCAGGACTAATTGTCACAAAGATCATGATGTTGTAATACAACGTTTGAAAACAAAATCAATGTTGAAAATCTCAAAAGCGTTAATTGCTATAAATTCCCAGCAGGTTAACCAACATCTGAAAAAAAGTAATAACATGATTCAGTTCCGGTGAAGTGTTCCACGAAAATTTGATTTTTTTTATTGTGGGGGTGGGCTTCACTAAATAAACCTGCACTATAACACACCAAAGAAACTTCACATTATGGTAGAAAGGTACTGCATTGAAGAGATACTAAAGAATCTATGTGTCCTTTGAGCATTTTGATCTGATTGCCTAACTACATGGGCTCAATTATGCTTAGCTATGTTTTCCTATGGTAACATGGAAGATTTTCAGGAAATATTAACAAAAGTAATTTTATAATTTCTTGACATTAGGTAAATAAAGTCCTGAGAACTCATAATATAAAACCTCACTGGATGTTTGCTTTGGATAATATCATTCGCAAGGCTGTGCAGACAGCTATTACCATTCTTGTACCTGGTGAGTCATTGTTGTTCCAGCAGGTGTCTGGGCTACTGGAGAATTCCAGTTTCAAGTATTACTAATTGTATTGTTATACTGTTATGAGTTCATCTAATTAATAATTTCAGTAGTACCAGCTGGTATAATAAAGAATCTGTTGAAGTGCTGTTATGTGACTTTTTTAAAAATGCATAACTTTGTGTACAATCAAGTTAGCTAATTAAACAGAAATACTATGTGTGTAACTAGTGATAAATTCGTTTTCATTGGTGCTTTTCTTTCGAACTTGAACAGACTTTTCAACTTCTGCAGGGGTACTTTTGGATTCAATACTTGTAGGATCGACTCAAATTCTTCCATCACTTTCCTATTGAATAAAAAGGCCATGTTATAGTACAATAAAATGGATCTCTTGTCAAGTTGTATTAGTTGAAAGTTTCATTTTATTTCCTTACTAAAGCACTACATCAGATATTGAACCGACATAATTCATGTCTCACTGGAGAGAAGCTGAATAGAAACAGGAAAAATACTTCAGAATACAACCAAATAGATTTCAAACATCCCTGTACCGTCCCAGTGCTAGCACAATTGATCTAAACCTTTTTTGCACTTCCTTTAAAACTGTGCCTGTACTTCTCCCTATTTAGCCTACTTTCTTGGAGGTATAAGCCATCACAACGTAAAGGCTGACACAAAGGACTAAAAGACCAAGCATTAAGTTGAAGTGGATTATTAGATCTATAATGAATAACCAGTATCAATAGTTGTTTTCAACAGGAACTTCCTCAAGTCTTTTCCCATTTTTTTTGCTTGATTGTTTTTGCCATTGCTTTGGTAAAAGACCACCACAAACCCCTCAGAGACATGCAAAAGCAATTTCTGCTGAAGTTACAGTGGCTGGTCGCCAGAATACCTGAAAAAGAATTCTGACCTTTCTCGTCATTTAATTGTGGCAATATTATTCTTACAACATTTATTATGTAAGTCAGGCGTTGTTACTTTGCAGGCTGAAAATGTTGATTAATTAGCCAGTTTTGCATAATATAGCATGCACCTAAATTTTCCTGTAATATTTTCAAGAAACTAGAACTGAATATTCCATTGTCTGAAGTATCTAGTCAAAAATTAATTTTAACTTAATTTGAAGTTCAGCAGTTCTTTTAAATGACAGAACTGTCATTTCTAGATAGAATTGTAATGGATTGATATGGTATGCTATCAATGTCTTTGTATAGAACTGAGACCACATTTCAGCCTCGCCTCTGGGAGTGATGCTGCAGACCAAGAAGAAGCAGATGATGAGGATGATGAAGACCACAATAAGCCTATTCATTCTCAAACTCGGCGGCCAAGTGCTGTGCATGAGGACCCAATACCAACTTCTGGTGTTAGTACCCTGAGTTCAACATTGTCCCATGACTCCCAATATGTACACAGGTCCTTGAGTATGCAGTTGGGAAGACTTAAATTAGAAACCAGCAGGTAAATCTCAATATCTCAAATGTGTTGATAAAAATTTTGTAACTTTATTAAGTCTGGTCTGATATGATTTGATTTGCACTCTTTATGTTGTTTCTTGAACATCTTCAGATCAATTTGAAAAGACAGGCAATATCCTCAACTGTAGATACTTGAATAGTTTCAATCATGCTATAGTATTTCAGTAAAAAGTATTGTTATGTAGATCCAGTTGTCTTTTGCACTATAATTAAGACGTCTGTGTCAGGGAAGGAAAATTTACAAGTTGGTGTCAGAATGAAAATCTTCCTCCACCAAAAGCAGAAATTTCTGGAGGAATTCAGCAGGCTGATCAGCATCTCTGGAGCAGAACCAAAGTACATTTTGAAGCCAGTAACCCTCCTTCAGAATATTCAGACTAAAGCTGAAGAAGAGCACTGGACCTGAAATATTAACTCTGCTTTCTCTCCACAGCTGCTGCCTGACCTGATAAGTTTCTTTAGCAACTTCTGATTTTCTTGGTTTATATTATTGGAAACTTCCTGCCTGATTCAAAATTATCCAAATTCTCCTGTTATTGTTTTGAGATTACGATGACTGTGGATATGGTGATTTGTATGCCCCATTATCCAGCTTCCCCTCCCATTTAGCCCATATCACAGAATCATACAACATGGTAGAAGGCCAATTAGCACATTGTCCCGTGCCATCTTTTAAAAGCGATATCCAATTTCTATTAATTCCCTGCTTTTGTTTGTTGCATTGAGGAATTTTTCCTTCAAGTGTTTTTCCAATTCATTCCTGCAAGTTGCTATTGAATCTACTTCCATCTCTTTCATGTACTGAATCCCAGATTACAACATCCCACTATGTAAATTTTTTTTCATCGCACATCTGTTTCTTTTGCCACAGTTTCCTTAAATCTGACTTTTCCTTACTGACCCTTCTATAACTAGAAACAGCTTGTCTTTAAACTCCATTAAAATATTTCATAATTGAACAATTTCTGTTTTGGGAAGTGATCTTGAAGACCTGTCTCTCTAAACTCCCCTTTTCTAAATTCCATCTTTATGGGATCTATTCTTTGTTGGAATTGATTATTTGATTACCAAAATTACAATTGAGGACTCGTCATGTTTGAGATTAGGGGAAATCACTTGAAGTAGAGGTTTTTCTCTGCATCTTCCAACAACCACACAATATGGTGTGATATTGACAAGGTAGATGGCACAGAATTAAAAAGTATGACTGCCAACCTGATTGGCATCATCTTCACCTTTTACAAAAAGTAGTGTCCAGAATAAATAACCCCACTTGTCCATCTGCACAAAGGCTCTTTCTCAGGAGGGAGCAGTTAAGAAATTGATACCAATTGATCATTAAGCTTTAATTTAACAGATCAAAATTAACAACAGTTAATTGCAGAGGTCCTCAAGTCTCACAAGGCAGGTGAAGGAGATATTTAATATAACTGTATTAACAATACTATACAGGTTTATAAATGTGTGTGTGCAATATGTGGTTTATCTAAAATCTATTAAGATGGAATGTGCATACATGGACGGCAAAAGGTAATGTATCTTGCACTTTCCAATAAAAGGAAGAATTTCAATTTGTGTTGTTCAAACAAATGTGCACCGGGATAGAATTTATATTTAGTGCACATGTATTTTGTTCAGCCTTAGAAGCTAGTGAAAAAGTCCAAGTTAAATATGGATTTAAAATTGCTTCCTAAAATGCAATTCACAATGTTACAGATTTCATATTCTTTCTGTAGGCTTTTGGAAGAGCTTGTTCAGAAGGAAAAGGATTATCAGGTTCTTCTTCACCAGGCTATTGAAGAAAAGGAGCAGGAAATTAAATTGCTGAGATTGAAGTCACAACCCATAGGTAAATCTTGAGCAAGATGACCCCACACATAAAAGTATTACACATATTTTTATTTGCCAGGTGCTCTTTAACCTTTTACCCTTTTAAACATTAGTTTTAACCTGCTTTAAAAAAAGTATACTTGAAATAAGTCCAAATTCAAGTTGGAGTAGAGAGGACAGTGTTGTCTGTATTAGGATTGTTTCTTGAATAGGAAGGTACTGAGGAGAGCAACAAACAAGCCTGCTTCATTCTGATTTCATTAGTAGCTGCAATATGTTACCTGCTTTCATCAACAAAAAACAAAATGGAAGGTTTTTTTTAAAAATGATGGTGAATGAGGAGAAACAAGAGTGCTTATGGATAATTGATATCCTGGCATTGATTTGAAACTTTTTTCAGAGGTGGCAATGTGCCTTACCAATGCCTTGCTGCTGGTTTCAGTTTTAACCCACTGCTTAATGTTCAGAACATTGTCACTAAGAAGCATTTCTATCAAATAATGATATCATATAATAACTAAGGGGCTCCACATCTTCTGCTCCACAGAGGTTCTCATTAACCTGTATTATGACATATTTCTGGAACCCAGGACCTCTGGCCCAGAGATAGGGACACTACCATTGTGCCACAGGAGCTCCTAAACTTTCTTCAGTTTTTTTTTAATCAACCTGTTCAAAGATATCATTACATCTATCTGGAGCAAGCAGGATTTGAGTCTGGGCCTCCTGTCTGAGGGGTAGGGACACCACCACAAGGATCCATCAAAGACGACTGGTGGTGAGTTTAACCTGAAGGGCACCACACCTCTGGTGAGGTTGAGAAGGCAGGATCTTCATGGTAATTGAAGGCACGCTGTTACCACCACTCAGCATGTAAACCAGCCACGCAGTCAACTGAGCTAACTGACACCCTTTAACTGACTTTGCTGCAGGAGTTCCATATGGCTATTATTTTTTAAATTAATCTTTACAGAGATATTATTATACAACTCTGGAGCAGATGGGATGGGAACTCAGCCCTCTTGATCCAGAGATAGGAACACTACCATTCCCATGCAAGAGCTCTCATCTGTTCGAGATATATTTAATCAACCAATTCAGACATGTTATGACACACCTTTAGAATAGGTAGGACTAGAACCCAGGCCATCAAGCTCAGTGATAACAATACTACCTTTCTTCCACAAGAGTCCTGTCATCCCCTGCATCAGATAAACAAGAAGGCTAATGGAATAGGGAGGTCTTACTACAACTGTAAAAGGTACTGGTGAGACTACATCTGGTTTTGGTCCCCTTATCAAAGGCATGATATCATTTCATCGGAGGCAGTTCAGAGAAGTTTCATTAGGATGATCCCTGATATGGAGGAATTGTCTTATGAGCAAAGGTTAATCATGTTGGGACTCTACTCACTGGAGTTTAGAAGAATGAGAGATGATCTCCTTGAAACATTCGAATTCTTAATGGGCTTGACAGGGTAAATGCTGAGATATGTTTCATTTCGTGGGAGAGTCAAGGAACAGAGGAAATAGTGTTAGAATAAAGAGATGAGAAGGAATTCCTTCTCTCAGCGGGCTGCATACCTTTAGAACTCCTTGCTACAGAGAGCTGTGGGGCAGAGACCCTGAGCTCGATTGATTCTTGTGGAATCCAGGGTTACAGGGCAAGGGGCAGGAAAGTGGATGTGAGGAATGTTGGATCAGTCATGAACTTAGTGAATAGCAGAGCTGGCTGTAGGGGCCAAATAGCCTACTCCTGTATCTCTCTCTTATAGTCTTATGGTCTTTATGCTGCAAGCAAGAGAACTGAATCCAGCCTACAGTCAACTGAGTCACCATACTACAAAATGAATTCCGTTTGTTCTTATGAATTATAATTTGACTGTCCTCTCCTTCCTCAATCTGTAATATGGTTTGTGTGTGTTTTTAAGGGGAAGGTTGGACTTTGCCGTGTGTGGAATTCATAATTTTTTTAACCTACATCTCTTTAAGAATAATAAAACTAATCTCTTTCTTGGTCAAACTCAAGAAAATCTGTCCAATTAGTTACTTTGTGATCATAGTGGGTGAACAATGCAATACGCAATGAATTAGCAACTATAACCTGTTCAAACAAAAGCCAGTGGACAAAAGAGAAGCAAAAGCAAGGAGCCATTCAACATCTGTTCAGCTGATCATTACCATATTAATTTCTATGGAGCTATTCTTTTATACTGTTAAATGTTCACCAGACATATGGTAAAATTATCATGTATCTCTGTAAACATTACTATGTTGCAATTCAAGTGAACCAATTGCAAATGAAGGAGTAACAAAATTAAGCACCAACTTGCCTAGCATATTTCAAATAATAAAATGTCTCCAGAGGCCCCTCACATGAGCACCAGAAAAGAACTTCTAATACTGACCGTCATGTAAGGAGGCAATGGGTCAAATTACTGAAAGGTTGGTCATAGAGCTAGATTCTAAGAAATGTCTTATGGGATGAAAACAGGAAAGAGTAGCAGTGAGATGTGGGAAGGGTATTCCAAAGATTGGGGATTATGCATGTCCACCAATGGGAGAGCAATTAAAATTCAGAATGCACAAGAGGCCAGAGTTGGAGGAGCACAGATGATCTGAAGGAAATGGGGTGCAGGAGGAGACTATAGTGGTGGGTCCCAATTCTCAGTGAAGTCACTCTTCCTCCAATGCTCTCTGCCTTCACTGTTGGGTACCCCTCCTTGAAAATCCTTATTACTCACATCTTCTGCTTACTCCTTCTTTGGGTTATTTTTCATATTATCTTTGTACCTTTGTGAACACATTTTTAGAGTTTTTTCTGTATGAAAGGTAAATATAAATTGCAAGTCATTATTGCTCTGCTACAGCTCAAATAAATTAATATATAAAATGGGCAACTGCAGGAGTTGTCAACCATGAACAAACAAAATAATGTTGTGAAAGCTTATCATTTTACACTCATCAAAACAAGTATAGGAATGTCAAATTTCAAACGGTCACGACAGTTTGTACCATAGGAAAATAGCTGGCAAGTTGACTCAGGTATATTCATGGAGAAAGCAATGGGGAATTAAAAGCTCCTCCTGCTCCTGGATTGTTTTTAAAAAATGATGCAAGGCTGACATATTCCTTTAGTTTTGATAGTGTGGTGCTGGGAAAGCACAGCAGGTCAGGCAGCATCCGAGGAGCAGGAAAATCGATGTTTTGGGCAAAAGCCCTTAATCAGGAATGAGGCTGTGAGCCGAGGGGGTGGTGAAATAAAGGGGGCTTTTCTAGCACCACACTATCAACTCTAAACTCTGGAATCCACAGTCCTCACTTTTGCCTTTTTTCCTTTAGTTTGTAGAGGATGGATCCCTGCATGTGAATGTATGTCACTTCTAGTAAGCATAAATAAGCCACGTTATAAGCTCGACTCATTATTTGAAATTGGTTATTATTACAGGTATCATCACATTCAGGATTATTCAGAAAGTGTTATCCAATCATTAAGTCACATTTTTGTTTTGGGTGTTGCAAGCTCAAGCTGATTATTTAAGGTCTATGCCATGCCTGTTTCAAAAAAATTGAAGTAACACGCTATTTGGTTTAGCGAATTGTTCGGATAGCCGATCTAGCTGAAGCCAGCACTGAATTTCATACATGATGTTCTTGAATTGGGTGGTAGACGGAATGTCTTTTTGGACATCCTGCTGATGCAAATTACTATGCACAGTGCACTGATTTACTGAGTCTATTGTTCAAACTTTTGTAAACGTTGCCTTTCCAGGACAATTTGAGGTAAACAGGATATTTTTCAGATAGGTACTTTTGGCGAGATATTGATGACTTTTGGCCCTTTCAAGAATTTGCACAATGTGCGGTGAACAATTGTCTGATCAGGAGATGCCTTTTTTAAAAATGCATTAGTGCAGGATTTATACCTAACCACAGTGAGAAAATGACAAGAGTTTCAAATCAGGAAGGTACATGACTTGAAGCGGAACTTACAAATGGTGGCGTCTGCTACCTGTGTCCTTCTAAGTGGTCCTGGGTTTGGAGTGTGCTGATGAAGCAGTTATGGTAAATTGTTGAGTGCATCATGTAAATGGTAGTGCTGCATCAGTGTATTACTGGTGAAGGAAATAAATATTTTAAATTGGTGATGGGATACCAGTCAAATTGACTATTTTATCTTGGTTGATGTTGAGCAATTTGTACAATACAAATGCTATCGGCACAAACCTGAACGGTAGCCATGTCTTGCGAATATGGGCGTGGACTGCTTCAGTGTCTGAAGAGTTGAAGGTAGTGCTGAATATTGCGCAGTCAGCAATGAACTTTTATTCTTCTGGCCTTATTAAGGAAGGAAGGTTTTGTGGACAGGACAAACCTTAACATGTTTTAACATTGCTGGGTAGCTGTCTGGATTGTCACTGTGCTGATACAGCTTGATTAGAGGCAATGGCTAGTTCTGAAGCATACGTTATCAGTACTACTACTGGAATGTTATAAAGTCCATAGCCTTTGCAGTGTTCAGTATGTAGTAGCCTTAAGCTATTTCTTGATATCATGTGGGTTGAATTGAATTGTTGAAGACTATCATCTGTGATCCTGCACACTTGAGACATTCACACAGCACTTTGAACAGGGGTTTGGCCCTGTCTTTTGTAGTGATGTCCGTCATGTTGCTGTCCATTGACCAATGGGATGGGGAGGCAATGTCATAATGTTTTTGTCACTTGACTATTAATCTGGAGAGCCAGGTCTGGGGGACCAGTATATGAATGTGACCATAGCAGATGTGCAGTTTGTTTTTTTATAAATCTGGTATGAAAAGTCTCATGATGACCACGAAGCCATTGTCAATTGTCATAAAAATCCATCTCGTTCACTAATCCCAATTAAGGAAGGAAAATTGCAGTCCTTGCTTAGTCTGGCCTATATATGACTTGAAACCAACAGCAATGTGGTTGACTCTTAAATGCCGTTTCAACTAATCTAGAAAGCTACTCAGTTACATCAAACCACTAAAATGTCTGCAAGAAATTAGACCAGACAGACCGTCTGACACCAATCTGGGTACCCTAAAGACAATGGAAATGACCCAGCAGAGCCTTCCTTAGTAACATGTGGGGGCTAGTGCCAAAATTGGAAGAGATGTGTCTCAAACTAATCAAACAGCAATCTGACATTATCTTACTGAAGAAATAAGACATTAAAGACCATGTCTCAGATAACATCACCATCCGTGGATTTGTCTTGTCCCACCAACAGGACAGACTCAGCAGAGGTGATGGTATGCACTGGTACATAGCCAGGAGGAAGTTGCCCTGAAAGCCTTCAACATTGACTCTGGACTGCATGACTTCTCCATGGCCTCAGGTTAAACATGGGCAAAGGAATTTCCCTTTAACCAGCCCTTGTCAGTTGATAAATTATAACTCCCCTTTGTTAAGAATCATTTGGATAAAGCACTAACAGTTACAAGGCTGCAGAGTATACTCTTTGTGGGGACTTCAATGTCCTTAAAGAGTGGCTTGGCAGCACTGCTGACAAAGCTGGTTATACCTGCTCGACTGGGTCAACAACAGATGGTGAGGGAAAAAACACATAACTTCATTCTCACCATCTGCTTGTTGCAAGTGCACCTTCCATGACAGTATTGGTGGGAGTGAGCAACACACAGTCTTTATGGAGACAAAGCCTGTTTTTGCATTCCTTACAAACACTGTGGGAAGCCAGAGAAGTAATTGCTGGGCTTCTTGCTGAGATATTTGTATAATTGATAGTCACAGGTGAGGTCCTGGAAGACTGGAAGTTGGCAAATGTGGTGCCACTGTTTAAGAAGGACGGTAAGGACAAGCCAGGGAACTATAGACCGGTGAGTCTGACGTCGGTTGTGGGCAAGTTGGAGGGAATCCTGAGGGACAGGATATACATGTATTTGGAAAGGCACGGACTGATTAGGGATTGTCAACATGGCTTTGTGCGTGGAAAATCATGTCTCACAAACTTGATTGCGTTTTTTGAAAAAGTAACAAAGAGAATTGATGAGGGCAGAGCAGTAGATGTGATCTATATGGACTTCAGTAAGGCATTCAACAAGGTTCCCCATGAGCAAGGTTAGATCTCGTGGAATACAGGGAGAACTAGCCATTTGGATACAAATTTGGACTCAAAGATAGAAGACAGAGGGTGGTGTTGGAGGGTTGTTTTTCAGACTGGAGGCCTGTGACCAGTGGAGTGCCACAAGGATTGGTGCTGGGTCATTTAGATAAATGATTTGGATGCGAGCATAAGAGGTACAGTTAGTAAGTTTGCAGATGACACCAAAATTGGAGGTGTTGTGCACAGCGAAGAGGGTTACCTCAGATTACATCAGGATCTTGACCAGATAGGGCAATGAGCTGAGAAGTGGCAGATGGAGTTTAATTCAGATAAATGCGAGGTGCTGCATTTTGGGAAAGCAAATCTTAGCAGGTCTTATACACTTAATGGTAAGGTCCTGGGGAGTGTTGCTGAACAAAGAGACCTTGGAGTGCAGGTTCATAGCTCCTTGAAAGTGGAGTCACAGATAGGATAGTGAAGAAGGCATTTCTTTACTTTAATGGTCAGAGAATTGAGTACAGGAGTTGGGAGGTCATGTTGCGGCTGTACAGGACATTGGTTAGGCCACTGTTGGAATATTGCATCCAATTTAAGTCTCCTTCCTATCAGAAAGATGTTGTGAAACTTGAAAGGGTTCAGAAGAGGTTTACAAGGATATTGCCAGGGTTGGAGGATTTGAACTATAGGGAGAGGCTGAACAGGCTGGGGCTGTTTTCCCTAGAGCATCAGAGGCTGAGGGGTGACCTTATAGAGGTTTACAAAATTATGAGGGGCATGAATAGGGTAAATAGGCAAAGTCTTTTCCCTGGGGTCGGGGAGTCCAGAACAAGAGGGCATAGTTTTAGGGTGATAGGAGAAAGATATAAAAGACACCCAAGGGGCAACTTTTTCATGCAAAGGGTGGCACGTGTATGGAATGAGCTGCCAGAGGAAGTGGTTGAGGCTGGTACAATTGCAATATTTAAGAGGCATTTGGATGGGTATATGAATAGGAATGGTTTGGAGGGATATGGGCTGGGTGCTGGTAGGTGGGACTAGATTGGGTTGGGATAGCTGGTCGGCATGGACGGGTTGGACCAAAAGGTATGTTTCCATGCTGTACATCTCTATGACTCTATGACTTGACTACTATATTCAGAAGGATAAGGGGACACCACCACCTGCAAGTTCTCCTTCAAGTCACTCCCCATCCTGACCTGAAAATATATTGCTGTTCTTTCAGTGTTGCTGGGTCAAAATCCTTGAACACTCTCCTTGATAGTATTGTGGATATACCAATATCGATGGTTCAAAAAGGGTGGTTGACACCATCTTCTGAAGGGCAAGTAGAAATGAGCAATAAATGCTGACCCAGCCAGCAAAGTTCACAACGCCTGAATGAGTAAAAGAAAAGATAAAACAGAACAGTGGATGCTGGAGATCTAAAACAAAAGCAGAAATTTGTCCAGAACAAAAAAGGGTCACTGGACTGAAAAATGTTAACTCTGTTTTCTCTTCACAGATGCTGCCAGACCTGCTGAGTTTCTCCGACAATTTTAATTTTTCTTTATAAGAGAAAGGATAGTTTGAGTACAATTTGTGTTGCAAGCTTGCAAGATGAGCAGAAGTCTAGGGTCCTATTTTTAAGATTGCTGGTGAAGGTAGGCTTGTAAAGGTAACCAAATTGTTTGCTTGTTTGCCAAATTACATACTTTTTACTTTAGGTGAAACTATTATGCATTTCAGGAAGGAAAAATATAGAAGGAGCTCAATGTTATTAAGGTTTTAAATAGTGTAATTTTAATAGACTAATTTTTCAGTGCACTTTTCCCAAACTTGTCAAAATGTGTTTCTAGATGCAGCTAAAGTTGGCTTTCTTTTGACTGAAGTAAACTTTGATTCTTTGTACTTTTATTGACAACTTCCTAGTTTTCACTAAATTCCTGTTTTCATTTTTTTACAATAGACCTGCCTGTTCTGTCAGTGTGTCGCTATGATTCTTCTCCAGTGAACACTGGAGATCCTGAACTTATTGATTGGTTGAGAGAACATGGAGCTGATGAAGATACAATAGATAGGGTAAGAAAGTATTTGTTAATACATAGGCAGGAAGTCTATATTTCAAATTTCTCTTTTAGTGTGTTTTGCTTTAAAGTAAGGATATTTTTAGCACCAGAAATCGTGTGAAGTGTCACAAGATTCATTACAACATTTTCTGCAGCATATGTTACCTCCTAATTGGTGCCATTTTTGCATGACCTTTCTCTGACCTGAGGACACAACAAGGCTTCAGATATGTGTCCCACCATAATCTGAGGTGTTCACCAGATTGACTCTGCCCACAAAATATCTGATGGAGCTGCCACTGTCCTAAAACAACTGTCACCCAGCTGCAGTTAACTTCACTCTCCTCCAAGAGGCTACCATCAAACACAGGGCCTGCTTGAATAGACGAGAGCTGCACCTCCCAACCAGCAGGGCAACAGCCATTTCCAAGCTTGAAAGCTCCCCCTTCTGGCCAGTGAGATGCTGCCAACTTCAGAGTTCAGTAATTCTCCTCTCCTCTCATCCACCTCAGCACCCCCATCCCCACCACCACCACCACCACCACCAGACAGCCCATGAGACGTCTGACTGCATCTTCCTAACTCATGGAGCGCTGGCCATGCCAAGGCTTGACAACACCCTGCCTTTCCCCAAGGTCAGAAGTCACATGACACCAGATTATAGTTCAACAAGTTTATTTGAAATCACAAGCTTTTCGTCCACTGCTTCTTTGGCAGTTGAAGTTGACTTTTTTTATTGCTAACTCCATTTCTAACATAGATTCCAATAGGAATCAATTCTTCACTGAGTCTTTTATATTGTATTTTTAGGAATACAACCCCAGCTCTAAGTGAGGACACCCCGTATCATCTCCAGGATACTAGTATGGTGCAATACCCTATTCATCTGTGCATTAAACTGGACTATCTTTTGCTATCACCAGTTGTGTCATTAGGGTGGTATTAGACTGGCTGCATATTGCACACCTCTCCACGTTTTCCTTTAGATATTTTCTATACAACCTGTTCTGTAGAGCAGGTAGGACTTGAACCCAGGCCTCATCCCCCAGAGATAAGGACATTACCACTGCACCACAAGACCCTCCACATTTTCCTTTACATTTACTTCTACAGCAGCCAAAGCAGATGCAAAGGCTGCTTCAGATGTCCTTACTTATAATATGGAATATCAGCATATCAACTGCAAAAGTGCTAACCAGCAGCCACTGTGAGATCAACTCTATTTTGTTTCCCTGAGATGGTGAATTGCTGAGGCACTATTACATATGCAACACGGCATGCAGAGATAACTGATGTTGCATGTAATTGAGGAAGATTAAGTATGGATACTACCACATTTGTAGAAGCAATGTTATGAATATAGATTATTAATCTTGAGCAACATTTGTTTTTCATCCAAATATCACCAATAGCTTTAAGTGAACATTAAGATGATAGTGCGCATGTTATGAAAGATGTGATCAATGCATGTAGATAGTGTGCTTTAATGTTTCCATACTGCTGCTTCATCTTGCAAATATGATTCTTCTGTGTTAAACGAAGCTTGTGTTACATGGTTATAATCATTATCGTATTGCTAGATAAAATAATTGGCTCAATTCTACAACGTACATAACAAAGCTATTATTTTTAATGTAGGCTATAATAATCATATCCAAAATGCATAATTTCTGTAATTCAGCACTTTGATGTGTAACAGGTTATTGTGACCATAAATGTTTCTTTTCTTATCTCATCATTCAGTTTGTGGCAGATGATTATAATCTGATTGACGTTCTCCACTACATGACAAGAGATGATTTGAAGTGCTTGAGATTGAGGTAATGTATTTATTTGGCTGTGCTACTGTAATGCTATTTCTAGGAAGTCTGACACCAGAAGGGGGAAAAGGAAGAGTTGTTGAATTAAGAGAAAAGATTATATGTTTAAATTTTTGGGAGTACTTGGATCTGGAAAATTCTATAAAGAGAGAAAAATAAAGTTTACATTTTCCAATCTGACATGTTAACTTTTTATCCGTTCTCAAAGATGCTGCCTGGCTTGCTGAGTACTTAGATATTTTTTACTTTTATTTCAGATTTTCAGCATCCCACAGTGCTTTGCTATTGCACTGACATAAATGTAGCTTCACCCTGCATTCTGTAATTTCTGTTTAATGTGACTTATTTTGATTTCTCTTTTCAAGAAATATAGGAACTCCATTCTAATTTACTTACAATTGCTCACTTACAATTTGGTCAATTTCAAAAACAAAATTGCAACTCTAAAGAATCATGGAATAGCTGTGGCACAAATAGAAACCATTCAAATCATTGTTGTGCAGGTGCAATTTAGGATGTCTTGTCTAATGGGAAACTATAAAACTATGAAACCATTAGATGTAAGAGTAGAAGTAGGCCATCCAGTCCATCATGTCTGCTCTGCCTTGAAATTAACTGATCTGATAACCCACAACTCTGTTTTTCTGCCTCTTCCTCACGACCAATTATTCCCTTACTGATTAAAAAAATGTATCTCTGCCTTGAATATTCTTCTTGACCCAGCCTTGACAGCAGCAAAAGAATTTCACAGATTCACTACCCACTGAGAAAAGAAATTCCTCATCACTGTTGTAAATGGGTGACTGATTATTTTTAAGGACATGGCCTCCAAGGGGACCCAAATTTAAGAAAATAATGAGAATTTGTTTTGAGGATTGCAAGCCATTGGAACTCTTTTCATCAACATTGGATTGATGAGAATGTGAAGTAATCAGTTCAACCATTATATTACTGAATGGCTGAGTGGGTTTGAGGGGCAGAATGATCTATGCCTGCTGCTACTTGTATGTGAATGGTAGCTAACTCCATTCCCTCCTTCTTTCTCTGTAGCCCTATAGATTTCTTCTGTTCAAGTACTCAACTCATTTCTCTTTTGAAAGCTCTGGTTGTATTTGTCCGCACCACCTCTTTCTGGGCAGTGGATTCCAGATCCTAACTACGGCACGGTGGCACAGTGGTTAGCACTGCTGCCTCACAGCGCCAGAGGCCCGGGTTCAATTCCCACTTCAGGCGACTCTCTGTGTGGAGTTCGTACATTCTCCCTGTGTCTGCGTGGGTTTCCTCCGAGTGCTCCGGTTTCCTCCCACAATTCAGGTGCAGGTTAGGTGAATTGGCCATGCTAAATTGCCCATAGTGTTAGGTGAAGGGGTAAATGTAAGGGAATGGGTCTGGGTGGGTTACGCTTTGGCGGGTTGGTGTGGACTTGTTGAGCCGAAGGGCTGTTTCCACACTAAGTAGTCTAATCTAATCTAATCTAATATTGCCATTGGCTCATTTGTAAATCACTTTAAATAGGCATTCTCGGGTCCTTGACGTTTCCATAATTGGGAACACTTGTCTGTTTATCTATCTTGTCTAGACAAGATTTTGAACACTCCTTTCAAATCTTCTTTCAACCTTTTTCTGAAGGTGAAAAAGCAGGCTTTTCCATTCTATCCATATAACTGGTTCCAGCAATGAGGTTTTAATTTTTGTAAATTTTTTCCATAATCTTCACATCATTTCTAAAGTGTGTTGCCCAGACTTGGACACAACACGCCAGTTGATGGTAAATCGAAGTTTTTTAAAAATTAATTCATAGAATGTGGGCATTAATGGCTAGGGCAGCTTCACTGAACATTCCTAATTGCCTTTGTGAAGGTAGTGAGTTGCCACCTTGGACCATTGCAGTCCAACTAGTGTTGGTACACCCACAATGCTATTAAGGAGAGAGCTCCAGGATTTTGATCTAGTGGCTGTGAAGGAACGGGAACATAGTTCCAAGTGTGAATGGTGGGTGGCTTGGAGGGGAATTTGTTGGGGGGGTGGACCCAAAGAAATGGGCACAGAGATGAAGGCGGTGGAAGGAGAGTTCAATGGCATGTCATGCCCAAAATTCATTTAAGGTGGGGACATGTCCTTTACTTTGGGGAAACAAAGCACAGACTGGGTGACTGCTTTGCAGAACCCCTACATTCTGTCCACAGGAAAGACCTGAAGCTTCTCATCGATTACCTCTTCAACATACCACTGTGTTCTCTGGCCAACATCTCTGTCTCAGGTTTGCTGCAGTGCTCGAGCAAAGCTCAGTGCAAGCTGAAAGAATACTACCTCATTTTCTGCCTGGGAACCCAGAAGCCTTCTGTACTTAATATTGAGTTCAACAATTTTAGGGCTTGAGTACCACCCCCCCAACAAATTCCCCTCCAAGCCACCCACCATTCACACTTGGAACTATGTTACCATTCCTTCACAGCCACTAGATCAAAGTCCTGGAGCTCTCTCCTTAATAGCATTGTAGGTATACCAACACTAGCTGGACTGCAATGCTTTACCCACCCCCGCACATCAGGCCTTGTCACTACATAAGCTGCTACCACACACTACACATTGTCAGCCAGTAATCGTCCCCATTAGCAGCTATCCATTCCCCCAGCTGGACTTTTAACCACTCCTTTGTCTGTGCAACTGTTTTTCTCTTCCTATGGGTTCTAACTTCCCTATCACTTATTCTCGCCTCCTTCCCACACCCCAATTTCGATATAAAAACCATCAGTTCTGAAGAAGGGTCATTGGACCCAAAACATTAACTCTGATTTCTCTCCACAAATGCTGTCTGACTTGCTGAGATTTTCCAGCAAGTTCCAGTTGACTGTATTTTTGCTAGGGCTCCTTGATGATACACATTGTCCAATGCAGACTGGACAAGGGCAGTCACTGTCACTTCCTCTCTGAAATTCAGATCCTTCGTTTAGACCAAGGTTGGAATAAGTTCAGGAGTTGCATTACTCTAGCAGACATCAAACTTAGTGAGGAAGAAATTGCTAAGTAAGTTCTACTTGATGGTATTGACAATGAATTCTTTGATTAGTTTCCAATGATAGAGAGAATAATTGATAGCAATTGCCAGTATCTTAGCTATACTAGAACATCTTGGTTAACAACGTGGATAGTGCCTCAGTCTTCAGTACTATTGCCAAACTGTCATTGAGGCCATGGCCTTTGCAGTATCTAGTGACTTTGGCCATTTTTACATATTGTGTGGAGTGAATGTAATTGGACAAAGTGTGACATTCTCTGATTCTGCAGACCTCAGCAGGAGGCTGAGGTGGATCATCCATTCAAGACTTCTGGTGAAGCTGGCAGCAAAAGGTCTCAGTCTTTTCTTTTGTACTGATGTGCTGGACTTCCCATCATTGAAAGATTGGTATATTTATGGGACATCCTTCACCAGCGAGTTGTTCAATTGTCTACCACCATCTATGACTGGACTGCAAAGCCTAGATCTGATCCATTAGCTGTGGGATTGCTCAGCCCTATCTATTATGTGCTGTTTCAATGTTTGGCACACATGATTTTTAGCTTAACCGGGTTAACTTATCTTTTTTCAAGGTATGCATGATAATACTCCTGGCATGTCCTCCTGCATGTTTTATTGACCCAGCAGCGGACTGTCAATTTGAAAGTAATAGTCTAGCATATCCCACACTGTACTATGACATTTCAAGATTTTGGTTGAATACAGTTCTGCTGCTGTTGATGGTCCGCAGCACCTTATAGACACCCAATCTAGTGTTGCTAGATATGTTTGACATCTATCCTATTTAGCATGGTGATAGTGCCACATAACATAATAGAGGGTCTTCTCAATGTGACAATGGGACCATGCAATGAGAATGAAAATGCCAAGAGCACTGGCCACAATCTTCCCTAGATTTGGATGAGGTGCAAAAGGATTGGAAAATTATATAATTACAGCCTTGTTCAAAAAGCCAAGAAGGATTAGCCGAGCAATTACAGAGCGTTCTATTTAACTTCAGTGTTGGGAAAGCTTCTGGAGACAATTATTCAGGTTAGAATTAGTAGTTGCATGGAAATTAATGGGTTGGTTAGGGAGAGTCATCGAGGCTTACTAAGGGGAAAGTTATGTTTAATTAATTGGATGGAGTTTTATTAAAAGGTAGGAGGATCAATGATGGATTTGTGATATGTGTCGACTTTTAGAAGTGCAGCACCACAGATTTGAGGAAAGTAATAGATCACAGAATAACAGGGATAGTAGCAAAGTGGATGCAAAATTTACTGAGTGATAGGAAACAGAGCGTAATGATCAATAGATATTTTTCAGGCGAGAAGAAGGTTTGAGTGTTGTTGCCCAGAAATTGATATTGGGAAGCCTTGCCTTTTTCTGACGTATATTAATAATCTAGATCTTGGTGTATAGGGATCAATTTCAAAGCTTTCAGATGGCACAAAATTTTGGAAGAAGTGCGAACAGAAGAGGACAGTGTATAGCTCCAAAAAGACGGAAATAAGTTGGTGGAGTGGGCAGATCGATAGCAGATGAATTTCAATGCAGAAAATTGAGAGTTGATGCATTTTGATAAGAAGAACATTGGAAAGCAATACAAAATAATGCATACATTTCTAATGGTGGGGGTGATAGAGGAGCAGAGGGACCTGGGTGTATATGTGCACAGATCATGAAAGTGGCAGTGACTAAAGTATGCTGAAGTTTCAGCTTTATTAATAAGCATAAAGTACAGGAGGAAGAAGATGTTGATTTTGTACAGGACACTTGTTAGACCTCAGCTGGGATATTGTGTGTATTTCTGAGCAGCACATTATGGGGTGGATACAAATGAAATGGAAACAGTACAGAATTGATTTACAAGAATGCTTCCAGAGATGAGGAATTTCACTTATGAGGATAGATTAAAGAAGTTGGGACTATTTTCCTTAGACAGAGAAAGGCTAAGAGGAGATCTGTTGGAAGTTTTCAAAATTATGAGTGAGGTGAATGGAGTAGATTTGAAAAAATGTGTTCCTTTTACAAGTGGAAACAGAGGGCATAGATTTAAAGTAGTCTGAAAAAGAAGCAAGAATTAAGTAGGGAAAAAAAGTGTTACTGAGTAGTTAGGATATAGAATGTTCTCCCTGGAAGCGTGGTGGAGGCAGATTCCAATGAGGCATTCAAGATGGCAATGGATGAGTATTTGGAGAAAAATAATATGCAAGGATATGGGGAAAAAGCAAGAGTTTGGCACTAGGTGTTAGGTGCCATGTTTTCAATGAGAGTCTGAGTCACAGGGTGGTGTCAGGTGACTCTTATTTCAGCTTCATTTCTTGAGCAATAAGGCGCACACAGTTTCAGAATGTCTTCACTTATACATTTCAAGCTTAGAGCGCAACCCCCATCCCTTGTTTACAATTGGTTAGCAGTGTTGAGTTATACCTTCGTAATTGATCCTCTGGTACAGCATCTTATGCAGTTCAACCTTGCCTCAGCAATTTACTTGATACAGTTTAACTGTTGATAGTCCTTAATCTGAAGGAAGTACTGTCACACTCTACAATTTCAATATATTTCTAATTAAGCCATTCGTATTACTGAACAACAAAGAGATGGAGAGGCTTGTGGTCCACCTCTGGTCCTGCATGGTTTCACGATGTCTGAGACTGGTTTGAATTGTTTTTCTTTAATGCTTTTAGTGAATTTTTTGTAAGTAGGTTTATCTATAATTACTTTGGAATCTAAGTCTATGATTTTTTCTGAAGAATCTTAACTAAACACACTATTAGTATTGTAACAGATTTATTGAATAATTTGAGAGATTCACTAATTAAATGTCTTATCTATTTCTTGTGCCTTTACAGTCTCAGTTCAGTAACCTTGAATTTGCTGAGCTACTATTGTTCTACTTGTGAAGACTACATTAGGCAAATATTTTCCCAAGGTCTCTAACTAATGATTTTGAGATGCTGGTGTTGGACTCGGGTGTACAAAGTTAAAAATCACACAACACCAGGTTATAGTCCAACAGGTTTAATTGGAAGCACTAGCTTTTGGAGCGTCGCTCCTTCATCAGGTGATTGTGGAGTACACAATTGTAAGACACAATTTATAGCAAAAGTTTACAGTCTGATGTAACTGAAATTATACATTGAAAAATACCTTGATTGTTTCTTGAGTCTCTCATCTGTTAGAATGACCATGATTGTTTCACTTCTTTCATATGTAAATCACAAAAGTTTTTTTTAAAGTTACATTTTCAGGTTAACTAACAATTGGCATCAGCCAGATAAGATGTTAAGATGTTGAAGGTGTCAGCTCCCTGTGATCCCTGTCTGTGCTATAATGTTTAGACTGATTCTAATCCAAAAAGTGAGTTAACAGACTCTTACATGAATTCATGCAGTTTTTGAGCAAAGTACAATGTAACTCTGCAAGTACTGTACTTTGAGCAGTGCTCCGAAAACTAGTGTTTCCAATTAAACTTTTTGGACTATAACCTGGTGTTGTGTGATTTTTAACTCTCTAACTAATGCCAGCCATGTTCTACTGAATTTGACATGGGCAGCCATCAGCCATTTTGTGCTGCTCAGTATGGGCAACACAAGGTAACAATGCTCACTTGAGCTGGTGCAGGCACAATAGGCCAAATGGCTGCCTCCTGCGCTGTCAGACATTTGGGATTCCATAAAAACTCCTCTGGGCTGCCTCCAACACAATTACATCCATAAATAAGGAGACCCAAATGCATATAGTATTCAAGATGTGGTCTCATCAATTCCCAGTAAAACATGCATATTCTTACGTTCAGCTCCTCTTGGAGTAAAAGATAGCATCCCAAGAGCCCTCCTGATTAAATATTGCATTTTCATACTAAATGTTTGTAATTCGTGCATCAGAATCCTTAAATCCTTCTGCACTTGACATTCTACAGTTGTTCTGTGTCAGTAATGCACCACTTTTTTTTAATTCTTCCTGCTTTTAGCCTCTGGAAATCTATTTCTTTCTTAAATATAGTCAGTGACTTTACCTTAGCAGCCTTCAATTATAGAAAATTCTACAGATTCACCACCCTCTGAGTAAAGAAAGTTCCCATCATCTCAATCCAAGTTTTTTTACTAAACCACCATTGATCTACAGATCATTTAATTCTTTTCGGTCCTCCTCAATAGGGATGTTCTTTGTATGATTCCATTTGTCTGCGTCCCAACACTATTCTGTTTCTTCCAGCAGTTTCTCATTTATTGTTTGTCATTGGAATCATGGTACTCTACGCTTGATTGATTCATATCTATTACTGCCAGAAAATGATTAGAAAATACTATCAATAAAGTTCTGTAGATTACATTTAGCTAAGTTTTTAGAATTCTGAATTATTAAGTTTAAAAAAGCATTGGGTTGCAATATAAAGGAATACTTGACAGCATTCAAAAAGGAAAATTTGAAGATGAAGTAATAAAATTTAATTATTTCTTTGTCATCCTTTGTTATTTCTGCACAACAGACATGTTCCATGCTTTGGATAGCAATTTTCTAATGGATCTGTATCTTCTTCCTCAGAGGTGGAATGCTTTGCAAGTTATGGAAAGCAATTTTGGAGAACAGAAAAAGAGAATTTCCTTCCCCACTAGATCATACCTAACGAACCTGTATTGGGGCACATAGCATCATCTCTCGATGAGATACAGCACTTTAAATTGAAACAAATTAGACAGTGTAAACATATAAATTGTTAGAAGTGTGCTGCAACAAGTACTGTGTACCTGAAATGCTGACAAAGTGTGTATGTGCTGTGAATAGTTTGGTCCACAACTGTGCAATTTTGCAAACTGTTTTTATGCAAAATAACTATATTTAAGGAAGAGAATTATGAAACCTTGAATACTAGTTTTGAGGGATAATTTTTCAATTTTCCATTCCCAGTGGAGACACCTGTACGCTAACAGTATATATTGGATGGTTGAAGGTCCACTGTATATGATTTACCAGTCAGTAGGAAAATGAAGTGCAGTGCTTGCCCAAAACCTAATGTATACATCTAGCAAATGTAGGCTCTGCAGAGTGTACACAACTGGAAAATTATCCCTTTTATAGCAGTCACATTTAGGTTTCTATTTTGACTTGTACTAATAAATAGCGCAAACCAATTGTGTACTTTTTTTATACCAGACATTTTCGTGTTCGTATAGATGCCATTTCATTGAACTACTGTTAATGTATGTGGCGCAAAACTGCACACAACTTTTTTTTTACAATATCTGGGATTATAACCAGTTATTTTAAGATGCCTTAATACATTTCTGCGGTTGAACAATCTAACTTACATGACTAAATTTGGTAATGGTAATTTTATTAAATATTTGAATATTATAACTAATTGTCTCAGTTTGTAACCTGGGTTAAATGGCTTTATATTGTGTAATTACAGTTAATCATGGTTACTATTGTAATGGATGTTGTAATATGCTTTAAATCTTAGTGCGACAGTTTACATTCGTTACTGAACTTTGTGCCACCAAAGGCTTGTTATAAAGCTAAAGTTATGATAACCACTTCCAAAAATAAATCAATGAATATGACAACTAACTCATTTATTTTTGTTGTGAATTATTTAGGCAACTTGTATGCTGTTCCTCTTAGGAATTTATACTTGCATTACACTACATTTAAAGGTAAATGTTACAGCTGTCCCTGAGAGAGATGACTGGTGGTGAGTTTAACCTGAGGGTTACCCACCTCAGATGAGGTTGAGAAGGCAGGATCTTCATGGTAGCCTCATAACCACATAATGTGTATGGCAGGATCTGTAATGAGAAAATCATTATATGGGACACTGTCTGGACTGTACTCATTATTGAGATCCTCTTTATTCCTATCAAACCTTTGTATTTTTTTCCCTTTATTCTAATCAACTGTACTTCCTTGAATAATATTGACATGGACTTCCACCATGTAGGGATCATGACTCCTACCATACCATGAAATTAACTGTACAACAATAGCATGGAAGTCTATCCTATTCATGTATGACTCATGGGAGTTATTTTGTGGATGCAATAACACAGTGATTATATCACTTGACTAGTAGCCTAGAAGCCTGGACTGATAATCTGGTAATGAAAGTTCAATCCCTGCCTTGGCAGTTGAAAAACTTAAGTTCAGTTACTTCCATTCCCAATTTATTTTAATAATCGTCAGTAGTGGTGACCCTGACATTATTGGATTGTAGAAACACTACAGATTCACTCATGACTTTAAGGAAGGTAACCTACTTTTCTTAACCTGGTCAGGTCTATGTGTCACTACAGATCCACAGCAACACATTAGACCCTTAATTGCAGCTCGAAATATCTTACCAGACCGGCCAGTTGTATCAAAATTGATAAACTATAATCCACATGGTATGCAGCAGTCTGGTCTGCTCAAGGGCAACTGAAAATGTCTTTGTTGGTGATGCCCACATCCCATGAATGAACAAAAACAAAATGATGGTATCAATACTACGTAATGAAATGTGTCCAGTAGTTGGCTTCATGGATACTTTTTGCCAATGCTATTGTGAGCTCTTAAAAAGGGCCACTGGACTTGAAACATTAACACTTGTTTTCTCTTCACAGCTGCTGCCAGGCTTGTTCCAGATCTCCAGCATCTACCACACTTTGCTTTATTTTTTGTTTTGTTATATTGTGACATGGTATGTCTGTAACAAATCGTCGATGAGGGCCAGGTCAAGCATATTACTTCCGCAAATTGTTTTCTTCAGCACCTGACAAGGGCAAGCTTTGCAGTTATTTCAACTGGACATTGCAAGTTACATCAGTGGTGGTACAACCATACACACCTTTAATAATGCCCAATTAATCCTATACAGGGTACATTCTAAGGCCTTAGCTCCACATATGGTATTCAATGTAGTCGAGTAATGCTTTGTCAATTAAAGATGGCATATAATTCCACCCCGACCTCAAATTTACCTGGACCGTCTCAGACTCCTCCCTCCCCTTCCTAGACCTCTCCATTTCTATCTTGGATGACCGACTCAACACAGACATTTACTACAAACCGACCGACTCCCACAGCTACCGAGATTACACCTCCTCCAACCCTGCCCCCTGTAAAAATGCCATCCCGTATTCCCAATTCCTTCGCCTCCGCCGCATCTGCTCCCAGGAGGACCAATTCCAATACCGAACAACCCAGATGGCCTCCTTCTTCAAAGACCGCAATTTCCCCTCCGACGTGGTCGACGATGCTCTCCACCGCATCTCCTCCACTTCCCACATCTCCGCCCTTGATCCCCGCCCCTCCAATTGCCACCAGGACAGAACCCCACTGGTCCTCACCTTCCACCCCACCAACCTCTGGATACATCGTATCATCCACCGTCATATCCGCCACCTCCAAACTGACCCCCCCACCAAGGATTTATTTCCCTCCCCACCTCTATCGGCATTCTGGAGAGACTACTCCCTCCGCGCCTCCCTCGTCAGGTCCACACCCCCAACCAACCCAACCTCCACTTCCGGCACCTCCCCTGCAACCGCAAGAAGTGCAAAACTTGCACCCATACCTCCCCACTCACCTCCCTCCAAGGCCCCAATGGATCCTTCCATATCCATTGCAAATTCACCTGCACCTCCACACACATCAATTACTGTATCCGTTGCACCCGATGTGGTCTCCTCTACATTGGGGAGACAGGCCGCCTCCTTGTGGAACGTTTCAGGGAACACATCTGGGACACCCGCACCAACCAATCCAACCGCTGAATACTTTAACTCCCCCTCCCACTCCGCCAAGGACATGCAGGTCCTTGGCCTCCTCCATCACCAGACCCTGACCACACGCCTGGAGGAAGACCGCCTCATCTTCCACCTAGGAACCCTCCAACCTCACGGGATGAACGTAGATTTCTCCAGCTTCCTCATTTCCCCTCCCCCCACCTTATCTCGGATTCAGCATCGTCTTCTTGACCTGCAATCTTCTTCTCAACCTCTCCGCCCCCACTCCCTCTCCGGCCTATCACCCTCACCCTCCCCTCCTTCCACCTATTGTATTCCCAGTGCCCCTCCCCCAAATTCCCTCCCCGCTACCCTTTACCTCAGCCCGCTTGGCACACCAGCCTCAGTCCTGAAGAAGGGCTTATTCCTGAAATGTCGATTCTCCTGCTCCTCGGAAGCTGCCTGACCTGCTGTGTTTTTCCAGCACCACATTTTTCAACTCATATAATGGTGATGAACAAGTTTCCTTGATTTTGTTTGATCTGAATCTACAGGGCAATTAACCTAACATCTCTAATCGGGGAAAATGCTAGAAACTATCAATAAAAGGGTGTTATAGCAAAACACTTGGAAAATTATAATGTAATCAGGCAGAGTCAATATAGCATTTTGAAAGGGAAAAAGTGTTTGATGTTCCTTCAGGATGTAAGAAGCAGTTTGGATAAAAAGGATGTCTTGTACTTTGATTTCCAAAAGGTATTTGATATGGTGCTGCATTGTAGAATCATAGTCATACAATCCAACTAGTCCTTGCTGACCATGTTCCCAAACTAGTCTCACCTGCCTGTGTTTGGCCCATATTCCACCAAACTTAACCTATTCACATACTTCTCCAAATGTCTTTTAAATGTTGTAATTGTACCTGCATCCACCACTTCCTCTGGCAGTTCATTCCAAACACTAACTATTGTGTAAAAATATCTGCCCCTCATATCCTTTTAAATCTTTCTCCACTCACCTTAAAAATATGCCCCCTGGTTTTGAACTCCCCCACCTTAGGAAAAAGACCTTTGGTATTCATCTATGAGATTTATAAATCTTTGTAAGGTCACCCTTCAACATCCTGTGCTCCAGTGAAAAAAAATCCCAACCTACCCAGCTGCTCCTTATAACTCAAACCCTCCATTCCAGGCGGCATCCTGGTAAATCTCTTCTGAATCCTCTCCAGCTTAATATCCTTCCTGTAACTGGGAAACCAGAAGTAGACACAATACTCCAGAAGACATCTCAACAACATCCTACTTCAACATAGTGGGTAGCACAGTGGTTAGCACTGCTGCCTCACAGCGCCAGAGACCCGGGTTCAATTCCCACCTCAGGCGACTGACTGTGTGGAGTTTGCACATTCTCCCCGTGTCTGCGTGGGTTTCCTCCCACAGTCCGAAAATGTGTAGGTTAGGTGAATTGGCCATGCTAAATTGCCCGTAGTGTAAGATGTAGGGGAATGGGTATGGGTGGGTGCGCTTCGGCGGGTCGGTGTGGACTTGTTGGGCCGAAGGGCCTGTTTCCACACTGTAAGTAATCTAATCTAATCTAAACATAATTTTCCAACCTCTGTACTCAAAAGGTCTGAGCAATGAAGGAATGCATGTTAAATGCCTTAACCACCCTGTCCATCTGTGACACAAATTTCAAAGAGTTATGTACCTGAACTCCTAGGTTTTTGTTCTATGACATTACCCAGAGCTCTACCATTCACTGTGCAAGTCCTGCCCTTGTGCAATTAGGAGAAAGTGAGGACTGCAGATGCTGGAGATCAGAACTGAAAAATGTGTTGCTGGAAAAGCGCAGCAGGTCAGGCAGCATCCAAGGAGCAGGAGAATCGATGTTTTGGGCATAAGCCCTTCTTAGGAACGAGGAGGGTGTGCCAAGCAGGCTAAGATAAAAGATAGGGAGGAGGGACTTGGGGGAGGGGCATTGGGAATGCGATAGGTGGAAGGAGGTTAAGGTGAGGGTGATAGGCCTGAGAGGGGTGGGGGCGGAGAGGTCGGGAAGAAGATTGCAGGTCAAGAAGGTGGTGCTGAGTGCAAAGGTTGGGACCGAGACAAGGTAGGGGGAGGGGAAATGAGGAAGCTCGAGAAATCTGCATTCATTCCTTGTGGTTGGAGGGTTCCTAGGCGGAAGATGAGGCGCTCTTCCTCCAGGCGTCGTGTTGCCATGGTCTGACAATGGAGGAGGCCAAGGACCTGCATATTCTTGGCGGAGTGGGTGGGGGAGTTAAAGTGTTCAGCCACGGGGCAGTTGGGTTGATTGGTGCGGGTGTCTCAGAGGTGTTCTCTGAAACGTTCCGCAAGTAGGCGGCCTGTCTCCTCAATGTAGAGGAGGCCACATCGGGTGCAGCAGATGCAGTAAATGATGTGTGTGGAGGTGCAGGTGATTTTGTGATGGATATGGAAGGATCCCTTGGGGCCTTGGAGGGAGGTGTGGGCGTACGTTTTGCATTTCTTGCGGTTGCAGGGGAAGGTGCCGGGAGTGGAGGTTGGTTTGGTGGGTGGTGTGGATCTGACGAGGGAGTCACGGAGGGAGTGGTCTTTTCGGAACACTGATAGGGGAGGGGAGGGAAATATATCCCTGGTGGTGGTGTCTGTTTGGAGGTGGCAGAAATGATGAAGGATGATACGATGTATCTGGAGGTTGGTGAGGTGGTAGGTGAGGACCAGTGGGGTTCTGTCCTGGTGGCGATTGGAGGGGCGGGGTTCAAGGGCGAAGGAGTGGGAAATGGAGGAGATGCAGTGGAGAGCATCGTCAACCATGTCTGAGGGGAAATTGCGGTCTTTGAAGAAGGAGGCCATCTGGTTGTTCGGTATTGGAATTGATCCTCCTGGGAGCAGATGTGGCGGAGGCGAAGGAATTGGGAATATGGAATGGCGTTTTTACAGGGGGCAGGGTGGGAGGAGGTGTAATCTGGGTGGCTGTGGGAGTCGGTCAGTTTAGATTAAATGTCCATGTTGAGTCGGTCGTCCGAGATAGAAATGGAGAGGTCTAGGAAGGGGAGGGAGGAGTCTGAGACGGTCCAGGTAAATTTGAGGTGGGGGTGGAAGGTGTTAGTAAAGTGGATGAACTGTTCAACCTCCTAGTGGGAGCACGAGGTGAGGATGAAAGATCAGTCCTCAGCAGAGGCCTCACCTTCATCCCCCTATGCTCCCAGATTAACGAGTTCAACACGCGGCAAGACATTGAACAATTCTTCCGCCGCCTTCGCCTCCGAGCTTACTTCTTCAACCAGGATTCTCACCCACCCTCTGATGACCCCTTCTCCCACCTCCCACCCCATCCACCTGGATACCCCGTGCTGACCTCTTACCCGCCCTCGATCTCTTCATAGCCAACTGCCGCCGCGACACTGACCACCTCAACCTGTCCACCCCTCTCACCCACTCCAACCTCTCACCCTTGCAACATGCAGCCCTCCACTCCCTCCGCTCCAGCCCCAACCTCACTATCAAACCCGCAGACAAGGGAGGCGTGGTGGTAGTTTGGCACACCGATCTTTACATTGCTGAGACTAAACGCCAGCTCGCAGACACCTCCTCCTACTGCGCCCTTGACCATGACCCCACCTCCCACCACCAAACCATCATCTCCCAGACCATCCATAACCTCATCACCTCAGGGGATCTCGCATCCACCGCCTCCAGCCTCATAGTCCCACAACACCGCACCGCCCGTTTCTACCTCCTGCCCAAAATCCACAAACCTGACTGCCCCGGCCGACCCATTGTCTCAGCTTGCTCCTGACCCACCGAACTCATTTCTGCATACCTCAACACGGTCCTGTCCCCCTTAGTCCAAGAACTCCCCACCTACATTCGGGACACCACCCATGCCCTCCACCTCCTCCATGATTTTCGCTTCCCCTGCCCCCAACGCCTTATCTTCACCGTGGACATCCAATCCCTATACACCTCCATCCCCCATCACGAAGGCCTCAAAGCCCTCCGCTTCTTCCTTTCCCGCCAAACCAACCAGTACCCTTCCACTGACACCCTCCTTCGACTGACTGAACTGGTCCTCACTCTGAACAACTTCTCTTTCCAATCCTCCCACTTCCTCCAAACCAAAGGAGTAGCCATGGGCACCCGCATGGGCCCCAGCTATGCCTGTCTCTTCATCGGATATGTGGAACAGTCCACCTTCCGCAGCTACACTGGCACCACACCCCACCTTTTCCTCCGCTACATTGATGACTATATCGGCGCTACCTCGTGCTCCCATGAGGAGGTTGAACAGTTCTTCCACTTTACTAACTCCTTCTATCCCAACCTCAAATTTACCTAGACTGTCTCAGACTCCTCCCTCCCCTTCCTAGACCTCTCCATTTCTATCTCGGGCGACCGACTCAACACGGACATTTACTATAAACCGACCGACTCCCACAGCTACCTAGATTACACCTCCTCCCACCCTGCCCCCTGTAAAAACGCCATCCCATATTCCCAATTCTTTCGCCTCCGCCGCATCTGCTCCCAGGAGGACCAATTTCAATACCGAACAACCCAGACGGCCTCCTTCTTCAAAGACCGCAATTTCCCCCCAGACGTGATGGACGATGCTCTCCACCGCATCTCCTCCACTTCTCGCTCCTCCGCCCTTGACCCCCGCCCCTCCAATCACCACCAGGACAGAACCCCACTGGTCCTCACCTTCCACCCCACCAACCTCTGGATACATTGTATCATCCTTCGTCATTTCCGCCACCTCCAAACAGACCCCACCACCAAGGATATATTTCCCTCCCCTCCCCTATCAGCATTCCGGAAAGACCACTCCCTCTGCAACTCCCTCGTCAGGTCCACACCCCCCACCAACCCAAGCTCCACTCCCTGCACCTTCCGTTGCAACTGCAAGAAATGCAAAACTTGCGCCCACACCTCCTCCCTCACTTCCCTCAGCACCGCCTTCTTGACCTGCAATCTTCTTCCCGACCTCTCCGCCCCCACCCCTCTCCAGCCTATCACCCTCACCTTAACCTCCTTCCACCTATCGCATTCCCAATGCCCCGCCCCCAAGTCCCTCCTCCCTACCTTTTATCTTAGCCTGCTTGGCACACCCTCCTCATTCCTGAAAAAGAGCTTATGTCTGAAACGTCGATTCTCCTGCTCCTTGGATGCTGCCTGACCTGCTGCGCTTTTCCAGCAACACATTTTTCAGCTCTGCCCTTGTGCAATACCAAAGTAATCTTAGATAACTTTCCTCATGATTTGCTATACCACAAATTCTGGTGTCATCTGCAAACTTATTTGCCATGCCTCTCAAATTCTCATCCAAATCATTTACATAAATGACAATCAAAGGGTACTGCATGAAATAGGAGCACATGATACAGGGGATGTAATATTACATAGAGCAAAGGTTAGTTAACAGAAAGCAGAGGGTAAGATAGGTTGGTCACTTTTGGGTTGGCAAGCTGGTACCAGATGAACTTTGATAGGTATCAGTGCTAAGGCCTCAACTATCACAATGTAGATCAAAGGCTTGGATTAACTGAAGAAATGTGCAGTTGCTAAATTTAATAATGAGACAAAGAGAGTAGGCTGCAAAGAGGACATGAGTCTGTAAAAGGATATAAATGAGTTATGAGTTGGAAAAACTTGATAGTTTAAAAATATGAACACAGGAGGTATAGTTTGTGAGTTTGTAGATGACATCAAAATTGGAGATCTGGACAGCGAAGAAGGTTACCTCTGATTACAACAGGATCTTCATCAGATGGGCCAATGGGCTGAGGAGTGGCAGGTGGAGTTTAATTTAGATAAATGTGAGGTGCTGCATTTTGGGAAAGCAAATCTGAGCAGGACTTATACACTTAATGGTGAGGTCTTAGGGAGTGTTGTTGAACAAAGAGACCTTGGAGTGCAGGTTCATAGCTCCTTGACAGTGGAGTGGCAGGTAGATAGAATAGTGAAGAAGGCATTTGGTATACTTTCCTTTATTGGTCACGGTATTGAGTACAGGAGTTGGGAGGTCATATTGTGGCTGTACAGGACATTGGTTAGACCACTGTTGGAATATTGTGTACAATTCTAGTCTCCTTCCAATTGGAAGGATGTTGTGAAACTTGAAAGAGTTCAGAAAAGATTTACAAGGTTGTTGCCAGGGTTGGAGGATTTGAGCTATAAGGAGGTTGAAAAGGCTGTTTTCCATGGAGCGTCAGAGGCTGAGAAGAGACCTTACTCATGCCTGTAATGATTTTATAAGGTAAATAGGCAAGTACTTTTCCCTGGATTGGGGAGTCCAGAACTAGAGGGCATAGATTTAAGGTGAGATATAAAAGAGACCTAAGGGACAACTTTTCAAACAGAAGGTGATGTATGTATGGAATGAGCTGCCAGAGGAAGTGGTGGAGGCTGATACAATTGCATCATTTAAAAGGCACCTGGATGGGTATATGAATAGCAAGGATTTGGAGGGATGCCAAGTGGGACTAGATTAGGTTGGGATATCTGGTCAGCATAGACGAATTGGACCAAAGGGTCTATTTCCGTGCTGTACATTTCCATGACTCTATGATTCTATTTTGACAGGAAGACAAAAACAGCAGTATGTTATTTAAATTGAGAGAATTAAATTAAATCAGAGAACTCTGCGGTATAGAGGAACGTGTGTGTCCTGGTACATGAATCACAAACGTTTGGCATGTGAGTACGCTAGTGATCAGGATGATAAATAGAATGTTTTTTTAACTGCAAAGAGAATTAAGTATTAAAGTAGGTACAGGGCCTTGATGAGACTCCATGGGAGCACTGTATAAAATTTTGTCTTGTTACTTAAGGGGTACAATTAGAAGCAGTTCAGAGAATGTTCGTTTCACTGATTCTAGGGTTGAAGGGGTCATCTTACGAAGAAAAAGTGGACAAATTGTGATTTTCTCAATGTTTTTGTTAATTCAAAGGATATAAGCTTTCCTGGCTAGGCCAGCATTTATTATCATCCCTAATTGTCCTTCAGAAGATGGTGGTGAGCTGCCTTCTTGAACCACTGTAGTCTATTTGATGTAGATATACTCACAAAGCTGTTCGAGAGGGAGTTCTAGTATTTTGATCCAATAACACTGAAGGAACACCAATATTGTTCCGGGTTAAGGTGGGTCTTGGCTTGGAGAGAAACTATCTGCTCTTGTCCATCTAGATAGATGGCAGTGGTTGTGAGTTTGGAAGGTACTGTTTAAGGACACCAGGTGAATTTCTGCACTCTGTCGTACAGATGGTACACTATGTTGCTACTGAGCTTGGGGTAGAGTGAGTATTTATAGATGTGCTGTCAATCAAGCTGTCTGAGGTGATGTCAAATATCTTGATATTGTTGGAGTTGAACTACTTGGGGAAACGGAGAGTTTTCCATTACACTTTGCCTTGGTGGACAGACTTCGGGGAATAAGGGGTTGAGTTATTCGCTGCAGGATTCCAAGCGTTTATCTAATTCTGTAGCCATAATAATTAAAAAGGCTATCTCTGCACCACAAAAATCCTTAGTTTCTCCGGGTAGTATCCTAGGTCCAAATGCCTTCAGCTGATTCATCAATGATCTTGCCTCCTTTGTGGATATTTTTAAACAACCTATTAAAACATGGTATGACACATCTCTGGACTAGATGAGACTTGAACCTAGACCCCACTTTCCGTCACGTTGTTCACTGAGGGTTTACACAAATTTTCAAGCCATTCAATGAGGTTACAATGGGGAAAAAATGTTTGGGAAACACCATTGTGGGTAATGTGATTACACAACAGAAAGTAGAGATGACAAATAAAAAGTTCCATGAAACCTAGATAAATGAACATTTCCAAAAATTTCATCATTCCACAAAAACTGAAAAATAAAACAAATAACTGCACATCCTGGAAACAAAATAGGAAATTGTTGGAAAAACTCAGCAGGGCTGGCAACGTCTGTGGAGAAAGAACAGAGTTAAGTTTCAGATCTACTTACCCATTTTGCCTCCAAAAAATTATCCTTGCATAAAACAGACACTTATCATTAGACCCAAATAAGTTTCTTTACAATAGATAGGAGCTACATCTTTACCCCGCTCCCCCCCCCACCCCATCATCCAGACAGCCCTCCACTGCACCACCTCCATTTCCTGTTCCACTGCTTTAAACCCCCCAATCCAAACCCAATACAGTGCCCTTTGTCCTCGCCTACAACCTCACCAATCTCCGCATCGAACACATCATCTTTATATACTTATGCCAACTCCTACTAGACCCCACCATTAAGAACATCTACCCCTCCCCATCCCTCTCTGCCTTCCGCAAGGACTGTACCCTTCGACAGTCCGTGGCTTGCGCCAGTCTCCCCACCAAACCTCCAAACCTGCAGGAACCTTCCCCTGCAACCAGAAAAGATGCAAAACCTGCTGATACATCACACCTCTCACCTCCACGCCAGGGCCCCAAACAGTCCTTCCAGGTGAGACAGAGGTTCACCTGCCTCTCTTCCAACATGGTTACTGCATCAGGTGCTCCTAATGTGTTCTTCTCTACATCAGGGAGACCAAACCTAAACTTAGGGAACAGTTCACAGGGTCCACAGGGCCACCCAGACTTCCCATTTTAATTCCCCTTTGCACTTGCTTTCTGACATGACCCTCCCTGGCCTCTTCCATTGCCACAATGAGTCGAGAGTGTGGTGCTGGAAAAACACAGCAGGTCAGGCAGCATCGAGGAGCAGGAGAATCAATATTTCGGGCCTAAGCCCTTTATCAGGAATGGAGCCACAAATTGGAGGAACAACACCTCATCTTCTGCCTGGGCAGCCTACAGCCTGGAGGACTCAAATTTGAGTTCTCCAATTTCAAATAAGCTTCCTTTCTTTTCCCCGACTCCCTTCCCAGCCCCTCCCTCTCCCTTCCACTCCTCCCAGTCAGCTGCTGGATTCATTCCACCTATTGACCAACCAGGTCGTACTCTGTATCTGCCTTCACCTATCCCCACTTCACCATCCTGCCCCCACCACCCCTTTATCTGCAGCTCCTCCCACACCCACTCTCCTCCTGAAGAAGGATTACGGATTACACTTGAAATGTCAACTTCTCCATCCCTGATGCTGCCTGGCTTGCTGTGTTCTTCCAGACTCCTCCTTGTCTACCAAAAGAGAAAATGCTGGAAAATCTCAGCAGGTCTGGCAGCATCTGTAAGGAGAGAAAAGAGCTGACGTTTCGAGTCTAACTGTCCTCTACATTGGGGGCACTGGGCGCCTCCTAGCAGAGCGCTTTAAGGAACATCTCCGGGACACCCGCACCAATCAACCACACCGCCCCATGGCCCAACATTTCAACTCCCCCTCCCACTCTGCCGAGGACATGGACGTCCTGGGCCTCCTTCACCGTCGCTCCCTCACCACCAGACGCCTGGAGGAAGAATGCCTCATCTTCCGCCTCGGAACACTTCAACCCCAGGGCATCAATGTGGACTTCAACAGTTTCCTCATTTCCCCTTCCCTCACCTCACCCTACTTCTAAACTTCCAGCTCAGCACTGTCCCCATGACTTGTCCGGACTTGTCCTACCTACCTATCTCCTTTTCCACCTATCCACTCCACCCTCTCCTCCCTGACCTATCACCTTCATCCCCTCCCCCACTCACCCATTGTACTCGATGCTACTTTCTCCCCACCCCCACCCTCCTCTAGCTTATCTCTCCACGCTTCAGGCTCACTGCCTTTATTCCTGATGAAGGGCTTTTGCCCAAAATGTCGATTTCGAAGCTCCTTGGATTTTGCCTGAACTGCTGTGCTCTTCCAGCACCACTAATCCAGAATCTGGTTTCCAGCATCTGCAGTCATTGTTTTTACCTTTGTCAAGTCAGTTAGACTCGAAATGTCAGCTCTTTTCTCTCCTTACAGATGCTGCCAGGCCTGCTGAGATTTTCCAGCATTTTCTCTTTTGGTTTCAGATTCCAGCATCTGCAGTAAGTTGCTTTTATCCTGCTTGTCTACCTTGAATTCCAGCATCTGGAGGGTTTTTTTGTCTCTAACATCTTGGAACCAGATACTTTCAAATTATGAATTGTGCTCATCCTTCAGTGCACCAAGTCAGGTGAAAAAAATGACTATTTTGTAATAGTTCTTTATCCAGCATATGTACTGCAAGTTATCTGCTTCTATTTCTGGGTTTAATCATGTGTTGGCTCAAAACCAACTTAAAAGGCATTTCTCTGCCGCAACCCTTGCTGGGTAAAGATTTCCTAATTCTGCAAAAGCTAGGAACAGATTTAGAATGACTGGTACTCTCACAAAATGGGTGAAAGGTCTCCAGGATGCTGCCAGAGTAGCTGGGATGATCATTTAATTTGGGGGCGATTATTTACATGGAGCATCACAAGGCACTGTCTTGAAGAATAAGCCTCAGAGTATTTGCCAATATTTATTCCTCAACCAACATTACCAAAACAGGTTCTTAGATCATTATGTCTTGTTCTTTATGGTGATTTGTAGTGTACAAAATTAGCTCGTGTTTCCTGCATTTCAAAAAGACACAGCAGTACCTGGAAATGAACATACTGGTCCTATTGGACCTCAATTTTGAAGTATGTGTATAAGATGAATCGGAGCAGTTTGTCTCATTAGCTAACTTTACTGGTTTCCCTTCTGGATGACTACTCTTCAGAAAATACTGGCTGTAAGGTAATTATCATATGCTTTACCACACTATCACAATTTTGAGGCTCCAACTACAACTTACATAACACTCACCACTATTCAATCTTAACAGTCTCATCAACCAACCAGATTGCACTGTATCTGCTGGTGCACTTCACCCTTTCCTGTAGAACATCGTGGAGTAGGGGCTAACTGGATGGCAAGAGATGTACATCCATTTTCTAACCCCCGTGGAGGAGATGGTGCTGGTCACTATTGGAAGCCCCAGTGCTGAGGCTACGTATAGCAGCACAGAAGAAACCATTAAATGTGACGGTCTCCTCAAACCTAGCCTAGGTTCTCACAATGCACTTTCCCTTCATTCCATGCCCCTAAATTCTTTAAGGTGCACACAGCATATTTCTTACTCCCATTTCAAACCCACAAACCTCACACGTCAATCTTTCTCTTTGGCTGCTCTTTGGCTGTTGTCTTGCAGAGATGCAAACTAGACTCGTAACAATGGAATTAGGGAGACAGTGAGGACTCTCCAGCAGAATTGATAAAGCGTGGCGCTGGAAAAGGTCCTATCCGAAATATCGACTCTCTTGCTTCTCGGTTGCTGCTTGATCTGTTGTGCCTTTTCCAGCGCCACGCTTTATCAACTGTAGCAGAAATGGAATGCCAAGAAAATGACGACACGGCACTGTTTCTTGATTGGATAGTCACAGTCATCCACTCGAACACTGACGTTGCCCAAATATCCGAGGGAATAGATTAGAGACAGGACATGCACGTGAGGGGTTGCTAGGCAAAATGGGCAGTATCCAGTGCAGACCGGAAAAGGAAAGCAGCTTGCCAAAGGGCAAGGTAGAATACAGATTCCATTGCAGATGGTTCAGACACGCCTTTTAATGAGGCAGTCAACAGAAGAATGCTGATAGATATGCATTCTGGAATGCTTGGTGAATTCGAAAGCCTGGAGTCAATATCATCGAGCATGAAGGGAGTTCAACACCAACTGAATACTGAGTTGTATTGAATACAGATTTTTTTACAGTGTGCTTATTGTACATTTGTAATCACACAACACCAGGTTATAGTCGAACAGGTTTATTTGAAAGTAAACGAACACTGGCCCTCCACACCATGTACGTTTGAAGACCAACCATGATTCAATGTCTGAAAGGCACTGCGAAACAAGCAATAACGTAAGTTATGCCACGCAAAGTCAACTTGCCTGGAAATGTCTAGCAACTAAGGGGTCCTTCCTTGTTTTGAAGTTGCAGTTTCAGAAGGTGGCAGATTTCAGTGAGGACATCCATACTGAATTGCAGACCTTTCATGCATTATTTCTCAGGTAAGAGAGGTACCGGTAAGAGTATCCCTGCCTGAACACTTTTGATAAATACAGCTTCAACCTTTTTCAGCTTCCATTGTCATTTATCTTGTCCTTTCTGGTCTCATTTTATTCTTTCAATCATATTGTATTACATGGAGGATGCCTACTGATGCGCTAATATATAGGAGCAATTGGTTTGTGCAAAACCCTTGAAGTCAGCAAAAATGCTTCAACAACTGCCATCCCATTTCCTACAAAGTTTTGCAACTGGAAAGATCTATATACAAACTACCCACTTGTAGTCATAAAAATGTCCAGAAGAAATCAATCAACAATAAAGGTGTGAGTAGATCATGATCACTTTAAATCGTATTGGTGGAATCCTTTCTGTTGCTGAATGTACATCAGCTATGCAAATTAATAAAGGCCTTTTAGCCTTAATAAAGGACATTGAGCTCCAAAATGGTACTGCTTGTATCATTGCAGTGAGCTTACACGGGCCCGGGGCTGTATTTGAAGACCCCGTGTACAAAAGATTAATTCTATTTATGTAATCTCTTTTTATTCTTTCTGTAACTCAAAATGGTGCTGGACTGTGGCAACAGAACACTTTTTACCATATCTTTGTATGTGAAAACAAATAACACATAACTCATAGAACCATAAGATCTGCCTGCTGTGCATACATACAATGAACATTCCTTTAGTCTTCACCAAATGGCATCCAGAATAACTTCCTCATAAAGGTTAATATGCACTTCAGATATCACTTTGGAGTTCTAAGGGCTCTCGTAGTGCCTAAAAAACAGACCAACAGCCTAGTTTATAACCCAAGATTTTTTTTAATACTTAAATTCAACCCCTTCAGGAATAACGGACTAAGAGTAGGCTATTCAGTTTCACAAATCTGCTTTTCCACTCAATTAGATATTGGCTGATCTGTAATTCCACTCCTTATACCTAACTGGTTCAGTAACCTACTTCCTTAACAGAAAATCTATCGATTTCAGTTTTACAATTTTCAATTCGACCAGCATTAACAATGTTCTGAGAGAAAGCTGTTCAGATCTTCACTACCCGTTTTGTGGAGAAGTGCTTCCTGACATTATTCTGAAATGGTCTAGTTCAGATTTTGTCTCTTTGCTTTTCACATTAAAACAGTGATCATGATGTAGTTCAAAGGTGTGTAATTGGCTTCAAAAGATTTTAGGCGGTCCCGAGATCGTGAAAAACAAGGATAAAAATGACACATCTTTATTTTCTTGCGAAGCTATACTTCTTATTTCCGACCTGTGCCGCATAGTAATAAGTTCATGATGAAGTTCTGATTTTTATTATTCCTTTGGTTCATCTCCATCTAAAACGACTAAATTATCCAAATTGAAGTATTTGGTTTTTATATCTAAATTACGTTTAGTATCGAATGTTTAACAGTAAAAGCGCGAGAAACTCTAAACACGGGTCACGCATTTTCAGTAGAATGTCTTTGATCATTTTTATCATCGAACCAATCAGAAATAACAGTTCAGAACTCATTCAGGAATCTATTTGATGTCTGTAAACAATTCTGGAAAAGAAACTGAAAAGGTTGGAAATACTTCGGTGAGCCGCAACGATGGGCCGAAAGGCATCCTGCATTTTTTAACAAGACACTCCAAGTCAGGTAATATCCGCCGAGAGGCAGTGAGTTAAGGCTTTAGCTCGACGATCTTTTATCAGAACATTTGAACGCGTTTTTTTGGGGGGGGAGTGGGTAGGGTATCGGACACCTCTGGCACAGAGATCCTGTTCGTGCAAACAACACGGTGCCAGTACAATTATGATTATTAAAGAAAGTTATCAGTGAAACCGCGCACCAACGATGGAAATACACTACAATTCCTTGATAATGATTTGTAGCTCTTGTGTAATTTGTTCTGTATCCGAATTACCGTTTGCTTCCGTTCAGCTCCATGACTCGCTAATTATATATTAATTACTAACACCCGTTGTAATGTTAATGAGGCACTTTTGCAACATTTGTCCTTTGCCTGTCTGCAGACGTATGATCGTTATCCGATATGTTTATTTTGTGCAATGATCGCGGTTATCCACAACCGTGTCACCTCTTTTGTGATGTATTTATGTAACAGCAGCTGTTACCTAGAGCTGTGTGACCTGTCGCTGATGTGTTTTGTATAGTACGTGCATCTCAGCTGTGTTACCTGCTGCTGGCCTCTATGCACCAACCTGTGTCTCTGTTACCTGGCTCAGAGGAGGGCGGGGCCTGACTTCCCGCTGGTTGAACTTCCCGCCGCCCCAAGGTGGGTTCGCCTGCTGCTGACGTCAGGAGCAATGGCGGAGGCGGAGGGAGTCGCATCCAGAGTGGACGGTGGCGATGGTGTCGGTGGTACGTAAGTTGTTCGCAGGATGGGATGTGGTGAAGGGGAGTTACGTGGGGAGGGGTGAGGAAAGGAAAGGAGGTGGGCGTTTTTTCTTTCCTTTTTGTCGGGAGGTAGTGGAGGGTGGGGCGGAGGTGGTTGTTTATGTGCGGGGACGCACCTGTGGCCGGGGCCGTTGGTCGCGAGCGGCCTGTTGCCCACGTCACAGTGATTGGTCCTAGGAAACAGGGAGAGCACGCGGCAGCGCGAGCGAGTCCGAGACGGGTCAGTTATTTTTCCCCCCCCCCTCCCCCAACCGCGACGGACATTGTCTTGTCTTTGCTCGGCTGCATGCAACATGTCTCCTTGCTTCATCGCCAAGCAACAAGTCGGGGTAAAGCTCCTGCTTGATGCTAACCCACCAGAATCGTCAAGACAGGTGGACGCAAAAACGCTTTTTTTTCCGCTCGTATTTTTAGTTCACGCGTCGGCTTTTTCGTCGGAAAGGACATGAAAATCGTGTCCTGAGCAGATGTTGGCTAATAAAGGAAACGAATTGATTTTTTTTAAAAAAAAAATCGCATTCCATTCTGTTGGCCTCAGCTTCCCTGCAAGTATCACAAGGGAGTAGGGAATCCCGTGAACGCACTCAAAAACTGCGTTGGGTTCAGAGCGAAGTTAGAACCATAGAATCCCCATGGCCATTCGGTCCACCGAATTCACGCTGTCCCTTCGAAGTGCGTCCCGATCCAATCCGATCCCTGAAGCCCTGCAGTTTCCTGGCTAATCCACCTAGCCTGCACATCCCAGGACACTATGGGCACTCTAACATAGCCAATCCATCTAATCTGCACATTTTTGCACTGTGGGAGGAAACGCACGTAAACACGGGGCGAATGTGCAAACTCCACATCGACATTCGTACGACTCGAACCCGGGTCCCTGACTATGTGAGACAGCAAGTACTAATCGCTAAGCCACCCAAAGATGGAAAGATTTTAAAAAAAATCTTGCTCGGTTAACATTTAGTTGTTGTTTAGTTCAAGTTTGTACAGATAAAATCTGGAATTGTTTGCCAAGATTGTTTGATTCTCCACATGTTCTGCTATTTTTCTTAGTTTAGAAGAAATGCTCTTGTTTAACTGCTTGGTAGATTCCTTTAACCTTGTTTTACCTGGTTCTGAGGTTTGAACGTACGGGCGTGGCTGCATAATATTTGATAATAGATTTGCCATCGGGTCTGTGTTATTCCTAACCCTTATTTGTGAGTGACTGGAAGAACAGCTGTTTTTCTTGCCACATAATAGTTCTGAAGCCGCAGCATTGTATTTCGTGTTGTGTTTCTCGTTGTAAGTTGGTAAACCAGTGTCATTACAGGCTAATGTTAATTATGTTGTAGGTGGAAACTTGTATAATAAAAGTAGGAAACCTGAATTAGCCAGTACTTCTTTTTTGGGAATTTTTCTGAAGCAATATCTTCTGATTCTAAAAATCTGCAGAGTGCCAAATGAAACATTTACATTACATTACACACAACCTATCCTAATGTTTCTGTCCTATGATGTCAGCATTGCAGAAATCTTTTCCAGTTAACCTGTAAGAGCTGCAATATTTTTGAATCGGAGAACACTTTTTTTTAAAAGGGCTATTTCATTTTTGTTAGATCATTTTGGGAGAAAAAGGGGGCTTGTACTTTTATCTGCCATAAATGTGTCAAAGCTTTCTTACTGTCACTGCTTTTTTAGGGGCGGCACAGTGGTTAGCACTGCTGCCTCACAGCGCCAGAGACCTGGGTTCAATTCCCACCTCAGGCAACTGACTGTGTGGAGTTTGCACATTCTCCCCGTGTCTGCGTGGGTTTCCTCCGGGTGCTCCGGTTTCCTCCCACAGTCCAAAGATGTGCAGGTTAGGTGAATTGGCCATTCTTAATTACCCCTAGTGTTAGGTAAGGGGTAAATGTAGGGGCATGGGTGGCTTGCGCTTCGGCCGGGCGGTGTGGACTTGTTGGACTTGTTGGGCCGAAGGGCCTGTTTCCACACTGTAAGTTATCTAATCTTTTTCAGCATTGCACTGGGTTGTCAGTGCAGCTTCATTTTTGGGGTCCATTCCATTGTTCTAACTCAGGTGAAAAGTACAATTTTGGCATTACTCATAGATTGTAAATTATTAATGAGTGAAAACAACGCTAAGATATAAAATATGAAAATAAAATAATGTAGTAATTGGAAAGACACTACATTAGCTTGTCAGTGTGATTATAGTTCACACGATTAATTCAGGTTTGTTTATCTTGATGAAACATTGTACCCAAGGGTATCCTAATATAGCTGGTTATTTAAGACTGTGAGCTTGAACTTGAAATGACTACTGTTTCTATTCTGATGCTATTGAGTACTTCTCCATAAAATCACGATTCCAGCTGTTTCCAGTTCTTAAATTCTTCTAATTTTAGTACAACTAAATACTTAACAAAAGAGCTGTTTTGGACATGATTAAAGTGGGCACATTTTTTAATTTTAAAATATTGAGACCTAGAATGTTTGTTTTTTTTCAATTTGGTTTGCATTTACTTAGATGCAAAAAATTTTGAAAGTAAAATGCATAGTTTGAGAACTGTTTGAGCTTAATGTTATGTATAACTGAAGAGGGAGAAAAAGGAATGGATTATCTTGCTCAAAACTAATCGTCAAGCCAACTAAAGTTGTTCTGCAGGTAGAATGTTTTATTACTGTGTATACTGTATAATTTCTATGCATATTGGAAAATTTGGGCTCTAGATTAGGTGAACTCTTTATAATAATTTGTTTTAAATTAATGTTAAATTCTTACTGTGTGATTCAGCCATCCTCTAATGTCAGAGGGATCTGTTACATTTTCTCTGCTTTAAGGACATTTTTCTTGTGTCAAATGTAAAGGACTACTTCTACAGGCAAGCCAACACTTGACTGGGCAGACATTTCTTTAATTGAAGGTCTGAACAGGAAAGTATGTATGTAATGCCTAATTATACTTTTTTGTTATCTCTAATTTTGCTTGAGAACATTCTGAATAGATAAATAATATTTGAAGTCTGTAAATACAGGAGATTACTCAAATAAGAGCCAATATAAGACACAAGGAAATAGTAAAAAAAAGTGGTTTCAGTTAACTGCATTTTAAAGTGACTGGAAGGTTTACCTACGTATCTTATGAATATGAAATAGGGAAGGTATTGCTTATGGTACGTATTAAGATGCAAGAATTCAGGTTTTGAATGTCCAAGGTTCTGTTTTTTAAAAAAAAAGCAGTATCGAGGGATAAGAATGACAGCATGTCTGAACTATGATGATTTAGTGAAGTGTGTGTGGCATTGGTTGTTTTAGAATTTGACAATGTGGGATTGATCAGCAAGGGAAGTGTAGCTGGATGCTGTAGTCGAAGATGCTATGACTGTTGCATTGCTGTTCTTTGAAATGATTTTACAATACAAAGTTTGTATGCCCACAGATGAATGTTGGTCAAAGCAAATGAGTGGAAAAGCAAGCAGGAATGAAAGTGTGTATGTGGGGGGGGGGGGGGGGGTGGTTAGATTAGATTCCCTATATTGTAGAAACAGGCCCTTTGGCCCAACACGTCCACACCAACCCTCAGAAGAGTAACCCACCCAGACCCATTTCCCTCTGACTAATGCACCTAACATTAGGTGCAATTTAGCATGGCCAATTCACCTGACCTGCACATCTTTGGATTGTGGGAGGAAACGCATGCAGACACTGGGAGAATGAGCCAACTCCACATTGACAGTTGCCCAAGGCTGGAATTGAACCCGGGACCCTGGTGCTGTGAGGCAGCAGTGTTAACTACTGTGCCACTGTGCTGCCCTATGAAGTATGAGCAGTTTATATGCCTTTGTTTCCATCTTTTCTCAGGGTTTTTAGAAGGAAATTACTTCATCGAAAGAGTCGGTGCTGTTATTTTAGTTTAGATGATAAATCAGTATTAATGTTTACCTTTTTTAAGAGACTCAGTTTTGAGGGATTCCATTATGAATTAAAATCCCATGCATAAAACCTAAGGGCTGCTTTTATGTTTAAGGCTTTAAGTGCTATAATTGTACAGAAATGCTTATGCTACCTGAAATGGGTGGCACAGTGGTTAGCACTGCAACCTCACTGCTCCAGAGACCCGGATTCAATTCCCGCCTCAAGCGACTGACTGTGTGGAGTTTGCACATTCTCCCCGTGTCTGCGTGGGTTTCCTCCTACAGTCCAAAAATGTGCAGGTTAGGTGAATTGGCCGTGCTAAATTGCCCGTAGTGTTAGATGAAGGGGTAAATGTAGGAGAATGGGTCTGGGTGGGTTGCGCTTAGGCGGGTCAAAGGGCCTGTTTCCACATTATAAAGTAATCTAATCTAAATGAGTAGCACTATGTAGAAAAACATCTTACTTGAGTTGGCAGTTTTGTATAAATGTAGGTGAGTTTTGATCTTGATGTTTTGAGCAAGTTTGATAGAAATAAATTACTCATTTATGTAATAGATTGCGTATTTTAAAATTCCAGCTTTTGTTTAAATCCCTTGAGAAACCGGATAAGAAAATAAATCTCACGTTTACCCAGTTAAATGCAGCACCAAAATGGATGGAGCCAATAGCTGGTGCATAGTTTGGACCAGGATTTGAAGATAGTTTGTCTTTCCCGTATTTAATTGGTGGGAATATATGATCACTTAGTACTGGAAGATTGATAAGCAGTCTGGTCATTTTAAAAAACAGAAGAGGAATTGAGGGACATGGCAATTAGTATACCTTAAGCATACTTGAGGAAATTAATGCTGTGATTTTGGATATCCTTGAGGGGTGCCTATAGATGAGAACTGGACTGGGGTTGGACTTTTGAAGGACCACCAAGATATTAGTGCAAGAAAAGGAAAAGTAGTAACTAAGCAAGAATGGAGTTGGATGTGAGCAATCCCAACCTGATTGAGGATAGATCAACTGTGTCCTAGGCCCCCCCCCCCCCCCCCCCCAATGAGGTCAAATGTTGAAATTTTAGCAACATGGACTCTAAGCCAGCACTGGCCCTTCAGATTTCTGACTGAGTCATTACAATTTTGTTGTGCACCAAAAGACTCTTCCTCAAACTTTAAAGTAAAAGCCATAAGTATTAATTTAACCTGAAGCAGCATTGTGTCGAGGAATACGACAGTGCTGTTTTCTGGGTCTGTAGATTGAAAGAGGCAAAAATGGCATTTAGTAGAATGTGCTCTTGTCGGATGTGGGAGTTTAGGGAGAGTGTGTTCCTGAGGATTATAGCTGCAATAAATGCTGTTGGCTGTGAATCCTACCAGATCGAAGTGATCTGTTAGAGAGAGAGAGTTGGAGGCAATGAGGAATTTACAAGAGCAAGGGGATGTGATGATGGCACTTATAGGAAGGGAAAAAATGTTGCAGACATTAACATAGATGGGTTAACTCCAGGAAAGGTAAGAGAGGTAGGCAAGTAGTGTAGGAGTCTTCTGTACCTACCCCCATTTCAAACAAGTATGCTATTTTGGAAAATGTAGGGGGTGATGGATTCTCAGGGGAATGTAGCACAAACAGCCAAGCTTCTGGTATTGAGACTTGTTCCAAGAGATCAATTCTATTAGGGGACTCTCAAGTCCAAGGTACAGACAGGTGTTTCTGTGACCAGCAGTGAAAAATTAGAATGGTGTGTTTCTTCTCTGGTGCCAGGATCAAGGATGTCTCAGAGGGTGCAGAATGTTCTCAAGGGGGATAGGGGCCAGCAGGAGGTCATTGTGCGTATTGGAACTAATGATATAGGGAGGGAAAAGGTTGAGATTCTGAAGGGAGATTAGAGTTAGGCAGGCATTTAAAAGGGAGGTTCTCTAGAGCAGTAATATCTAGAATATTCCCGGTGCTGCGAGCTAGTGAAGGCAGGGATAGGATAGAGCAGATGAATGCATGGCTGAGGAGCTGGTGTATGGGAGAAGGATTCACATTTTTGGATCACTGGAATCTCTTCTGGGGTCAAAGTGACCTGTACAAGAAGGATGGATTGCAGCTAAATTGGAAAGGGGACTAATCTCCTGGCAGGGAGACTTGCTAGAACTGCTTGGAGGATTTAAACTAGTAATGTGGGGGTTGGGACTCTGGGGTAGTGAGGAAAGATCTCAATATGAGACTGGTACAGTTGAGAACAGAAGCACTTCAAACAGGTAGGGACAAAGCAGAAAACAAGGTGGGACTGATTAAATTAAACTGCATTTATTTCAATGCAAGGGGCCTAACAGGGAAGGCAGATGAACTCGGCATGGTTAGGAACATGGAACTGGGATATCGTAGCAATTACAGAAACATGGCTCAGGGATGGGCAGGACTGGAAGCTTAATGTTCCAGGATATGCTGCAGGAAGGGAGACGAGAGGAGGGGGAGTGGCATTTATGATAAGGAATAGCATTACAGCTGTAATGGAGGATATTCCCAGAAATACATCCAGGGAAGTTATTTGGGTGGAACTGAGAAATAAGAAAGGGATGATCACCTTTTTGGGATTGTATTATAGACCCCCTAATAGTCAGAGGGAAATTGAGAAACAAACTTGTAAGGAGGTCTCAGCTATCTGCAAGAATGGTTATGGTAGGGGATTTTAACTTTCCAAACACAGACTGGGACTGCCATAGTGTTAAGGATTTAGATGGAGAGGAATTTAAGTGGGTACAAGAACCTTTTCTGATTCAGTATATGGATTTACCTACTAGAGAAGGTGCAAAACTAGACCTACTCTTGGAAAATAAAGCAGGGCAGGTGACTGAGATGTCAGTGTGGGAACACTTTGGGGCCAGTGACCATAATTCTATTAGTTTTAAAATAGTGATGGACAAAGACTAGATCTAAAAGTTGAAGTTCTAAATTGGAGAAAGGCCAATTTTGATGGGATTAGGCAAGAACTTTCAAAAGCTGATTGGTGGCAGATGTTTGCAAGTAAAGGGATGGCTGGGAAATGGGAAGCCTTCAGAAATGGGATAGAGTCCAGAGACAATATTATCCTGTCAGGGTGGGAAGGGAAGACTGCTAGGTTTTGGGAATGCTGGATGACCAAAGACATTGAGGGTTTGGCTAAGAAAAATAAGGAAGCATTTGTCAGGTATAGACAAGATAGCTTTGAGTGAATCCTTTAAAGGCAGTAGGAGTATACAAAAAGGGGACATGAGAGAGCTTTGGCAAATAGGGTTAAGGAGAATTCTTAGTGTTTTTGCAAATACATTAAGGACAAAAGGGTAACTAAGAGAATAGAGCTGCAGGAGATCGGGGAGATACTAAACGAGTATTTTGCATCAGTATTAACTGTGAAAAATGATCTGGAAGATATAGAGCATAGGGAAGTAGATAGTGACATCTTGGAAAAATGTCCATATTATGGAGGAGGAAGTGTTGGATGTCTTAAAATGCATAAAGGTGGATTAAATCCCTAGGACTTGATCAGGTGTACCCTAGAACTCTGGAAGCTAGAGAAGTGGTTGGGCCTCTTGCTGAGATATTTGTATTACCGATAGTCACAGATGAGGTGCTAGAAGACTGGAGGCTGGCTAATGTGGTGCTGCCGTTTAAGAAAGGTGGTAAGGACAAGCCAGAGAGCTATAGACCAGTGAGCTTGATGGTGGTGGGCAAGTTGTTGAGGGAATCCTGAGGGACAGGATATAGATGTATTTGGAAAGGCAAGGCCTGATTAGTCAACATGGCTTTGTGTGTGGGAAACCATGTCTCTCAAACTTGAAGTAACAAAGATTATTGATGAGGGCAGAGTGGTAGATGTGATCTATATGGACTTCAGTAAGGTGTTCGACAATGTTCCCCATGCGAGATTAGTTAGAAAGGTTGTATCTCGTGGAATACATGGAGAACTGGCCGTTTGGATACAGAATTGGCTCAAAGGTAGAAGACAAGTGGAGTGTAGTATTGGAGAGTTGTTTTTCAGACTGGTGGCCTGTGACCAGTGGAGTGTCAAAGGATCGGTGCTGGGTCCACCACTAACCATTTTATGTGTTGTGGATGTGAGCATGAGGGGTATAGTTAGTAAGTTTGCAGATGACACCAAAATTGGCGGTGTAGTGGATAGCAAAGAAGGTTACCTCAGATTACAACGGGATCTTGATCAGATGGGCCAATGGGCTGAGAAGTGGCAGATGGAGTTTAATTCAGATAAATGTGAGGTGCTGCATTTTGGGAAAGCAAATCTTAGCAGGACTTATACACTTAATGGAAAGGTCCTAGGGAGTGTTGCTGAACAAAGAGACCTTGGAGTGCAGGTTCATAGCTCCTTGAAAGTGGGGGGGAAGGCTTGATAATTACTGTTATACGAATTAAAAAGAATAGGTGGAATAATCTTATTTTGTTTTTTTTTCTGAAGTTTTGACAGGCACAAATGTGAATGCTGGATACAAACATAAAGATGAGTGTGCAGTTGGGAGAAGACAATTTTTCCCTTTTTGAAGAGGAAAGGAAGGATGAAGATGTAGCAGTAATAAGGGTTGGACCGAAGGGTCTGTTTCCATGCTGTACATCTTAGACTCTATATGGGCAGCAGAGATGGATTAACTAAATTAACAAAGATGAAAGTGCTGATGACACAATTTAAATGATCAAGTTTAGAGGTAGCAAATCCATCACGGAGGACTCGGATACTTTACTGCTGACGTGGAGTAGGGTGATTCTATGGAGCTGGAAATTGGCATTCTTAGTGATGGACCTGATGTGGTCAGAATTCCAACTGTCAAACATGCCAAAGTTGTCAGCAGTCTGGGTTCATCTCAGATTAACATTTCAAAATATCCATTAAAGTTTCATAATTGATTTTATTTGAAGTGAAGTGACTGTTGTAATATAGGAAAACGTGGCAGTCTCTTTGCGCAATAGGGTTCCACAAAGAATGATGATCTAATTGGACAGCTGAGCAGTTTGCAGTTATGCGAGAGGGGTAACTCATAGTTAGGATATGAAAAGAATATCCATCTGAGTATAAATGGGTCCTATTTGTAATTACATGTTCAAGAAAATGTACTGAAAATGAATTTTCATTGTTTGATTTTTTGGTCTGTTGCTCTGAATATATTGGCTATTGATAAGTAGTTCACGAGATTGTGCACTGCCTTTCAAAAGGTTTGAGTTTTGAGTTCCGTGGTTGCTAGTTACTGAATGGATTCAAAGTGCAGGGCCGCATGATGAGGGTCAAAGTGCACAGGCTGCCATCCAACAGCAGCTGTTTTGAAATTACCATTCCGTTTCCTTTTGTGTGGCAATTCTTGCAACTTTCAATTAATTTTTGGTGACCCAGTTTTATTGGTTGAAATTGTAATCTCGGCAAAGTTGGCTTAATTATTTTCTGGACTACGATCTACCAAACAAGAAATGCGTGTTTTAACGGATAAACTTGTTTAAGTTTTAAACAATTTACATTTGTAAAGTATACTTGATAATCATATGGCCAATGTGTTTAAGTATTTAATTTTTAAATATAGAGATTGGAAGTTTTATATATATATATGTTCAATATTTACTTTACTTTTTTTCATTTAAAAACAATATCTGTACCTCTTGGGTTTTTCCCAACATAGTTGTAGAGGACATCAAAAAATTTGAGCATCCAAAATTTTGAAGAACCAAAATGAAAACTAAAGAAACCAGTTGTAAATATTTAAGTTCAAGTTCAGAAAAATAAAAACTTTGTATTTCACCTTTTGATTGGTAGGTGTCAAGATTCTCCAATACCGCTCAAATCAAAATTGAGAACGCTAGGTTTCTGTGTAGACACATTTTACTTTTACATTTTCCAAATAAAAAGGAAAACAGTACTTGCAGGAACAAAAGAAGTTGAAATACATAGAGCTGTACTCTGCCAACATGTTATGTTATTTCTAACATTTTGAATCTGTGTAAATTGGCTCAAATTGGTACATCATTCTAACTCCAGTTTGGTTTACTTTTGTTTCACAAAAGTAATTTCGCTTCACTTGAATGGTACAAACTAAAACTAATGTAATAGGACATGCTAGCCAATGCTCACTGATGTTCCATGTTATTCCTAAATACACTTCTAGCATTGTGTTTCAATGTTACATTCATCAATGATTGAGTTATTTGATTCCTTCAACTTTGCTTTAAAAAGAAGAGATTTTAGCAGATTTCGTGTTGTTTCTAGTCACATCTACCACAGTGAGCAGTGCCTTTTTTGAGAAATTTGTTTGCATCAATCCTGATAAGTCAATCACAGAACAAAAGCAGCAGTTTGAAATATATGGCCTGATAATCTGACATTATTGAAGCAAATTGAGAAATTGCATTATAATTTTGTTAATTATTTTAGGATTGCCAACTTCTATTTTGAGTTCTGAAGCTTTTTGTTCCTTTGCCAGGATATTCGCAACTGACCAGTTACTACATAGGGTATAACATAGCTTTCATGTTTGAATTACATCTTTGGTGAAGAATAAATTAAGTTTGCAGCAATTATTGCATTGCATTTGGGGGCAGGAAAATTCAAGAATATTTTCTTTTCTCCCTCTCCCACTCCTGGTAACTCACTAATGTTTTCAATCTTTCAAAGTCTTGAATACTGATCATAATGCACCTTACCCTACAAGTTGGTTCTTCCTCAGTTTTTTAAAATCTATATTTATCCTACAATAAACATTATAATGGTATCTGATCATGTTTGCCTGATCCCTTTGTGCAAATTGCTGCCTCATTTCCTTGATTACACTGGTCATTTTATAGCCAACAAAGTGCTTTTAAAAGTAAAATGCTTTGAGATATCCTGTTGTTCTGTAAGGAATCTTATAAAACTCAGAGCAACTTTAAATGTGCATAAACTAGTTTGAATGTGATAAGATGCTTCTATAACCAAGTAAATAAATTTATAACAAGAAAACTGCAGATGCTGAATATCTGAAAGAAGGATGGAAATTTCTGAAGAAATTCAGATCTGATACCATCTGTGCAGAGAGAAACAGTAAACATTTCAAGCCCAGTGGTTCTTCAGAAATTAATTTTGCTGTGTTTAAATTCAATGTTTTTGGTGCTTAAATAGTTTGATTATTGGTCTAAAGCTTTTTCTGTCTGGTTCTTAAGAAAATACACCTGCTGACACTTGACATTCTAGCAGCCACTTTATTGTGCAAGGGTTTTTTTTATATCATGTTTCATACAACATTTTGTTTGTGATTGACTAGTGATGCTGAACCAAAACATCTATTGCTATGACTGAAAACTAACACCGGCATTGTTGACCACACAGTTTTCTATTTTATTTGCCCATTACTTTGTAGGTTTTCCAATGGCTCAAAGGTCAGTGGTGTTGTAGATAGTGTCAATGGTGGTTGCGGACTGCAACAATACATTGATAGGATGCAGAGCTGGGCTAAGAAGTGGCAGATGGAGTTCAACCTGGATAAATGCAAAGTGATTCATCTTGGAAGGTTGAATTTGAATCCTGAATACAGGATTAAAGACAAGATGCTTGGCATTGTGGAGGAACAGTGGGATATTGGGGTCCATGTATATAGATTCCTCAAAGTTGCCACCCAAGTTGATAAAAGGCGTACACAATGTTTTGGCTTTCATTAGCAGAGTGAGTGAGTTTAGGAGCCGTGAGGTTTTGCTGCAGCTCTATAAAACTCTGGTGAGACCACACTTGGAGTATTGCTTCCAATTCTGGTCTCCTCATTACTGGAAGGGTGTGTAGATGCTTTAGAGAGGGTGCAGAGGAGATTTACCAGGATGCTGTCTAGGTTGGAGGGCTTCTCTTACGAAGAGAGGTTGAGGGAGCTAGGGCTTTTCTCATTAGAGTGAAGAAGGGGGAGAAGTGACTTGATTGAGCTCTCCAAGATGAGTGGCATAGATAGTGAATAGTCAGAGACTTTTCCCCACAACAGAAATGGCTGTCATGAGGGGTCATTTTATGGCAATTGAAGGAAAGTATAGGGGAAATGTCAGAGGTAGGTTCTTTATGCAGAGAGTGGTGGGTGCATGGAATGCACTGCCAGCGGTGGTGGTAGAGTCAGATGTTAGGGACGTTTTAAATGACTGCTGAACAAGCACATGGACGGCAGTAACTTGAAGAGCATGTAGGTTAGGTTGATCTTAGATTACGATAAATGCTTGGCACAACATCGTGGGCTGTATTTTTCTGTGTTCTTTGAATTTGGTTTGTTTTGAAATCTGATCAGTGAATTGGAACTTTTTTTTTGTAGCTGCTGTTGTGATAAGATGTCACATTTCATGTAAGTGAGAAAAAGGCAAATTTTAATATCTTGAAATTTAATGGCCAGATTTGCTGATTCATCATAGCATGTAGGGCGCTCTTAAATGTGAAAACGTGTGCTAAGTGCAAGTGGCTCGCTAATAGTTTTAAAATTCTTGACATGGGTGTAAAATTCTTCTCTGTAAAATCATTGTCTAGCCCTAATGCATCACAGTAATCTGCAGTCTTTTTTTTTCTTGTCAAAAACTTGAAATAACTGCCTCACTCTAATCTGTCATTGGGAATCTTAGCTGAAGATCAATATGGGAACAATCTTGATCCCTCCCCCTCTCCACTGCACATTTTTAGTCTGGAATTTGCAAGAATACTGAGCACTGACTTACAGGGAGTCTTTCTTCTAGATTTAGTGCCCTTGGTGGTGAGAATCTTTCTCTGCTTGTAACATTGTTCATTCAGTATCTCCATATCTAGTTTCATTCAAGACATTAAGCTGTCAAGCAGATGATCTGGCTGAAGAATTTTCAGTCAGCCAAACAAAAATGAAAGATTAATCAAACCACTTCCATGAAGTTTTACATGCTGTAAAATAAAGATTGCATCGGGCACCAGGTGAAAGGGCAATCTTAAATATCTAGTAACAATCATAATATGAACATTTAATAACATTCCACATTTTATGGCCAGATCAATTCTGCAGCAGGTTTTACATTGTCATTAAAACAACTGTGGCTCATTAATCAAGGCTAATTGCTAATTTAAACCTGACACACAGATAAGCTCACTTTGCGCCGTAGTCTGTTAAATTTCGAGAGGCAAAGAACTATCCCAGATTTCACTATTTAAAGTAAAAATTAACAATTTTATTCTTTAAGTCCAAAAGATAACATTAGACAAAACCTATTTACAACTTCTTTCTCTTTAAACTCAACCTTTACCTCCCACTCTACAATACTGGTCCAATTTAAAAAAAAATAACCTGATTAAGATTTCCAAAAAAATTGCATTTGAAAATGAGTCAGCTTTGTCGATTCACCTTTGTAGATTTTCCTCCCTAGATTTTTCTAGGTTGGCCTTTCTTTAGTCTTCTGCACAACCTTTCTTATGGACAGGTACCTTTTTCAGAGAGCTATTTGGCTAGCAGTCTATACTTATTGGTGTTCTTGGCAGTTCTTCCCCCTAACTGTTGAAAATGTCCAGTTTTATACCCCAAAATATCAGGTCATTTCATTGGTTTAATGTCACGAAACATTAAATTCAAATTTGGTTGGATTTTGATCTCTGGGGCATAATTTAAACTGGCTGAAGTTTTGAATTTGTTTTTGTATCATGGCAACATAGTACCAGCTACTTGTCATTCAAATATTACATTTTAAATTGTTCAGCACACTCTGTACTTCCATTCTTGCCAACAACCTATGTCTTAAAGATACAATACACACCGGCTAAAGTGCCTGAGTTTTGTGAAACAAGAAGTTCAGCTGAGCATGACTGAGATCATAAGAATCTGCAGTTAACTATGGGGTGCTGGAGACAAGTGTAGTGGTAGAAAGGTTCATTATGTGGAGCCTTTTAACAATATTGAAAGCATTCCGTATGTAAGGTCAGTTAACAAGGTGAAAAGTATTCATTGTGAAGCCAGTTAAGGTTAAGAGCATTCATTGTGTAATAGCAGATGGCTTAATCTTTACTGATGCTTGCTGATTGTAATGTCACCCAATCAATATGTTGCCTTATTTGGATGCTCCTTCCTGTAAAATGACTGCATAATTCATTAAGAAACTGCTTTTTCAGAGAACATTGAACTCCTGTCTGTGTGCACATGGGCAATTGTTCTCTCTCCCTCCAGGGCCTGGACTAAAGATGGAGGTAAAGCCATACTGTGTCTGAGGTTTGACTGAAGGAGCAATGGGATGACACACCTACACTTTCATAACAGTAAGGTGATAGATTGGAAAAGGATTAGTTTCAGCAAGATATGGATGTCCTTGTACATCAGTTGCTGAAAATAACTACACAGGTACAGCAGATAGTGGCAAAGGTAAATTGTGTGTTGGCCTTTGCAGTGAGAGCATTCAAGTACAGCAGCAGAACTGTCTTGCTATAATTGTCCAGGGCCTTTGAGCAACCATACCTGAAGTATTGTATGTATTTTTGGCCTCATTGAAAGAAGGGTGTTCTGGCAATGGTAAGGTGTAACAAAGGTTTCTCTGACTGCCTCCTGGGAAGCCAAGACTGATGTATGATGAAAAACTGCGACAAGTTATGAATATATTTGCTGTACTGTCATTCCGAAGAATGAATGTGGAAATGTCATAGAAACGTTGAATAGTCAAAACAGGACCGGGTAAGCATAGGAAGGATGTTTCCAATGAGCAAGGGGTCACGGTTTAAGAATATCAGTCCATTAGATGTTGAAACATTTCTTCAACCAGAGAGTGGTGAGCCTTTGGAATTCACCACCATTGAATATTTTCAAGACTGAGCGATATATTTCATGGAGCTTTAAAGGAAGAAGTGAGGACAGGTTACTAAGTTGGATGATCAACTGTGATCATATTGAATGGCATAGCAGGCTCGAAGGCTGAATAGCCTACTCATCATATCTGTTTGTATGTTTAGTACCAGTATGAATGACATTTGGAGTTAACTGTTGTAGTTTAATAGCAATAGAAGTGCATACTGTATCATTACTTAAGGTATCATGAGCAAACATTGCCACATATTTGCCTTTCCAGATTTTCAATTCCTAAGCTGCCCCATGCAGCACAATGGCATTTACAAGCTGTATGTTTTTAAAAACATTGTGCAGTACCTTGAGTCCAGCAAAATAAAGTGTACAGGCCGTGTGGTTTAGTGATACTCTAAGGAGGGGCCACCGGACCCAAAACGTTAACTTTTCGATTTATCTTCACAGATGCTGTCAGACCTGCTCAGCTTTTCCAGTAACCTTCTTTTTTTTTAATTTATAGCATCCACAGTTCATTTCTTTTTTTAAAAATTTAGTTTAGTGATGTAATTCCTCTATCTCCAAAACCCCCATCCCAGATACCAATTTTGCAAAATGAGAATAGCTTTGTGGTTGCATTGTAAGATCTTTGACCAATGGTACAACTCTAGTCCTTAGTATGGTGCTTTTATATGGTAGTATTTTAGTGAAACTGGTGAAATTGGTTGCAGTTAAATAAAGTTTATTTTTTACATATCAATTTACAGAATAGAATTTAAACACTACAGTTTTATAAATTGATTCTATGAAAATATATTTTTGGAACTGCTGACAATGTCAAGATCTAATTGAGAAATCAATTACTATTTTTGGATTAGTGTGGAAACAGACCCATCGGCCCAAATAAGTCCACACCTAACCTCCGAAGTGCAACCCAACCAGACCCGTTCCCGTTCCCATTCCCCTACAATTTACCCCTGACTAATGCACCTAACACTGAGCAATTTAGCATGGCCAATTCTAACCTGCAAATCTTTTGATTGTGAGAGGAAACCGGAGTACCCGGAGGAAACCCACGCAGACATGGGGAGAATGTACAAACTCTACACAGTCGCCCAAGGCAGGAATCGAACCCAGGTCCCTGGTGCTGTGAGGCAGCACTGTGTGTAGCACTTGTCTGTATAGTGGTCTGTGTAACTATTTTTATAGTGGTAATTAACTTCCCAGAATGTATTTTGGAATATCTTGAGGACGTTACCAAAATGTAAGTTTCTTTCTACAGAGCAACTCATCTTGCTCGCCATTGTTTTGCAGAAATTGAGTGCATAATGCCATAATGTAAAGATGGAAATTCTTCTTGCAAGATTTAGGAGGATTTGACCTGCCCTAAATCTTTGGATCCTCTGCCAGAAAATCTTTAACTACTTAGTGCTCTTAGTCAAGTGTGCTTCAGGGTGGTGTTTAACTATTTTGCTAGAGTCTGAAGATTCTCTTCTTTGGAAAAGAAAATCAAATGTAACTTAGGAGATTTAACTTTTTTCTGTTCTTGGTAAAGAATTTAAAATGGGATGAACTTAACCTTTTACAGAAATGAAGATAAGTCTGAGAGCCTCTTGCATGGAAAAAGGAATATTTCATGTACAGTCATGGGCCTGTATTAATGCACCTGGACTGTTGGCTTAACAACGTGTATTTCAAAGTTTGAGGGAGGAACCAGGAAAACTGTTAACTACTTAATGTGATTTAATATTATTCATCAAAGTGAATTCAATAAAATATGTAAGACTGACTCATTCGGGGCTCTCTAAGCCCTGAAGTTCCACAAAACTTAATTGGAAGGGATCGGCTTAGAATATTACATGTGGCCATTTCCAGAGAATACAAAATCTCAAGAAGCAGTCATGATGCTGATTACCCATATATGGTTACATTTCAATTAAGTCAAGGGACAGGCAGCAGAGTTGAGGCAGAGAAATCACAATAAAAATGATGTGCAGGAACTGCAAATGACTGGAGTTTATAGAAGGAAATGTCCTGCAAATGGATCAAATTGCAGGTTTTGTAGAAAGTCCAATCACTGGAAAGATTTGCAGAACAAAGACAGCAAGTTTGTTTAATTGCACCCCACTGGGGTAGCTGGAAGTTGAGTTGTTCTGAGTTGTAGCAAAGTCCCCAAACTACAATCTGAAGAAGGGTTAAATGTTAACTTTGCTTTCTTTCTACAGATGCTGCCAGACCTCCTGAGTTTTTCCATCATTTTCTGTTTCTGTCCTCAGATTAGCTGTCTGGTCGACCCAGGTTAACAGAAGACACAGACCAGGTTTCTGTACTTAACTAGTCTTAATAGACAATAGACCATAGACAATAGGTGCAGGAGTAGGCCATTCTGCCCTTCAAGCCTACACCACCATTCAATATGATTATGACTGATCATCCTTAATCAGTATCCTGTTCCTGCCTTATCTCCATAATCCTTGATTCCACTATCCTTGAGAGCTCTATCCAACTCTTTCTTCAATGAATCCAGAGACTGGGCCTCCACTGCACTCTGGGGCAGAGCATTTCACACAGCCACCACTCCCTGGGTGAAGAAGTTTCTCCTCATCTGTCCTCAATGGTCCACCCCGTATTTTTAAGCTGTGTCCTCTGGTTCGGCACTCGCCCATCAGCGGAAACATGTTTCCTGCCTCCACAGTGTCCCATCCTTTAATAATCTTATGTCTCAATCAGATCCCCTCTCAGTCTTCTAAACTCAAGGGTAAACAAGCCCACTTGCTCCAGTCTTCAAGCGTAAGGTAGTCCTGCCATTCCAGGAATTGACCTCGTGAACCTACGCTGCACTCCCTCAATAGCCAGAATGTCTTTCCTCAAATTTGGAGACAAGAACTGCACACAGTACTCCAGGTGTGGTCTCACCAGGGCCCTGTACAGCTGCAGAAGCACCTCTTTGCTTCTATACTCAATCCCTCTTGTTATGAAGGCTGGTATGCTATTAGCTGCCTTCACTACCTGCTGTACCTGCATGCTTACCTTCATTGACTGGTGTACAAGAACACCCAGATCTCTCTCTACTGCCCCTTTACCTAAATTGATTCCATTTAGGTAGTAATCTGCCGCCTTGTTCTTGCCACCAAAGTGGATAATTTATTCACATTAAACTGCATCTGCCATGCATCTGCCCATTCACCTAACCTGTCCAGGTCACCCGTAATCTCCTAACATCGTCACCACATTTCACCCTGCCACCCAGCTTAGTATCATCAGCAAATTTGCTAATGTTATTACTAATACCATCTTCTATATCATTAATATATATTGTAAAAAGCTGCGGTCCCAGCACTGATCCCTTCGGTACCCCACTGGTCACTGCCTGCCATTCCGAAATGGAGCCGTTTATCATTACTCTTTGTTTCCTATCAGCCAACCAACTTTCAATCCAAGTTAGTACTTTGCCCCAAATACCATGCCCCCTCATTCTGCTCACTAACGTCCCTATGTGGGACTTTATCAAAAGCTTTCTGAAAGTCCAGGTACACTACATCTACTGGATATCCCTTGTCCATCTTCACAGTTACATCCTCAAATTCCAGAAGATTAGTCAAGCATGATTTTCCCCTTCATAAATCCATGCTGACTCTGACCTATCCTGTTACTACTATCCAGATGTCATAATTTCATCCTTTTATAATAGACTCCAGCATCTTTCCCACCACTGAGGTCAGACTAACTAGTCTATAATTTCCTGTTTTCTCTCTCCCACCTTTCTTAAAATGTGGTATAACATTAGCCACCCTCCAATTCACAGGAACTGATCCCGAATCTATCGAACGCTGGAAAATAATTACCGACGTATCCACGATTACTCGAGCCACTTCCTTCAGTACCCTGGGTGTAGACCATCAGGCCCCAGGGACTTATCAACCTTCAGACCTAACAGTCTCTCCAACACCAATTCCTGGCAAATATAAATTCCCTTCAGTTCAGGTCCTTCAGCCACTGTTACTTCAGGGAGATTGCTTGTGTCTTCCTCAGTGAACACAGATCTGAAGTACCAATTCAATTCTTCTGCCATTTCTTTTCCCCGTAATATATTCCCCAGTTTCTGTCTTCAACGGCCCAATTTTAGTCTTCACCATTTTGTTGCCGTTCACATACCTAAAAAAGCTTTTACTATCCTCTTATGTTTTTGGCCAGTTTACCTTCGAACCTCATTTTTTCTGATTATTTCATTCTTAGTAATCCTCTGCTGTTTAAAAGCTTCCCAGTCCTCTGTTTTCCCACTTATCTTTGCTATGTTATACTTTTTCTCTTTTAACTTTGTTTCTTAACTTCCCTCGTCAGCCACAGCCACCCATGCCTCCTCCTAGGATCTTTCATTCCTTTTTTTGGAATGAACTGATCCTGCAACTGCTGCATTATACACAGAAATATCTGCCATTGTTCGTCCACTGTCATCCCTGCTAAGGTATTGCACCATTGAACTTTGGCCAGCTCTTCCCTCATAGCTCCAGAGTTCTCTTTATTCAACAGAAATATGTCACTTCCGATTGTACCCTCTCCCTCTCAAATTGCAGATTGAAGCTTATTGTATTATGGTCACTACGTCCCAATGGTTCTTTCACTTGGAGGTCCCTGATCAATTCTGGTTTGTCGCACAATACCAGATCCAGAATTGCCTTCTCCCTGGTAGTCTCCAGCACGAGCTGTTGTAAGAATCCATCTCCTGAGGCATTCCACAAAGTCTCTTTCTTGAGGTCCAATACCATCCTGATTCTCCCAGTCTACCTGCATGTTGAAATCCCCTATAACGACTGTAATAACATCTTTGCGACAGGCCAATTTCAGCTCCTGATTCAATTTACAGCCGACATTAGATTAGATTACTTAGTGTGGAGGCAGGCCCTTCGGCCCAACCAGTCCACACCGACCCGCCGAAGTGCAACCCACCCATACCCCTACATTTACCCCTTGCCTAACACTACAGGCAATTTAGCATGGCCAATTCACCTAACTTGCACATCTTTGGACTGTGGGAGGAAACCCACGCAGACACTGGGAGAACGTGCAAACTCCACACAGTCAGTCGCCTGAGTTGGGATCCAGACTACTGTTTGGGGGCCTGTAGATAACTCCCAAGAGGGTCTTTTTTTTTACCCTTGGAATTTCTCAGCTCTATCCACACTGACTCTACATCCCCTGATTCTAGGTCCACCCCGCGCAAGCGACTGAATATCATCCCTTACCAACATGGCCACCCCACCCCCTCTGCCCGTCAGTCTGTCCTTATGAAAGCACGTCTAGCCTTGAATAATCATTTCCCAGGCCCTGTCCACTTGAAGCCACGTCTCAGTTATCCCCACAATATCGTATCTGCCAATTTCCAAAAGAGCCTCCAGCTCATCCATCTTATTTCTAATGCTTCGTGCATTCATGTATAGTATTTTTAATTTGTTACTGCCCTCACCCTTCCCATCAACTCCTCCTATTTCACTCAACCTTACAGCATGATCCCTTTGAGTTTTCTGCCTCATTGATAGTTGTCTTTCTTGACTTCCCTTGTTCTAACTTTCCCTTCGATTTCCTTCTTAAACATCCAGTTTGTCCCCTCTTCTCCCCACTTCTCTTCTCTTCTCTTCCCCCCCCCCCCCCCCCCCCCCGAGCTACTTAGTTTAAACATAGCTGTGTTGCAGTAGCAAACCTGTCTGCCAGCATACTGGTCCCTAACCTATTAAGATGCAAACCGTCTCTCTTGTAGAATTTATGCTTACCACAAAACATACCCCAGTGATCCAAGAATTTAAATCCTTGCTTCCTGCACCAGTTCCCCAGCCACATGTTCAAGTCCATTATCTCCCTGTTTCTGGCCTCACCAGCCCGAGGAACTGGAAGCAAACCAGAGATAACCACCCTGGACGTCCTGCTTTTCAGCCTTCTTCCTAGTTGTCCAAAGTCTTGCTGTAGTATGTTCCTCCTCCTCTTCCCAACATCGTTTTTGCTGACATGGACCACCACCTCTGGCTCTTCACCTTCATCCTTGAGGATATCCTGCACTCGGTCTGTGTATTTAACTCTGGCACCAGGAAGGCAACACACCATCCTAAAGTCCCACCTGCTGCCACAAAAACCCCGGTCAATTCCTCTCACTATGGAGTTCCCTGTTACCATGGCTCTGTGCGATGTCCGACTCTTCCGCTCTGCCTCCACGACAACTTTTAATTGACAGACCTGGCCGCCTCGCAGACTGGCAGTGTTGTCTGTCTCTACTGTTTCCAAAAGATTCAACTTGTTCCTGACAGGTACTTCTCCTGGGGTCTCTTGCACCTGTCTCCTCTCTGCCTTCCTCATCGTCTGCTCTTTTTTTCTGGTATGGTTGGTGAAATAGCCTCGCTGAAGGTCTTGTCCAGAAAGATCTCGTTCTCTCGGATGAGCTGAAGGTCCTAGAGTTCTTTCATCAGTGCTGCGATATCCTCTGTCAGTAGCTGAACGTGCGTGCACTTTCCACACAAATCAATGCCAATAAATAGCTATATTGGCATTGTTGACCTATAACTTGACTATTTAAATCTTGAGATCCCTCATAAAGACCCTCTAGAAAAGCACTGACAGAAATTGGTGGAGTGGTTCAATGGGCCCAGTCCACAAGTTTCAGTGAGATCTTTCTGCTTGCCAGGACTTTGTTTTTTGACCTCTTTCTCTCTCCAAGTTTTCTTCTCTTCGTAAGAGGTACAAGTAATTGATTCACTAACTGCTAAGTCTTAGTTACTAGTTAAAGGCCACAGTTTTTAGTAATTGATGAAAAATAAACTGACCTCATGTTCTGGGTATTTTACTGGACAAAAAAATGACACTACCTGTCTTTTGCATAGTCTGATGGTTTCTGCCAAAATCATTCACATCAGCTACCCAACCAGAAAGTTGTTGTCAGGCTGATGGGCTTTCGCATCTACAACTAGTCACAGCACAACAAACCAGTCAGCAACCTGTTACTGGCTGAATCTCATTTTATCCACACCCTCTCCAGCTCAACAAGCAGCATCTCACACTTCAAGTCAAGCAGTGATTTTTTTTAATAAGGCAGCAATGTCTCTTTGTCCTTTTGCTGTAATATTCTTTTCCATTTAAAATAAGTCTTTTACATGAGCAGGTTCAAAAGGCAGAGCAACAAGGAATGAAATGTCTGTACTGTATCATAAAAGAACATAATAGACAAAAACCATATGACTGCATGAAATGGGTGGATGAGAGCGTTCTCAAAAACACATTTTCTCTCAACCATTTCAGATTAGGCCAAAGGAACTAGCTGAGGTTAGGATATCCAGTCTGCTTGTTCATGTTGGAGCGAAGGGTCTGATTCTGTGCTGTACATCTGACTTGGTGCATTGGAACCAAGGGTCTACTGTAAAGGAGGAATTGAAAGAAATTAGTAAGCAAACAAAAGCATTGAAAAACTTGATGGGATTGAAGGCTCTTGAATACCCAAGATGGGTTGTCTTTTCAGTGCAAGTTCCAAAACATCTGCAGATTTTTCTTGCTGTTGAGCATGCTCAACAAGCAATTATAGTGTGGTCTCTGGTTGAAACTTAACATCTTAGGGATTCTTTAAATTTTGAAATAGCCAGTTCTTAATTTTACTCTTTATTCCAGATGTACTCTTTTAAACTTCATACATGTTTGTGTTGGATCTTACATTTTAGTTTTCTCTGGGTCAGTAAGTAATAACATTCTCTCTTTCTCCTCTTTCTCACCCCCCCCCCCCCCCCTTCCCTAGACATAGCTTCTTAATTTTGACTAATACATTTTAGTACTGAATTTTAAAATTGTCACCCTATATTATCATGCTGGAATTTTTTGCTCTCAAAAGTTAACACCATGCTGAGCCTCAATAACATTTCACCTGAGCAACCCCACACTGAGAACATGCTGGAATGTTTAGATATGCAGACTTCTAGAAATTTTCCAGTGCACCCAGTTATTGATTAGTTCCCTGCTTTTTTAATTAAGCTACACAGTTGAAAGGTTTGCATCTTTCTAAATTAGGGCAAAGAAACTAGATCTGTTGTAGCTCTTAGTTGTCAGAAGGTATGAATGAAAGCTTAAATAAAACCTGAAGTTTTAGTTGAAACGTGTTGTGTTCCTGATAATGTGTCTGTTTTGAAAAATTAGTTTTAAATATTTGATTACTGGTTGATTTTTAGAATAACTAAAAATAAAATTGTAGGCATCATTTATTTAATCATGCATGCTGTTGCTTGGTCGTATCTCTGAGCTAATATTTTAAACAATATTCTACTTTCTTTGATTTGTTTTTAAACCTATGCTCTCTGGTTTGTAGCTAGAGCCTTCAATGTTAGGCTTCTGTCTCTGTCCGGCAGTCAGCTGTTTATGCAGCATCATTCCATTCTGTACCAACCACAGCTGAGGGGAAGGCAATACTGTTAATTTGATAGTATCAGTTCCTGAATTGGTTGAAAGTGATGCAGGAGCATTCCAGTATTCTGTGATATCCAGCTGAAGAGACATTTATAGCTCCATTACATTTGTGTATGTCACTGTTGTTGTGGCAACCATTTTAATAGATGGTTCTTTATTTATTTAGAGGCTTTTTATGCATGTTTTTTTTTCCCTGAGCAAGTCATAAGTGGTTCTGCAGGAAGGAGAAAGACGTGCACCAGGATCTATTTGTGAGCACTTGCTGCAGGTCAGAAGAGGTAACCCTGCTAAAGCAATGTTTTAATTAGGACATGGAAGGTGAGGAGCTGTAGGCTCCCAAATGCTGCACGGATGTTCGGAATTTGTTAGCTGTTATTCATCCAAAACAAATCTGTTTGAAATGCACAGAAGAATGGAGATTTTTGGAGGTTTTTAAATCTATTTCACCAGGCTGCTGGATCAGTGGCAACAGTAATTCTGTGGCAAAGACTGTTGTAGCAGCATGCCCAGCTCAACCACTGCCAGAAAACAGAGGTTGAAAAAGACTACTGCAAAGTCAAAGCTCCATGGTTTATTCACTATTAATGAAGATGACGAACTCAAAAGAGCTAGATATTCAAGACAGCCAAAAGGTATTGTATCAAATTACTGGAGTGGCTGCTGTAAGCTATATCATATGAACTGATGTAGGTAATCTTGATGTAACAAAATCATTTATGAACTAATTTTGCATTATATTTGACTTTTTTAAAAAAATATTTATTATGCCCTTCTGCTACTTTACTGGCATTTAGCCTGAAGATTGTTTCATAAATGTACAAATGTCTTAGTCATGCTGGAAGTACAAAAGCATTGCATGGTATTTGTTAAAAACAAATTGCAGGAGTTCATTAATTTAGTGAAATTGATTGGATTTTGCTACATAGAAATTCAGAATTGTAATTTTCAACTGGCTAGCCTTGAACAATTGTTTTTCCTCGGCAGCAGTGCCTTTCGGTGATAGCACTGACTGTGTAATGGCTTCATAGAATATAATTGGTGCTTTGATTAGCCCAGAGCTACAAATTGCAACATGCTATTGTTTTTGTGTGGAAATGCAACTGTATTGGATGAATACTAAACAAAATTTTGCTTTTCTCAAATGACCTTTCATTCACTCCATGATGTTGGTAAAACATGAGGCTTCATTTACTGGGTCATACACCTCGCTGTATCAATGTTTTCAGTCTACATTTAAATGTAATGTAAAGTTCTATATAGATAATATTTCCTATTGAAGACCACTATACTTTGTGTTCTTTTCAAGTTAACCACACAAAATAACTTGATATATTACTTGCTAACTTTAAAAGTACCTGCAGTTCATTGCTTTGGACTGCTCCTGTCATTCCATTCAAATTGGTTTCTCCTCTGTCTACACTATAGAATGAATGTAATTATTGGCTGTGCATTATCTTGCTATAATATGCAAACTAATAATTTGGCTTTTGCAGTACATTGATGAAACGTGTCCTCGGACCATTCCGATATTGGCTATTGTGAAAGGACAGGTGCAATGAGTTATGTTGATTTTGCAAATCTGGTAGTGGGAAACTGCAGTTGATGATTTTTGCATTTTTGGAACTTAGCTAATGAGAACTGCTTTTTTTTAAAAAAGTTGATTTGTATTAAATTTGAGGCCTGGTTTCCAGTTCCACTGTTTGTCATACTTTTTTTAATCGTAAATGTTTCTTTAAAGTACAGCACAAAGTAAAAGCTGCTGAAAAACTTTAACCTGGTTCTTTCTGTTGAATATTTGACTACCTTCGGAGTGTAAGTTTTTTTTTGTGAATCTTCAAATTTCTAGGAAAGAGTGAATGGTAGTTGTACTAATACAGGATGTGTGTTACTATAAAATCCATAATGAGGTTCTCAATTTCCATAAAATGTCACTTTTTATAATGTAATATTTTCACTTGAATTTAAACATACTTTTTACTATATCTGATCACTCCTGTTTTCTTAAATTTGTAGTGAAAGGTTATGACAATAGTTTGAATGTCATAAGTAGCAAAATGTTTTACTGTGGACTTCAATGGTGGACATTTTTTGGAGGGGGAAAAATAATAATTTGTGAAAAGGCCCAACTTGGGTCAAAAAGTGTGACAGTTGATTATGAATGGAGCAACTATTTTTACTCCGTTCATAGTTGATTTTAGTTTCTCGTTGTATGCTGGGGCGAGGGGAACATCAAACTATTTCACTTCGAGCTGTGAAACAGACTTCCGTTTAAAAAGTACAATTTATGTGTACAAAATGTCAAAGTGCTTTAAAGCCATTGAAGTATGTTGAAATGTAATTACCATTGTGTCACAAAGTGAAGATACCCCATGATTTCTGAAGTTTATGAAGTACTTGATTGTTTGACTTAGTTCCAAATTCCATCCTACACTGTTGAGCAGGTATTAATTGAAGGGTTTTTTCAAAGCTTGCAATGGAGGGGGCATAATATGAAGGTGGTGAATAATCTTCATTTCTCGCCATTGTATGTATTTCTAATTGTCGCACAGTTCTGGATTCATGAGTCAGGAGGAACAAAAATTTAGCTCTTAGTTTTTAAAACAACTTTTCTGTTCTGAATTTTTAATGAAGGAGCACCATCTTGTAACAGTGAGGCTGCCTAAATCAAAGTAACCTTCCTGACTCTCCTTTGCTGATTGGGTGCAGTTGCACCAGCACTTGAGAAGCTTGACTCAATCCAGGACAGAGCAGCTGCTTAACTTTGCACCCCATCCACCACTACTGCACGAAGGGAGTGGTGTGTTGTAAGATGCACTATACAACTCACCAAAGACTTTTTTTTTTTGGAAAGCATCTTCTAAGCCTGTGAACTCTAATACCATGAAGAGCATGTGTATAGATGCATCAAACACCACGCTGTACCCCGCCAAACCGCATCCTGCCCTGACTTGCAATACAGAACAACCTCTATTATCTAAACAAGATGGGCGGGGAGTATATTGTTTGGACAATGTTTTTACGGGACCTTGATCTTGTTCGGATAATCTGAAATTCAGATAACTGACGTTCGGACAGCTGAGGTTGTTCTCTGTTGTTCCTTCGCTCTCACTTGATTAAAATCCTGGAACTTCCTTCCTAACAACAATGTGGATGCACTATATGACTAGGATTGTAACAGCAGTTCTGGAAAGCAGCTCATTAGTACTTTTTTGAAGAAGAAATTTAGGGGTGTGTAATAAATGCTGACCAAGCCAAGGCTGCCCATATCCTGTGAACAAATATATTAAAAATTAAATTATTTCAGTAACCAAGGAAAAACAGGACACATTGGAAGAGTGAAAGAAACTGTTTCAATAGAACAACATTCCTCAGAACTGAGGAGAGATGGATTGAAGATGCAGTGTCAGGCAGGAGAGATTAGATGACAAGACGGTAAAATGCTGATAGGCCAAAGGGGATGGTAATAGGTAAAGTTTTTTTTTGGCTTTTAAAAAATCTACAATATCTAGAGGTGTGAATAACTGAGTCTGTCTGAATACAAGAAATGAAATAGTGTTGCTAACAACAAAATAACCTTTACAGTCTACATACACAGATGTCACTAGCATCGTACCACAGTGACAGGATGTATTTGCACATGCAAAAATTGAAATTTATGCAGGCAACCATTGACTCATTGTTTGGCTGTCCTTCACGTGGTCCCCACTGCACGCTGCTTGGCATGTGTAGAATCCCTACAGTGCGGAAATAACAGGCCATTTGGCCCAACAAGTCCATACTGACCCTCTGAAGATTAACCCACCTAAACCCTACATTTACCTCTGAATAATGCATCTAACCTGCATACCCCTTAACACTATATAGGTGAACTGTCCATACTAAATTGCCCAACCTGCACATCTTTGGATTGTGGGAGGAAACCCACGCAGACATGGGGAGAATGTGCCAACTCCGCATATTCGCCTGAGGCTGGAATCTAACACCGTTCCGTGGTGCTTTGAGGCAGCAATGCTAACCACTGAGCCACTGTGCACCCTGTGGTCACGTGGGCAACAAAAATAACCCTGCCATTGTGGCGGCCAGAAAACAGCCAAAGAAGAAAGGAAAGAAATCAGATGGGTAAAAGATTTTACTGAATCAAATCGGAGGTTATGATCCAAAATTGTGGAACTTAGTGGGTGCATCCCAAAGGCTGTTGAGTGCCCACTTCAAAGACAGGATGGTGTTTTTTTTTGTTGAGGTTAGTTTAAACTTCATTAACTGACTCTCATTTTGAAGATGACATCTATGTAACAGTTAACTGGCATTTGCTTTGTGACTGAACAGACTGATGGGTTGAGAATCAGTCTGTTTTTGGGAACAGAGGGCAGAATGTTCCCTGAAGTACTGGGATCCAGAGTGAAAGACTGCTTTTTTTTTCTTTCTACTTATTTTCATTTGTACTGTTATGACTGAAGCGTGATTTACCCTGATAGACACGTTACCACCACTTTGATAGTAATCTCTTTCCAATGACTACTCTTAATGCTGACATATTTCAAAGAGAAATTCAGGGAATTGTTTCGTTGTACTGCATTATGTCCTCTGATCCTAGACTCCCATAAAGGGAAATAACCTTTTTTGTTCTACCCTGGCAAATCCTCCCTCAATCTTGTACATTTCAAATAAGGTCACCTCTCATTTTGTTACATTCTAATGTGTAGTAGACAGCAAAGAAGGTTACCTCAGAGTACAACAGGATCTTGACTTGATGGACGGATGAGCCGAGGAGTGTCAGATGGAGTTTGATTTAGATAAATGTGAGGTGCTTCATTTTGGAAAGGTAAATCAGGGTAGGTCCTGGGGAGTGTTGCTGAACAAAGAAACCTTGGAGTTTAGGTTCATAGATCCTCAAAAGTGGAGTTGCATGTAGACACAGAAAGGAAGACGACCTTTGGTATGCTTGCCTTTATTGGTCAGAGCATTGAGTATAGGAGTTGGGAAGGTCATGTTGCAGCTGTAAAAAGTATTGGTTAGGCCACTTTTGGGCTACTGCATTCAGATCTGATATCTGTGCTATTGGAAAGATGTTAAACTTGAAAGAGTTTAGAAAAGATTTACAAGGATTTTGCCAGGGTTTGGAGGATTTGAGTTAGAAGGAGAGGTTGAAAAGGCTGGGGCAGTTTTCCTTGGACTGTCAGAGGCTGTAGGGTTGACCATATAGAGGTTTTAAAATATCATGAGGGGCATGGATATAGGGTAAATAGACAAAAATTTTTTGTTTGTTGCCAAGATGAGGGAGTCCAAAGGTAGGGTGCATAGGTTTGAGGTGTGAGGAGAAAAGATTAAAAAGGGATTTCGGGGGTAACTTTTTTTCACATAGGATGGAGTATGTATAGAATGAGCTGCCGGAAGAAATGGTGGTTGCTGGTACAATTATGACAATTAAAAGGCATCTGGACAGGTATATGAGCAGGAAAGGTTTCGTATCAAATGCTGGCAAATGGGACTAAATGAATTTAAGATATCTGGTTGGTGGGGATAAGTTGGACTGAAGGGTCTGTTTCTGTGCTGTACATCTCTTGGTCTGTACTCAGACTCCTGCCTTTTTAGTTTTAGCAAAATTTATGTTCAAATGCCATTCCGTTTTGAAATAGAGACCACTTTTGTTTGCCTTCTCTATTACCCACTGAACATTGAATCACAAAAAGCTAGCATCTTTGTCGAGGACCCAAATTCCCCCTGCTCTATAATTTTCTGTACGTAAAAATTGAGTTTGTGTATTGTTTATGCCAAAGTGCATGACCTCTACCTTTCACCTCCGTTGTATTGTATTTCTGTCACTCACTGACTTAACCTGTCCTCTGCCTCTGCAAACACTGGATCATTCTTGCTACTTGGCACAAGTGAGGACTGCAGATGCTGGAAACCGGAGTTAAGACCACAGTGGTGCTGGAAAAGAACAGGTCAGGCAGCATGCGAGGAGCAGGAAAATCAATGTTTTGGGAAAAAGCCCTTCATCAGGAATACCTTTCCATCTATTTTTGTACCTGCATTTACCTTTTCAGCATCTAACCCCTGATCTATATTTGCATTGATCTCTGGCACTCCAGTAGTTGCAGGTTGCAATCCTGAAAATGTCATCCCAACCCTGTCTTATGAGTTGGCCAATCCTTTATCCATGCTGATATACTGCCTCCCAACGCCATGGTTTGTCTAATTTAAGGAGCCTAATGTGTAGTGCCTTTATCAAATGCCTTCTCAAAAAAACTACATTCTCAAATATTACATTCACTTATTTGCCTTTTATCTATCCTGTCTGTTAATACTTCGAAGAATTCTGGCAAATGTTTGTCAGGCATAATTTCTCCTTTTGTAAAGCCATGCTAGCTCTCCTTGATTGTTATGAATTTCTAAATGCTGTGCTGTGATAAGTAAAGATACACTCGACATAGTCTCCAGAGGCACCATTGGGTTGCTCACTCATGAGAGAACTGGTGGTGGTTTAACCTGAAGGTCACCATACTTCAGCTGGAGGGAAGAGGTTGAGAAGAAGAGTCCTTCAGCTCGTACACAAATTGAACACTGTTAGCATTACTCTGCAGCAAACCAGTCTACCTCTACTAATTGTTTTTTTTTAATATAGTAGGTTCTAACATTGGGAAAATGTTAAGCTAACTGTGTTTGTTGATTAGAGTGCTGGTTGGAATGCCAGGTTTCTAAGAATTCTTGTGCATGTCTGTTTGTTTGGCTTGTCCTAGGATGGATGTGTTGTCCCAGTTGAAGTGGTGTCCTCCTTTATCTGTAAGTAAGTATACTAGTGACAGAGTCATGTTGTCTTGTGGCTAGTTGATGTTCACTTATCCTGGTGGCTAGTTTTCTGCTTGTTTGTCCAATGTAGTGTTTGCTTCATTCCAACCAGAACTCTCTCAACAAATATATTGACTTGGATCCCATATACCACCCCCTGAGATAAAGAACACAAAATGGCATCACCATAGGAAATGACATCACAACAGAAAATGACATCACCATCCCCAACCCAAGGAAACCCAAAAACACAAATATAAAGCGGGTGCTTTGTTTGGAGACTCACTGTCACCATATCAGGTAACCTCTTCAATGTCTGAAAATGAACCTTCCAACTCAGCAAGCAAACCTACATTCAGAACCTCAACCTGAGCTCAAATCTTCTCAAAACTTGCTAAGACATATAAACTGCATTGACTGACTGCTTTTTTGATTCCCTACAGTGTGGGAACAGGCCCTTCAGCCCAACAAGTCCACACCCACCCTCCGAGTAACCCACCCAGACCCATCTCCCTCTGACTAATGCACCTAACACTATGGGGCAATTTAGTATGGCCAGTTCACCTGACCTGCACATCTTTGGATTGTGGAAGGAAACCCACGCAGACACGGTGAGAATGTGCAAACGCTACATAGACATTCGCCTGAGGCTGGAATCTAACCCGGGTCCCTGGTGCTGTGAGGCAGCAGTGCTAACCAATGAGCCACCGTGCTGCCCTAACTTCTTCAACCCTCCTTGTGGTGAAGAGGGGTTAATTGTATCCCCTCTTTATGCTTTTGGTCAATTGCAACAAATAATTTGCTCTTATCATATGAATGTCAGTTAAAACACTACTAGTTAAAATTCAGCAGCCAATTACAGGATTCTCTGAATGAGAGTGAAATTTTAACTGAGATAATAAAATTTGACATCAAACACACTAACAAATGTAAAGCTAAAGAACTGAAAAATGTCGCTGGAAAAATGCAGCAGGTCAGGCAACATCCCAGGAGCAGGAGAATCGACGTTTCGGGCATAAACCCTTCAGGATGCCCGAAAAGTCGATTTCTCCTTCTCCTGGGATGCTGCCGGGCCTGACCTGCACTTTTTTCCAGCAGCACACTTTTCAGCTCTGATCTCCAGCATCTGCAGTCCTCACTTTCTTCTAGTAAAGCTAAAGAATAAGTGTCTCGTGTGGTGACGCTGCTCCTTTAACAAGGTTATGCTGTCCTTGGCTCTTTTTTTCAGCGGTTGTAAAAGCAGTGATTCTGACAAGTCGAAGTTTGAAGGATTTTCAGGCCAATTTGATTTATAGCTAATAGATACTACCTCAAGTAAAAGCCTTTCAAGTTCTTTTTTATATAAAAAAAGACAGACATGTGTACAAAGGGGAGTGGCCAGTTCTCCCAGCTCTGCTTTTCTCTCTACGGTTCAGTTTGGTTTTTAGCAATCTGGCTGTTCACTGAAAGCAGGCAATTAGTGAGGCTGCTGGTCCAAGAAAGGGCTGCATGGAAGAAGGTCTTCCATGCTGAATATCTCTGCCATCTCTCTTGTAAGACTCTGTTTGATTTTACCTTTTTGGAGTGTTTATGGGGATTGTTGCAGGAATTTGGAAAAGCATCATTTAAATTGGGATAAGTTGTAGGGTTCTTTGAATAGATTTAAGTTATTTTATATTTTTTTTGTTTTGTTTCATTTGGTAATCTTTAGCTTTATACAAACCAGAGAATTTAATGACAAGTGATTTGACCATCTGTATCTCTCCTGGAATAACCGTGTTACACCTGCTTAAACAATTAGCAAAGTTTTTAGGGTCTGAGCTACTTCCTTTTAATGGTTTGAGAAGCCTGGCCTGGTCCATAATACTAGTGCAAAGGAAGCATGAAGAATAAGTCCTCAAGATTGAGTTTTTAGAGTAGAACTTGAGACCATGTCTGTTTAGTTATGTAAAGTATTCTCCGCATTAGCAAGATTTGCAGGGTCTTTGAATTCACTTTTTTGACTTGCTTTATTATTAGTGCTAGCTTTTAAGAGATTGAGGTGGAAACATTAAGAACACAACTGGAAACATAAATGCTGCAAATCACAGTTTAGGCAACATCCATGAAGAGAAAGTAAGCTAGCATCTAGATGCCTGCTCATCAGAGCTGAAATGTGGATGGGGCAGCATTTATGATGCAGTAGTGGGAAGGGAGGGTGTTGGAGTGCTGGAGGAGAAAGGGTGTTGATGGCTCAGATTGTGATTCGGGGGAATGAGAATGGCAGAACAATGGTGTGTCTAACTGTCAGTCTTGAAAGAATTTGCAGTCCCACTGGAGTGGAGGTAGGGGAGAAAGGACATGATGACAATGTAATTGGCAATTTGAAGGTGTCGTACTCAGTCTCAAACCCAGAATCCGCAGTAATTTGCTCCGAGTGCAAGGCTTCCAGGTTCTGTTGTTAGGTATGCATTTTGTTTTCTGCTCAAAAGCTTTTTAATGGAAATACCGTTCATTTGTGTATTTCTGTGTCTGGAGTTTTTTTTTAAAGCTTGAAAATCTGTGTGACATTCTTCTCAATGTGAAACTTTTGGAAAGGTAAATTTAAAAAGACTTTTTTTTTTTCAGGCCTAACTGAGTTTGCTTTGTTTGAAATATTGATTTCAGCTTAGTCTCCCGCTCCCCCTCCCCCCCCCCTCTTCCTCTTCCCCTTTTCCCCCCCCCCTCTTCCTCTTCTCTTTCCCCCCCCCCTCTTCCTCTCCCTCTCCCTCTCCCTTTCCCCCCTTCCCTCCTCCCCCCCCCCCTCTTCTTTCCCCCCCCCCCTCTTCTTTCCCCCCCCCCCCTCTTCTTTCCCCCCCCCCCCCTCTTCTTTCCCCCCCCCCCCTCTTCTTTTCCCCCCCCCCCCTCTTCCCGAATCAACCTGGACAGATGAGAACTGCAACCACCTTAATTCAGTGTTTCATCCACAAAAATCATTTTATTCCATGAAAATCTCAATTTTGAAATTTGAAATTAATGGTTTATATTTTACCATTATTATGACACAATCACTCTTCTTTCATACTTGCAGGTTGATTAATTAGTACCTTCCTAAAGGTTTGGAATTTTTTCCAAAAATTTGCCCATCACTGTATTGGGCAGTCTGCTCTGTAATTATTCAGTCATCTCTTTCTTTTTAAACAATGATGCACCTGTACTTCTAAATATGCTCAGGGATGCCCTTCATCATGGCATTTGTGTTAGTGATTTATAATTTTTTTTTTGTTTGGAGTGCAAATTTAAACCAAAGTCCAACTTTGCTTTCATTGTATATTTGTCACTGCTTTAAATTTCACCAGAAGGATTCCATTCTTTAACCAGTATTCTTGTCGATAATTTTATTTGCCTATTAACACCTCCATTCGAGTGCCAGCTTACCATACTACAGAGGGTTAAGGTTTGTGCTTGCAGCTTCCTTGGGCAAATTCTAGTTTGATTTGTGCTAGCTGATGTTGAGTTCAGTCTATATGTTTTATGATGAAGATATTAGTTGCTTTTTCAAAGTAACACCTTTGCTGTATGTAAGGAGATCTCTGCAATGTGGGAATTTTACAATAACTGTCATTATCAGGAAACCAAATAATTGTCAAAAAGCAATAGTTGTCTTAACTTGTATATTTGCTCAAAAAATTTATAATAAGTATGACATTCATGATTTTACCTTGCTAGATTTAAAAGCTGTAGCAATTTTCAGTACATCAAGTATAGTCATTTCTTGTGTAAATAGCTTTCCAGCATTGCTAGTAGTGATTTTTAACATGTAACGATCAATAATAAAATTTACAGTCATATCAAAATGCAGGGTATTGTTTACCTTGAAGGAGCAGCATTACCAAAATCTAGGATATATACCATTTATTACGTTGACTAATAGAAAATTGTTTGAAATGTATTTCAAGCTGAACCAGTAATTCTTTGTTTATGCAAATATGCAAGTTCCTCAGCTCCCCTGAAGAGTTATTTCTGTCTTTTGTGGGTGTGGAAACGAACACGACACTAAGCTTCATTTTGACACGTCAGCAGATCAGTGTACAGTGAATTATTTTAATAAGGAGTGAGACTGGGATGGATGGTAAAATGGATAAAATAATTCAAGGGGAAAAAACACTCATTACTACAATTCTGTATAGAAGTGTGATTCATTGCAACATCATTCAATCAATAGTGTAATGGAAAATGCAGGGCAAGTGCTCAAATTTAAACGCAACTCAGACGGATGCAATATTATATCAAAATATTTAATTTGAACAAACAAATCTGTATCATCTGTTTTAAGTTGGAAACCCAGAAGGAAACAGGTAATGAAGGGCCTGATGACTACAATTACAGGTGTTATTCTCTAGAAAAACCTGAATTTGGACGGCCATTTAACTATTTTGGGATTGTGATGTACTGTGCAGAAACAGGCCATTCAGCCCAACCAGTCCATGCCATTGTTTATGCTCTGTTCACTCTGTCTAAATGTAACATTTTAAACATGTCCATTTCCTTATGCATGTCTAGTTTCATCCACAAAAGCATCTACACTGTCAATGTGACATAGTTCCTGTTGTAGAACATTTACATTTTGGTTAGCATCTGTCTCCTGAATACCCTTTCTCTCTTTTTTTTTTAAGAGGACATTGATGTCCTCTAAGCTCTTCTTTCATGAAGAAATACTTTTTGTGCCCATCCTAACAAAACCTTTTTCAATAGTTTTAAAGGTTTCATTAGATGCCTTCGAGATAAGGCACCCTACCTATCAGTTCTTTCCTGATGTTATATCATTGCATTTCTGGTACTTTCAGTGGGAGAGGGGACATGCCAGTATTTATGGTCACTTAAGTCCCAAATAAAGACTGAACTAAGATGTTCTGCATGGGAGTGTTTGAGGAGCTAGACACTAAATTGAAAAGCAAAACCTCCAAAAGTTATGAATTCTGCACAGTCTAATTAAAAATCCATATTTGTGCTGAGCAAAAAAAAAATTGGAAGGATAGAATGGGTTTTGATTCATGAGGCACTGGCATCAGTATGGGGGAAGTGGGGGACTGTACTGTTGGGGTGGTCAACACTTGAACCATGCTGGAACCAGTGTTCTTGTGAGCTGCATAAAACTAGAGAAAGGGCGGATTTTAAACTCAGTAGAGACAAGGGATCAGATATGAAAAATATCAAAGAAGGCATTAGGTCAGAGGAAATAGTCATACATGAAGGTCAGAGGAGCCGAAAGGGGCTGAGGGTGGAACAGAAGCTAGGAATACACCAGCAATCAAGGCTAGATGTTCTAAAGATAACAATTGCATGCAGCATTCATAATCTAGCCAATTCATATACAGGTAATAGCAAATAAATATGATAGCCATTATGACATGGCTTCAGTATACCAAGGATTTGGATTTGAATTTTGAGGGCTACATGACATTTTAAAATATAGGGATCTAGAGGGGTAGCATTGTAATTTTTAAAAATCCATTGTAAATAATCCGTAGGGTTCAGCTGTGGATGTAGAATCAGTTTGGGTGCTGATGAGAAATAGGGGAGTGAAGTCAATAGTGGGAGCGTTCTACAAGTCCCCTAACAGTAACCACTGGGGTTGGGGAATATAAGAATAAATATTAGGTGTTTGTGATATAGGGACAATAATAATGGGTGACTTTGCACTTTACAGTTAGTGGCCAGGCCGAGGAATTCATAGAATTTCTATGAGATGGTTTCTTAGAGTGTAGCATGTTTCGCAACCAACAAAAGCAGATTGTATTGGTATTCTGTAATATGACAGGATTAATTCATGGTCTCTGGTAGCAGTAGCTGCAATGATTTAAATTTTACCTGCATTTTGACAGGGAGAATCTTTTGGGCTAAGACAAGGATTTTAAACCTAAATAAAAGCAAATGTATGGCATGAAAGTTGACCTAGCTGAATCTAATTGATATAGTAGGCTAGGGGTTAGATAAATAGTGACAGTGACAGACACTTTTGGGGATATTTCAGAATAAGTATATTCTGACTATAAAGAAAAGTTGTAAAGAAAGGAACCTACCATCCATTAATAACTGAAGTTAGGCAAAGCATCACATTTGAAGAAGCTTATTACTGTGTAATGCTAATTGTCAGGTTAGGTGATTGTCATACTTTACATTCTTACCAATGTCTAAAAGCATAATTGAGATGAGGAAATTTAAGTGAGGGGGAGCTGGCGGAGAATGTTTTAAATGGATTGCATCAGTTTCTATAGCTTTTTTTTTAAGAAAATGAACTCTGTATTGATTTTTTTTAGAAAGGAAATGGAGGCTTAATTAGTAGATAATAAGAAAATGACTGGATGAGCAAGTTTTTTTTTGCTATTGTCTTCAAGAGCATTAAAACAAAAAATCCTGAAATGGAAGGGAGGGACCTGATGAAATTAACGATTTAAAAAAGAAGTGATAAGCAAGTTGATTTGATAGAACTGTGGACAGAGAGGTCTTTGAGTCCAGATGGATTTCTTCCTAGTCTTGAGGTTTCTAATGAGAAAGTTTAATTCCTTACATTCAGGAAAGGTTCCATCAGATTGGAAGGTGGAAAATATAAAACCTGTATTCAAGAATAGTGAGTGGGCAATAATCTGTCAGATGATGTGTTATATGCTAGAATGTGAATGAGGAATGAGGAATGACAAAGCACACTCACTTAAAAGGAGGATAACTACTGAATTTCGCGATGCAGTGGGATTTGGTTTTTCTGGTACAGAAGCCACAAGAAGTTAGAATGAAGGGGTGGTATGTAATCAAACCTAACGGAATGTTGCCCTTGACAACACAAAATTGAATATAAAAGTAGGAATTTTATACTAAAGTTGTTATATTAGGCGTTAATGAGTTGACAGTACAAATATTGTGTGCAGTTTTCATTTCCTTTAAGGAAGCATATAAATATGTTGGGGGCAGTTCAGAGAAGTCGTACCCTAGAGTGATACTTGGAATGAGTGGGTTGTTGTATGACAGTAGATTGAACATGAGCAACCTGTCCAATCAAGCCTCACTTCATTTCTTTGAACAAGTATAAGGTCCTGAATATGTAACACCATCTCTGAACAGATTGATTAGAATAAGTTTAGGGAGTGTTGTGGCAAAATGACACTGTCTGTACCCTGATTCAAGAGACCTATGTTTAGGTCCCATCTGGTCCAGAGGTTGTTTATATCTAAGATCATGAATGGTCTTGGGAACATTGGTTGTGGGGCAGAAAGAAAAGTTTCCTCTTGTGAAGCAGTCTAGAATTCGAGTGCACTTTTTTTCAAAAAAAAAATTGCCCTTTCAAAACAGGTGAGAAGTTTGATTTCTAGACTTGTCCAACTTTTAAATTCAAAAGGCAGTGGAGACAGGGTCATTGAATATTTAAGGCCAAAGTGGATTGATGTTTCTAGGCAGTGGTTTGAGGATTATTTTGAGGGGTAGATCTGAATATGGAATTTGAAATACAAGCAGCTCATCAATTATCTATTGAATTTCAGAGCAGTCTAAAAGAATCAAATAGTTTTCTCCTTCACTCCCATTTCATATAGTTTTATGATCACTTTTGAAACATACAGATCCTGAGGTACTTGACTAAGTACTGGCAGGATGTTTCCTTTTTCACAGGGAGATTAGAATTAGGGGCAGTTAAATCAAGTCTCCCTTTTAAGACTGAGGGTAATTTACAATAAGAAATTTTTGGTTCCTAGTGAGCAGTGGAGGCTGAAATCAGACGGAGTTGGACCAAGAGTTGATAGTAATTGTAGGCATTGAGGAAAAAGTGGAGTTCACACCACAACCAGGTCAACCTGATCTTAATGTTGGTGGGGCATTTTTGAAAGGCTAAGCTACCTATTTCTGCTGCTGAGGGGACTAGACATTTAAATAGTGTACCAAAACAGAAGTTGCTGGAAAAGCTCAGCAAGTTTGGCAGCATCTGTGAAGAGTAATCAGTTAATGTTTTGAGTCCACTGATGATAGCTAGGAAAATGTTGGTTTATATGCAGAAGATAGGGTGGGGGGAAGCAAGCAAGTAAGGAATGAAACAATAGGTGGGGATAGAGCCTAAAAAGAGAACAGTTGGGCAGACAAAGGAGTGGGTAACGATCTGGTTAGGAGGGTGACGAGCTGTTAATGAAGACTGTTAGTGACTAACAATAGGTAGTGTGTAATGGCAGACAATGATAACAAGGCCTGGTGTGTGGGAAAGGGGGCTTGGACATGGGAGAGTTCAGGTCCTAAAATTATTGAACTCCTATGTTGAGTTTGGAGGGCTGCAAGGTCCCCAAACCAAAAATGAAATGTTCTTTCACCTTGCGCCGAGCTTCGCTGGAACACCAAACCTGACAGATGTTGGCTAGAGAACAGGGTTGTATGTTAAAGTGGCAGGTGACTGGAACCTCAAGGTCTGTCTTGCAGGCAAAATGTCGATGAAGCTATTTATGCCTGCTGAGCTTTTCCAGAAACTTATGCTGTAAATCAGAGACAAAATCATCTATAATTCTTTCAACTTTCGTTTTAAATACTGTAGCTAGAGCAGGTCACTGGTTTGGGATTATTCTAAAGGGGAGGCAAAAAACAGGCTGTTTAGCTTAACGTCTGTTTTTTGGGGTAAAATGTAAGAGTATTATAAAAAATAATCTAATAGAGTATTTAGAAATATATAAGAATATGAAGCAGCGTTAGCATAGTTTCATGAAGGAGAAATCATGCCTGACAAATTTATTCAACCAGAAGTGGATGTAATATGTTTGGATTTTGAAATGGCATTTGAGGTCCTGTATATAAAGCTACTTATATGGATGCCAGAAGTAGGAAGGCAAGTGGTGAGGATCACTGTCTTCAGAGGGTTATTGAATGATTAACTGAGTTGGAATAGAAGAGCTGAGTGCCATTTACAGGGACCTTTTTTTGCCCTGGAGAAAGTTTGTACTGGTGTTGCCCAGGTGTTGAAATTGAGTCCCTTGTTTTTTTTCTGATTTCTGTAAATGATCCAGGTCTTGCTATTGCAGGGTACAGTTTCGTAGTTTGCAAGTGGCGCAGTTTCTAAGAATTGTAAATTGAGGACAAAGAAGTACTCTAGAAGAGCATTGACAGTTTGGCATAGTTTGGTGAATAGGCAACAGATTATGTTCAGTCCAAAGAAGTGAGGTGATGCACGTCTGTACAAAGAACATACAATAGGAAATAAAGGATGCTATTCCAAATGGTGACCATGAGCAGAGAGCTGGATGTACATGGGCGAATCATTAAAGGCGACTGGAGTCTACAAGTCTTAATTTATCTTGAATAGAATTTATTACACATTAGCTCTTGTTACTAAGGTGATTGATTGATTCTTCATTTGAAGGAACAAAAGGTGTGTTCACCAATAATAGAGGAATTTAAAAATGGGCATTGGTTCTTGTAAGAAGTTTGAGGAGCTTGGATATTTTGGAATATGGTATGGTTGAAGCTGTTAAAGCAGGAGAAATGACAATGTTTTAAATGTGAATGGTTTCACTCCTTGAATCAGTGAAAATAGAGCAGAATGTGAATAGTTTGGAAATTGATGTTTGTCATGAATGTTGAAGACTGCTTAAGACTTCTTGTGCCAAGGGAATATTTTCTGTTTTACTTGTGGGATAGATAGATGTATTCCATTGGACTATCTCATGTCTATTAGTAATGGATAATGCCATTTGTCTTGAATTTCTTACGCTGTACATTTTTATTTTTTTGTTCTTTTTTACAATTTAGTCTTACTGGTATTTCAAAACTGAAGACCTCGTTCATTAAATTTGTATTTTCAGCTCTTTGTTTTCCCTTTATGATGGGTCTTACATTTTGACTGTATTGAATACCTGAATTTATTGCTAGTTTTTTGCTGAATTCTTACAATTCCTATGTGACTCTTGCCTCCTCGCCTTCCTGTCACCCAATCCTGTTCTGTTTCAATTTTACCTTTAGTCAAGTAACCTTCTCCCCATTTCACCCGAACTGATAACTATTTATTTGCCACCTTAGTTTTTGGAGTCTTGGAGTCATAGAGTCATAGAGATGTACAACACGGAAACAGACCCTTCAGTCCAACTCATGCATGCCGACCAGATATCTCAACCCAATCTAGTCCCACCTGCCAGCACCTGGCCTGTATTACTCCAAGCCCTTCCTATTCATATACCCATCCAAATGCCTTTTAAATGATGCAATTGTACCAGCCTCCACCACTTCCTCTGGTAGCTCATTCCATACACGTACCACACTCTGCGTGGAAAAAGTTGCTCCTTAAGCCTCTTTTTTTTTAAAATATATCTTTTCCCTTTCACCCTAAAACTATGCCTTCTCATTCTGGACTCCCCCACTCCAGGGGACTGTGTCTATTTATCCTATCCATGCCCCTCATGAATTTTATAAATCTCTATAAGGTCACCCCTCAGCCTGTGTCGCTCCAGGGAAAGCAGCCCCAGTCTGTTCAGCCTCTCCCTGTAGCTTAAATCCTCCAACCCTGGCAACATCTTTGTAAATCTTTTCTGAACCCTTTCAAGTTTCACAACATCCTTCTGATAGGAAGGAGACCAGAATTGCATGCAATATTCCAACAGTGGCCTAACCAATGTCCTGTGCAGCCCCAACATGACCTCCTGACTCCTGTACTCAATACTCTGACCAATAAAGGAAAGCATACCAAATGCTGCCTTCACTGTCCTATCTACCTGCACTCCAAGGTCTCTTTGTTCAGCAACACTCCCTAGGACCTTACCATTAAGTGTGTACGTCCTGCTCAGATTTGCTTTCCCAAAATGCAGCACCTCACACTTGTCTAAATTTAAACTCCACCTGCCGCATCTCAGCCCATTGGTCCATCTGATCAAGATCCCATTGTAATCTGAGGTAATCTTCACTGTCCACTACACCTCCAATTTTGGTGTCATTTGCATACTTACTAACTATACCTCTTATGCTCACATCCATATTATTTATATAAATGATGAAAAGTAGTGGACTCGGCACCGATCCTTGCGGCACTCCACTGGTCACAGGCCTCCAACACCACTTTTTACCTTGGAGCCAGTTCTGTATCCAAATGGCTAGTTCCCCCTGTACTCCATGAGATCTAACCTTGCTAACCAGTCTTCCATGGGAAACCTGGTCAAATGCCTTACTGAAGTCCATGTAGATCATGTCTACCATTCTGCCCTCATCAATCCTCTTTGTTACTTCTTCAAAAAACGCAATCAAGTTGGTGACTTGATTTCCCACACACAAAGCAATGCTGACTATCCCTAATCAGTTCTTCCCCTTCCAAATACATGTACATCCTGTCCCTCAGGATTCCCTCCAACAACTTGCCCACCACTGATGTCAAGCTCCCTGGCTTGTCTTTGTCACCTTTCTTAAACAGTGGCACCACATTAGCCAACCTCCAGTCCTCAGTCACAGGAGGGGTGCCGATCGATGATACAAATATCTCAGCAAGGGCCCCAGCAATCATTTCCCTAGCTTCCCAAAGAATTCTAGGGTACACCTGGTCAGGTTCTGGGGATTTATCCACTTTTTTATGCATTTAAAGGCGTCCAGCACTTCCTCCTCCTCTGTAATATGGACATATTGCAACATGTCACCATCTATTTCCCAACATTCTATATCTTCCATGTCGTTTTCCACAGTGAATACTGATGCAAAATACTTGGTTAGTATTTTCACCCACCTGCGGCTCCACACAAAGGCCGCCTTGCTGATCTTTTGAGGGGCCCTATTCCCTCCCTAGTTACCCTTTTGTCCTTAATGTATTTGTAAAAACTCTTTGGATTATCCTTAATTCTATTTGCCAAAGCTATCTCATGTCTCCTTTTTTGCCCTCCTGCTTTCCCTCTTAAGTATACTCTACTGCCTTGAAGGATTCACTTGATCTATCCTGTCTATACCTGACATATGCTTCCATCCTTTTCTTGAGTAAACCCTCAATTTCTTTCATCATCCAGCGTTCCCTACACCTACCAGTCTTTCCTTTTGTCCATACTGTCTCTGGACACTTGTTATCTCATTTCTGAAGGCTTACCATTTTCTAGCTGTCCCTTTACCTGCGAAATCTGCCCCCAATCAGCTTTTGAAAGTTCCTCCAATTTAAGAGTAAGGCCACATTTGACGTATTAGGTAAGAGTAGGTCAAGTTTTTGCACCTTCTCTAGTAGGTACATCCATATACCGAATCAGAGAATTTTCTTGTGCACGCTTAAATTCCTCTCCATCTAAACCTTTAACACTATGGCAGTCCTAGTCTATTTGGAAAGTTAAAATCCTCTACCATAACCACCCTATTATTCTTACAGATAATGGAGATTTCCTTACAAGTTTGTTTGTCAATTTCCTCTGACTATTAGGGGGTCTACTATAAATACAATCCCAATAAGGTGATCATCCCTTTCTCATTTCTCAGTTCCACCCAAATAACTTCCCTGATGTATTTCTGGGAATATCCTCCCTCAGCACAGTTGTAATGCAATCCCTTATCAAAAATGCCACTTCTGCTCTCTCCTCTTGCCTCTTTCTGTCCTTCCTATAGCATTTGTATCCTGGAATAGCAAGCTGCCAGTCCTTTCCATCGCAGAGCCATATTTCTGTAATTGCTATGATATCCCAGTCCCATGTTCCTAACCATGCCCTGAGTTCGTCTGTCTTCCCCATTAGGCCTCTTGCATTGAAATAAATGCAGTTTAATTTCAGTCCTACCTTGTTCTCTGTTTTGTCCCTTGATTCACCTTTTGTTCTCAACTGTATCAGTGTTGGATTGATCTCTTCCCTCACTATTTCCCTGCTCCTCTTTTTTCCCCCCTCCCCACTAGTTTAAATCCTCCCAAGCAGCTCTAGCACATCTCCCTGCCAGGATATTAGTCCCCTTCCAATTTAGGTGCAATCCATCCTTCTTGTACAGGTCACTTCTACCCCAGAAGAGATTCCAATGATCTAAAAAAAATGTGAATCCTTCTCACATACACCAGCTCCTCAGCCATGCATTTATCTGCTTGGTCCTCCTATTCCTACCCTCACTCGCTCGTAGCACTGGGAGTAATCCAGATATTAGTGCTCTCGGACTTTTTTTTTAAAGTTCCTGCCTAAATCTGTAATCTCCCTTTTAGAATCTCATCCTTTCCCCTTCCTGTGTTGTTGGTTCCAATGTGTACAGTGACCTCTTGCTAGGCCCTCTTCCTCCTTGAAAACGTTCTGCACCCTCTTTGAGACATCCTTGACTCTGGCAAAGGGAAGCAACACACCGTTCTGATTTTTCGCTGTTGGCCACAGAAACATCTGTCTGTACTTTGGACTAGACTCCCCTCACACAATTGATCTCTTGGAACCTGACGTACCCCTCGATGCATTAGATCCAGTCTCAATAACAGAAACTTGGCTGTTTGTGCTATGTTCCCCTGAGAATCAATTCTTCCCCCCCCACTACATTTTCCAAAACAGCATATTTGTTTGAAATGGGGATAGCCACAGAAGACTCTTGCGCTACCTGCCTACCTCTTACCTTTCCTGGAGTTAACCCATAATATGTGACTGTATCTGAGTCTTTATCTGCCATCCATTACATCTCTTGTAAATTCCTCATTGGACCAGTTGGAGAGACAGCTAGAAGCATTCAATCTGATAGGATTTGCAACCAATTACATTATTGCAGATATAATCCTCAGGAACCCCTAAACTCTCCCTAAACTCCCACATCCGACAAGAGTATATCTCTCTACTCAAGGCCATTTTTGCTTCTTTCAATCTACAGACCCAGAAAATAACACTTCTGACATTTTTACCTTCCTGTAGCAAGGAAGAGAGAAGGGTTGACTAGGTTAACTGTTCTGTTAAAAATTCATTTTGTACATGAGAGGATAGGACTGAGTTAACTTATCTCTGTGGAATTTGCTAGTTATTGTTTCCATTTTGTAATTGATTTAATATATAATGAATCAAGAATGATAGTGTCCCTACTCCTCGACCAGGAGACCATTGTTCAAGTTCCACCTGCTCCAGAGGCGTGTAATAAGTCTGAACAGGTTGGTTAGGAAAATAGGTTAATCAAAAAAAAAGCTGTTGAGAGGGCTGCTGTGGTGCAGTGGTGGTATCCCTACCTCCTGGGCCAGAAGGCTTGGGTTGAAGTCCCACATTCTCTCAGGGTATCTTTTGACGGTTTGGTTAGAAAATATCTAAGGACTCTTCAGAAATGTGCAGTTATAGTATCCCTATCTCTGAGCCAGGAGATTGGATTCAGGTCCCATTTGCTCCAGAGATGATGTAATGCCATTGCTGAACAGGATTAGTGAAATTAATAAGGGGTCTTGTACAACAGTGTTAGTGTCCCTACCTCTGAGTCAGGAGATCTGTATTCAAGTCCCACCTGTTCCAGAAATGTAATAACATCTCCACACTGATTAGAAAATAGATAAGGGCTCTTGTGATAAAGTGGTAGTGTTCCTACCTTGAAGCAAACTTTGAGTTTCATACTTAGGCAGTGGCTGGTGACACTGTGGCATGTCCTCGAGATTTGAGATTTATGTGGTTAGCACATTGAGAGATGGTCACACTGTCACTTAAGGGACTAGAGGAAGAAAGGAAATGGGTTACTGCCAGGTAGTCTCAGAAATAGGTAGATAGTGTAGTAGTTCCTTGGGGCTCCACTCTCAAATCAGTTTTCTATTTTGGAAGCTGATGAGGGTGCTGGTTTCTGAAGGCAGTGCAGTCAGAGCCAAGCTTCTCGTTCTCCAAGTGGCCCTATTGTACAGAGGGAAGGAAGAAGAGAGGAGCACTATTGATAAGGGATTTATTAGGTAAGGGCACAGACAGTTGTCTGACTCCAGGATGATCATCTTAGTTAGGTCCACTGTTCTAGAAATCTAAGGGGACAATGGCACCTGTACAAACCAGACAGGTTATACTTGATCAGAGCTGGGATTGAGGTTCCTGTGGAAATTGTACTAGTGCTGTTGGGAGAGCTTTAACTTAATTTGGTGAGGCCATGGGAACCAAGAAAAAATAGTAGCAGTGAGTACCATGGCTTGCAAAATACTTGAGTACACAGTTAACAGTAGTATAAAAGTTAATAGGTGAAGCCTGAATAGGGGAGAAAGAAGTTTAAAACACAGTTAATGTGCATGCATGTAAATGCAAGGAGTACAGTAAATTTGGGGAGTTAGAAACTTATTACAATGTCACTGCCATATCATAATTTTGCAAAGGTCTGCCTCAAGGAAGGGCAAGACTGGGTGTAAAATAATCCTGAGTATATGTTTTTCAGTAAAGTTAGAAAAAGGAAAGGAGGGTAAACTTGGTTAAAGATATTGCAGTGCTGGAGAAGGAAGAGTCTCTCGTTCAAGGACAGTCACTTTGGCTGGACCTATTTAATAAGGAGGGTGCAGTTACATTGCTCAGTGTACTGTATAGACCACCAACTCTTGAAGGATATAGGGTCATAGTTATAGCATGGAAACAGACCGTTTGGTCCAAGTAGTCCACGTTGACCATGTTCCCAAACTAAACTAGCCCCACTTGTCTACGTTTGGCTTCTAACACTCCAGATCTTTCCTATTCATGTATTTCTCCAAATGTCTTTTTAAATGATATAACTGTCGCTGCATTCACCACTTTCTCAGGCAGTTTATTCCACAAGAAAATTAGAAGTCCAACATTTTATAAAGTAATTAGAATTTGGGAGTTCAGTTACTCAAGTATAGACTGGGATACTGGTAGACAACGGTGCAGTGAGATTGCTGCAGGAAACCATCCCAAACAGTGTCCAATCCAACTAGGAATGATGCAGTGTTGAGCCTGGTCAACACCTTGATGAGGTGAGTCAAATGTCAGCGGGGGAACATCTAGGAGACAGTGGTATTGGAGAATGAAAGTCAACAATCCAAAGTAAGAAAAACATTTGTCAGAGAACCATCTTTAAATGGAGCAAGAACAGGGCTGAGTAGAATTGATTTGGCGAAAGAGGTTAGTGGGAAAAACAGTACCCAAACCATCTGCTCTTTCAAGAAGTTAGTTGTTATATTCCCTCTAATGGAAAAGATGGGAAAAAGAGTTCTCTGGAACACAGAGGATATAGAACTCGAACTTAATGTTTGAAAGAGAAAATATGTGTATGACTGGCGCAAAGTAGAAAATAAAGTTGAAAATAAACTGGAATTACTCAAGAAATAGGAGTGGGTAAGCAAGGAAATATGATTAAAGACTGGCAGCTAACATAAAGGGAAGTCCCCAAGTTTTTAATAGGCGTACAGGTGATAAGGGAGTATGCAATAAAGGAGTTGTAGGACCAATCAGAAACCAAAAAGCTGATGCATTGAGGCAAGGGACATGGCTGAGGTATTCAATGAATAGTTTGCATCTGTCTTTACAAACGAGGAGGGTGCTACCCAGATCATGGTGACAGAGGAAGAAACTCTCTCACTAGAAGAGTTCAACATTATGTTGTGCAAGTTGTTTCCATAGTGTAGTGGTTATCACATTCGCTTTACACGCGAAAGGTCCTCTGTTCGATTCTGGGTGGGAACATTATGCCTCACTTTCCTGTGAGGATCAGATTGGGTTATCGAAAACAAGGAGTGATCTTGGATAAGATAGCCCAGGGCTCCTTCTCCACTCCACTCTGTTCTCTTCACACTTTCAGCCCACTTCCTCAGCCCAAGGAAACTTCTTTCTGTGGGTGGCACAGTGGTTAGCACTGCTGCCTCACAGCGCCAGAGACCCGGGTTCAGTTCCCGCCTCAGGCGACTCTGTGTGGAGTTTGCACATTCTCCCCGTGTCTGCGTGGGTTTCCTCCAGGTGCTCCGGTTTCCTCCCACACTCCAAAGATGTGCAGGTCAGGTGAATTGGCCATGCTAAATTGCCCGTAGTGTTAGGTAGGGGGTAGATGTAGGGTTATGGGTGGGTTGCGCTTCGGCGGGGCGGTGTGGACTTGTTGGGCCGAAGGGCCTGTTTCCACACTGTAAGTAATCTAATCTAATCTAATTATAAAGGAGGAAATCTTGGATAAATTGTTGACACTTAAAACTTGAAAAGGCACCAGTTCCAGGTGAGATGCATCTAAGCATTCTAATGGAAGTGAGGGTAAAAATTGTGGGGCCATCAACCATAATCCTTTTGATCTATCTTGGACTCTGAGATGCCAGAAGACTGGAGAACAGAAAACATTGCACCTTTGTTCAAGAAGGACTGTTAGGATTAGACCAGCAATTACAGAGCACCATGTTTAACTTTGGGGGAAGCTTCTAGAAATACTTGTTTTCGGATAGAGTTCGAATTAGTAATTGCATGGAGAAAGGTTGGTCGATTCTAAAGGCAAAATAGTGTTTCACTTGCTGGAGGTTTTTGAAGAGGTGACGAGAATGATCACTGAGGGTAATGCTGTTGATATAGTAGTATACATGGATTTTGAGAAGGTGTTTGATACAATGTAACATAATTGAGAGGGAAGTTGTATGTCATGATTATGAGGGAGACAAGACCTACATTGTACAAAATTGGTGAAGTCATAGGAAAGAATATAATGCTCAATTGGTATTTTTTGAGCTGGAGGAAGATTTGTAGTGGAGTCCCCCAGGTGGTATTGGGGGCCATACTTTTCCTGACATATTAATGATCTTGGTGTGCAGTGGACAACTTTGAAGTTTTGCAGATTAACTAAACTTGGAAGAATTGTAAAATATGAGGAGGATCGTGTGGAACTCCAAAGCAACATTGACAAGTAGTGGAGTGTGAATAGCTAGTAGATAAGGTGATACATTTTGGGGGAATTAACATTGAAAGCCAATATAAAATAAGGGGTGCAACACTAAAGGAAGTACAGGAGAGAGGGACCAGGGTTTACAGGGTATGCAGATCACTGAAGTTGTGACAAGTGGAGAGAGCAGTTAAGAGGATATAGTGTTCTTAATTTTACTAATAGAGGCATAGAAGACAAGGTCAGGAAGCTGATGTTGAGCTCGTACAAGACTCTTGTTCGACCTTAGCGGGAGTATCGTATACAGTCGTGCACAGTTTATAGGAAAAATGTGAGTACATCAGAGAGTGCACAAGCAATTTACAAGAATGATTCCAGGAATGACAAAGTTCAGTTATGAGGATAGTTTGAAAAAGTTGGGACTGTTCTTCTTGGGCAGAAGAAGACCGCAAACATGATAGAGGTTTTCAAATCATGTGTGCTAGATAGCATGGGTGGAGAGAAGCTATTTTTCTCCTCTAAAATGAGACGGCATAGATTAAAGTGATGTGCAAAAGAATAGAGGATGATATTAGAAAAAGAATAGGATATGGAACACTTG